>NW_027185809.1:10936943-10947042 GCF_028583685.1 Petaurus breviceps papuanus
ATATTTGTAATCTCTATAGGCATTGTGAATATGGCATTGCTGATACAAGATCTGAGAGGTAAATATTTTCATGCTAATTTACTTTTACCAAGTGGAGCCAAGATGGTGGAGCAAAAGCAAGAACTTGCTTGAACTTGTCCCCCAATCACCTCCAATATTTGTAAAAAATGACTCTAAATAAATTTTAGAGCCACAGAATCCACAAAATGACAGAGTAAAAAACATCTCCAGCTAAAGACAGACTAACAGGCCAATAGGAAGGGTCCATTGAATTGGGCTGGGAGCAGAATGTAGTCCCATGAGGGTCACACAGACTGGAATGGAGCAGACTTCAGGGGACTGAATCACTGGCAGCTCTGAAATTTTTCAGACTTCTCAACCCACAAACAACAAAGACATTTTGGAAAGTAAAAAGTCATTTTGGAAACTCTGTCAGACCTGAGTGAGAGAAGAGTAGGGTCTGGCCCAAGCCATTGGGCTACAGAGGTAGAGGTGGCAGCAGCAGCAGCAGCAGCAGTAGCAAGTGCTTCTGGAGCTCCAGGTACACAGATGTTAGGAGAATTAAGAGATTCATCAGAGGACAATTGCAGGAATCTCTTTGCTGGCACTGAGGCAGTATTCTGTTGCTTTGCCCTGCTTGGATCTGGGTCACAGACTTGAGTGGAGGTCCTGGAGGAAGGTCTTGGTGTGGCAGAGCTTGTGGCAGCTGTGGATAGGGAGCCCTTCTCACAGTTCTGAGGCAGGTGCCTAAAAGTAGCTCTGACAACAGCTGCACAACAGCCTAGAAATTTGGGACACAGCACTCTCCACTCTGGAAGCAGAGTCCTACCTGAGAAAATAGCTCAAAAGTCAAGTAATTGGCTGGGGAAATGAGCAAACAGAGGGAAAAAAGGCAGACTACAGAATCTTTCTTTGGTAACAAAGAAGATCAAAACATAGAACAAGAAGAAGACAACAAAGTTAAAACTCCTGCATTAAAAAGCCTCTAAGAAAAATATGAATTTCTCACAGGTCATGGAGGAGCTCAAAAAGGATTTGGAAAATCAAGCAAGAGAAGTAGAGGAAAATTGGGAAAAGAAATGACAGTGAGGCAAAAAGTCACGAATGAATCAACAATCTACTAAAGGGGACCCAAAAATACTGAAGGAGATAACACTTTAAAAAATAGACTAATTCAAATGGCAAAGAGGTCCAAAAAGCCAATGAGGAGAAGAATGCCTTAAAAAGCTCAATATGGCAGATGGAAAAGTAATTTCAAAAACTCACCGAAGAAAATAATTCCTTCAAAATTATATTGGAGCAAATGGAAGCTAATGGCTTTATGAGAAATCAAGATACTATAAAACAGATCCAAATGAATGAAAAAATAGAAGGCAATGCGAAATATCTCATTGGAAAAACCAATGACCTAGAAAATAGATACAGGAGAGATAATTTTAAGATTATTGGACTACCTGAAAGCCATAATAAAAAAAAAGAGCCTAGGCATCATCTTTCAAGAATTATCAAGGAGAACTGCTCTGATATTCTAGAACCAGAGTGTAAAATAGAAATTGAAAGAATCCACCAATCACCTATTGAAAAAGATCCCTCCCCAAAACACTTCTAGGAATATTATAGCCAAATTCCAGAGTTCCCAAGTCAGGGAGAAATTATTACAAGCAGTAAGGAACAAACAATTTGAGTATTGTGGAAACACAATCAGGATAACATAAGATCTAGCAGCTTCTATAGTAAGCAATTAAATATAATATTCTGGAGGCCAAAGGACCTAGGATTAAAACCAAGAATCACCTACCCAGCAAAACTGAGTATAATACTTCAAGGGGAAAAATAAACTTCCAATGAAATAGAAGATTTTCAAGCATTCTTGATGAAAAGACCAAAACTGAACAGAAAATTTGACTTTCAAATACAAGAATCAAGAGAAGCATGAAAAGGTAAACAGGAAAGAGAAATCATAAGGGACTTATTAAAGTTGAACTGTTTACATTCCTACTTGGAAAGATGATATATGTAACTCATGAGACTTTTCTTAGTATTAGGATAGTTGAAAGGAATATATATATACACACACACACACATGTTTGTATGTAAGTATGCATGTATGTGTATAGAAATCCATCTTCCCCTTCAAAAATGTAATGGGGAAGGAGAAGGAATGGAAGATAGGTCAAGCTGGGGGAAGGGATAATCAGTATGCTTGCAATCTTGAGGTGGGGGTAGAGGAGAGATGAGGAGAAAATTTGGAACTCAAAATCTAGTGGAAATGAATGCTGAAAACTAAAAATAAATAAACAAATTCTTGAAAAGAAAAAAAAATATTTGCTTTACAAATATAACTTCATTTTATCCTCACAACTACCCTGGGAAGCAGGTGCTATTATTAGCCTATTATAAGTAAGAACACTTGTCCAGGATCACACAGCTTAGTGAGCATCTGAGGTTGGATATGAACTCAGGTCTTCTTGATTTTAGTTCCAGAATTCTTTCTTATGTACCACGTAGCTGGTATAGATAAGAGTAGAGGCCAACACCACCAAACCCTTTCTCCCCCCCCCAAAAAAGGGAAAATAAGCCACTAGGATTGTGTGATTTAGAGCTGTCAGGGAGCTCAGAGAGCAAAGAATCAACCCCCCTCATTGGCATATGACCCAACGTAGTAAGGAGCATAGCTGGGATTTGAACCCAGGTTCAGAGCACACTATTTGATGGGATGGGTGCTTGAGTGGCCACTGTGGAAATGAAAAAGAAACCCTGATGGGGACCTGCCCTTCCCTCGTATCCTAGTTCATGGTTGCCATGACTGCATCTGCACTATCTCTACCCCACCCCGTTAGGTTCTAAGCTTCCTCTGCAACCTCAGGGGCTTCCACTGGGAGAAAGGACTTAAAAATAATTTATTTTTATCACTGTTTATATCTAGAATATTTACCCCTTTTTTTTACCTTATTTTGGTATATAGTGTGAGATGTTAATCTATGGCTTGTTTCCACCAAACTGTTTCACAATTTTCCTAGCAATTTTTGTGAAATGGTGAGTTCTTATTCCAAAAGCTTGGATCTTTTGGTCTTTGAAACACTATATTCCTGTGGTCATTTATTACTGTGTATTGTGTACCTAATCTATTCCAGAGATCCACCATTCTATTTCTTTGCCAGTTCCAGATTGTTTTGAAGATTACCATTTAGTAATATTGTTTGAAATCTGGTCCTGCTAGGTTGTCTTCCTCCACATTTTTTTTTCTGATTCCTTGGATATTCTCAATGTCTTGTCTTTCCATATGAATTTTGTTTTTATTTTTTCTAGTTCTACAATTTTTTTTTTGGTAGTTGAATGGGTATGGCACTGAATAAATGTGTTCACATAGTCTCTGAGTTTCTCTTGGCAGGTAGACTTCCAAGTACAGTCTCTTGTTATTTTAAATGGAATTTCTCTTCCTATCTCTTTCTGTGGACTTTAATTGGTACTTTATACAAATGCTGATGATTTAAATGATTTGATTCTATATTTGCAACTTTACTAAATTGTTCATTGTTTCAGCTAGTTTTTTTTTATTTTTAGTGAATTCTCTAGGGTTTTTAACATATCATATCTGCAAAGAAAGGTAGTTTTGATTCCTCATTGCCTATTTTTATTCCTCCAACTTCTTTTTCTTGTCTTATTCCTATAACTAGGTTTACTAATACAATATTGAATAATTATGGTGATAATGGACATCCTTGATCTTATTAGGAAGTTTTCGATTTTATCCCTGTTATAGATGTTTGGTCTTTGTTTTAGATTGAGAGTGCTTAACATTTTAAGAAATATTTCATTTATTTCTATGCTTTTTTGTGCTTTTAATAAGAATGGGTATACTTTTTTTCCAAAGCTTTTTCTGCATCTATTGATAAAATCATAATTTTTGTTGGTTTTGCTATTGATATGGTTTGCTTATAGTTTTCCTAATATTGAACCAACTTTGCATTCTTGGTATAAATCTTACCTGGTCATAGTGTATGATCTTTGTGATCCATTGCCATAATCTCTTTATTAGTATTTTTTTTGCATTTGCATTTTATTAAAGTTTATTAGGAAAATTGATATTTTGTCTTTTTTCTCTGTTTTGTGCTCCCTGGTATAGATATCAAAACATATTTATGTCATATAAGGAATTTGATAGGTTTCCTTCTTTGCCTATTTTTTTCAAATAGTATATATAAAATTGAAATTAATTGTTCCTTTTGTGTTGCATAGAATTCATTTCTAAATCTATTTGACCTTGGGGATTTTTTCCTTAGGAAGCTCATTTATCATTTCTTCAATTTCTTGTTCCAAGATAGAGTCACTTAAGTATTATGTTTCCTTTTCAATTCATCTGGGCAATTTGTATTTTTGTAAATATTCATCCATTTAACTTAGATTGCCAGTTTTACTGGCATATAATTTGGAAAAATAACTTTAATTTCATCTTCAATGGTAATCACTCACCCTTTTCATACTGGTAATTTGGCTTTCTTCTTTCTTTTTTTAAATCAAACTAAATAATAGTTTATTTTATTGCTTTTTTCCCATAAAACCAACTCCTAGATTTATTTGTTTTTTGAGGTTTTTTATTTCAGTTTTATTAATTTCTCCTTTGATTTTCAGGATATCCATTTTAATGGAATGGGGATCATTGGGGATTTTTAATTTGTTCTTTTTCCAGTTTTTATGGTTACGTGTACAATTCTTTTACCTGCTCTTTTTCTCTTTTATTGATGTACAAGTTTAGAGATATAAATTTTCTCCTGAGTACTGCTTTGGCTGCATCCCACAAATTGTGGTATACTGTCTCATTGTTGCCATTCTCTTTAATGAAATTATTGATTGTTTCTAAGATTTGTTCTTTGACACACTCATTCTTTAGAATATTTATTTTAGAATATTTAGTTTCCAATTAATTTTAATTTAATCTTTCACAGCCCATTAAACTGAATGCAATTCTTTTTACATTTTGGTCTAGGAAAGGTACATTTAATATTTCTGCTTTTTTACATTTGTATGTGAGGTTTTTATGCCCTAATAGTGGGCTTATTATAATGGGAAATATATTTTATGAAGGTTCCATGTAGAGCTGAGAAAAAGGTATACTCCTTTCTGTTCTCATTCACTGCTCTCCAGAATTCTATCACATCTAACTTTTCTAAAATTCTATTTATTTCCTTAACTTATTTATTATGTGGTTAGATTTATTTACCTCTGAGAGAGGAAAGTTGAAGTCCCCGAAAATATAGTTTTACTTTCTATTTCTGCCTGTAGCTCCTTTAACATTCCCTTTAAGATTCTGGATTCTATGCCATTTGCTGCATATATATTTGGTAGTGATATTACTTCATTGTTTATGGTACCTTTTAGCAAGATGTGATTACTCTGCTTATCTCTTTTAAGTATGTCTATTTTTGGTTTTGCTTTTTCCTGACATTATGGTCTTTTGTTTTACTGCTGAAGCAAAATATATTCTTCTCCCAGTCACTTATTTTACTTTCTGTGTGCTTCTCTCTGTTTCAAGTAGGTTTCTTGTAAACAACATATTGTTGAAGTCTAGTTTCTACTCCATTCTGCTATTCATCTCTATTTTATACCTGAATTCATCATTCACATTCATAGTTATGATTACTAACTCTCCCTTTCCCTCCATCCTATTTTTGTCTCTTTATCCTTCTCTCTATTTAGTTTATCCTTCCTCAAAAGCCTATTTTGCTTCTGATCACTGTCTTCCTTTTTGTGCCCTGCTTTTTATAACACCTCTCCCATCTTTCTAATCCACTTTCCTTCCTATTTCCTTGTTGGGTAAGAAAGACTTCTATATTCAACTGAGCATATATTTTTTATTCTTCCCTCTTTGAACCAGTTCAGATGAGAGTAAGGCTCAATTGTTAACCAATCCAGCCAACTATTTTCCCTGCCAGTGTAAAAGCTCTTCCTCGTATGCATCTTTTATGAGAGATAATTCACTCCATTCTTCCTCTTCTTTCACCCTTTTCCCAGTGAATTCGTTTCTCATCTATCCATTTTTTAAATCATTGCAACATAATCAACTCACTCATGTGCCCTCTATTTAGATTCCTTCTACTTCCTATCATCTCTCCATGTAGGAATATAAACAGTTTAACCTTATTGAGTATTGGTGATTTCTCTTTCATGTTTAGCTTTTTATGCTTCTCTTAAGTCTTGTATTTGTCAGCCACATTTGCTATTCATCTCTTGCTTGAAACTTTCCTATTTCATTAAATATCTTCCTTTTCCCTTGAAGGATTATACTCAGCTTTTCTGGGTATGGTACTCTTGATTATCCTAGCTTCTTTTTCTTCTCAAATATTCCATTCTAAGCTTTCTGCTCTTTTTAATGTGGTAACTATTAAAACTTGTGTGATACTGACTGTGGTTCCATGATATTTGGATGGTTTCTTTCTGACTTCTTGAAATACTGTCCCTTTGATCTGAGAGCTCTGGAATTTGGCTATTAAATTTCTACATTTCCTTTTGGGATCTCTTTCAGAAGGTGATCAGTGGATTCCTTCAATTTCTATTTTACTCTCTAGTTCTAGGATATTGAAGTAATTTCCTTCCACAATTTCTTGAAATATATATATAAGTTCTTTTTTTGGTCATGGCTTTCAGGTAATTTAATGATTCTTAATTTTTTTCTCCTTAATCTATTTTCCTGCTCAGTTGTTTTTTTGTTTTTTTTTTGATGAGACGTTTCACATTTTCTTCTATTTTTTCATTCTTTTGACTTTGCTTTAATATTTCTTGATGTCTCATTAAGTTATTAGCTTCATTGGCTCAATTCTAATTTTTAAGAAGTTATTTTCTTCAGTGAGCTTTTGTTTTTCTTTTCCCATTTGACCAATTCTATATTTAAGGCATTATTTCCTACAATATCTTTGGTTCCTCTTTTACCAAACTCTTCATTGTCTTTTCACAATTTTTTAGGATCACTCTCATTTCTTTTCTCAATTTTTTTCTCTACCACTCTCATTTGACTTTTTAAAAATCATGTTATAAATCTTCCAGAAATGCTTGTTGGGCTTGTGTCCAATCCACAGCTTTTTCTTTGAAGTTTTGCTTGTAGCTGTTTTGATATCATTGTTGTCTTTTGAGTTTGTGTCTTGATTTTGCTGTTACCATAATAAATTTTTATACTCAAGTTATTTGCTCATTTTTCCAGTCTATTTCTTGACTTTGAATTTTATGTTAAAGTAGATCGCTGATCAACTGTGGGTAGGGGCATTGTCCCAAGCTGCTAGTTCCGGATATCTGTAAGTTTTTGGTGCTTCTAATATAGTGTTATCCAGGGAGAGGTGTGGTCACTTCTCTTCTTATCTGTGTTCTTGCCCTTACACAAGAAGTACTCTTGATTCCTTGCAACCATAAAAGCTACTGTTCCTCAAAGCCCCTGATCCCTTGTGACTGAAAGCACTCCTTTCCACCCTAGAACTGTGACCTAGAAATGAGTTTAGGAAATGGAGTTTCTAAACAGCATCTGGTCTTCTGCCTGCTGCCAGCACCAGTTGCCAGATTCCCTTACGATCTCTGGCTTGAGAGCTCCTAAAGCTACTATTGCTGCTATCACGGACACCTCCTAGGGCCATACCTGGTGTTGCTATCACATGTGCTCCAGACCAGCCTCCATCCCAGTGTCATAGATCTCTCCTTTCAACCTCCCAAATTGTCTCGGAGTGGGGGAAATATCTGACCCTGATCTTTTGTTGGCTTTGCTGCTCCAGAATTTGATCTGAGACATTATTTTAAAGTTGTTTGGAAGAGAATGTTGGGAGAGTTCAGTTGAAGTTCTTCCTCTACTCTAAACATCTTAGCTCTGCACAAATGGTATAATTCTTAACATCTCATCTTCCCTTTCCCACTCTGCCACCATCAAAGTAGAAGTGATCTGTCTGGGTCATTTCATTTTTTTTGTTGTTGTTTCAAAAGTTGACATGCCAAAGTATTTATCACAAAGTAGCTTACTGGACATAAACCTCCTAGCTAGGCTAGCCTTTAGAAGGAGTAACAGGTACATTGTCCAGGATGATTTTTTTAAGGTTTTCCAGTACTGTAGAACTTGCAAGAATTTTACTTCCTGGGCATAGCCTTTAAAAACCCATAGTCATTTGCAGGTCATGATGGTTAGTCAGAATAGTATGTGGTGTAGGTAGGCACTAGTGGTAGTATCATAGGATCATATATTTAGGAAGGAATTATAGAGGTCATCACATTCAAATCCTTCATTTTACATATGAAGAAACTAGGAACCATAGAAGAGAAGTGACATACTCAGGGTCCTACAGCTAGTGAGTTTCTGAAGTGGAATTTGAGTTTAGCTCTTCCTGACTCCAATCTTGGGGCACAAAGAATTCTTTCCAATGTCTATTCAGAGCATGGCAGTGATGCTAGGTTTTCAAAGGCCATGCCAACAGTGCATGAACTTGCCAGTTTTACTTTACAAAACTGGAAAAAACTTTGAATATGTTTCTGGTGATAGACCAAGGACCAGGTCAGCTAAGGTCAAAGCAATTCATTGCCAGTAGGTTGCAGGGTGCCAGCAATCCTTAAACACCTTAGCTGCAGAGATACTGAACTCTTGGTTAGGGAGGGGATACTGCTAGAAAGGAAATAGAATATCCTGAAAGAATTCAGATATCCCCCTTCATAGATGAGGGCACTGAAGTTTAGAGAGAAGGGAAGTCACCTTCAGTGGCACCCGTTAGTACTGGCAGAGCCAAGGCACAAAGCCAGGGCTTTTGGTTCAAAATCCAGTGCTCTGTCTACTGCACTGTGTCACTTCCACTTCTGTTTCCAAAATGGTGTGTATTGTTAGTGACTAAGTGAACTCTCATGCTAATTATTCAGAAATGATACTAAAGGAAGACAATCCTTTGCAGAGCCTTTTTTTTTTTAACTACAATGACTCATAGCAATGGGAAAAGGAATGACCTCTTACTTGCTAAATCCAATGGCCTTTTCTCAGTCTTTACTCTCTTTGACCTTTCTGTAGTTTTTGATGCTATTAATCACCTTTCCTCCTCAATACACTCTTTTCTCTAGGTTTTCAGAATACCACTTTCTTCTGGGTTTTTTCCTACCTATTGAATGCTCTTTCTCAATCTGCTTTATGAGAACTTCTAGATCACATACTCTAACAATAGGTGCCCCTTGGGATTCTGTTTGAGTTCTTTTCTCTTCTCTATATTGCTTCATTTAGTGATCTCATCAGCTCCCATGACCGTAATTAGCATACTCTGCTGACAAATCACAAATCTTCCTCTTGAGCCTCAACCTCCTCTCTCCCGACCTCCAATCTTGAATCTCCAACTGCCTTTCAGACTCCTAGATGTGGATTTACATAGACATTTTAAACTAAAATGTGTCCAAAGAATAACTCCTTATCTTTCTCCCTAAGCCCTCCCCTTCTCCTACCTTCCCTATTGCTGTAAAGAGCAATACCATCCTCCCAATTCCTCAAGCTTTCAGTAGAGGAGACATCTAGTACTCCTTACTATTACCCTCCATAACAAATCTCTTGTCAAGGACTGCCCATTTCACCTTGCAACATCTTCCTTATTTTTTTTTTCTTTTTAATTATTATTTCAGGGGCGGCCAGGTAGCACAGAGAGTAAGACCACCAGCTCCAGTGTCAGTACGACCTGGAGGTTGAATCCCGGGCTCAGACACTTAGCACCCACCCAGAAACACCTGGCCGTGTAACCTTGAGCAAGTTACTTAACCCCAATTGCTTAGGGGCGACCAGGTGGCTCAGGGAGTACGAGCACCGGCTCCAGTGTCGGGATGACCTGGATCTAATCTGGGCTCAGATACTCAGCACAACACCTAGAAATAACTGGCCGTGTAACCTTGAGCAAGTTACTTAACCCCGATTGCTTTTAAAAAAAATTATTATTTCATTTTTTCCAATTACTTGTAAAGTCAATTAAAAAAAATTTTTTGAGTTCCAAATTTTCTCCCTCTCTTCTTCCCTTCCCCCAAAGACAGTAAGCAGTTGTATGTATGTATGTATGTATGTATGTATCCATCCATCCATCCATCCATCCATCCATCCATCCATCCATCCATC
>NW_027185809.1:10947052-10953218 GCF_028583685.1 Petaurus breviceps papuanus
ATCCATCCATCCATCCATCCATCCATCCATCCATCCATCCATCCATCCATCTATCTATCTATCTATCTATCTATCTATCTATCTATCTATCTATCTATCCATCTATCTATCTATCTATCTATCTATGAAATGTTGTAAAACAAAGTTCCATATTAGCTATGTTATGAAAGAAGAAACAGGCCACAAAAATAAAAACATGAAAAAAGTAAAGTAAGTAAATTATGCTTTGGTCTGCATTCAGAATCTATCAATTCTTTCTCTGGATGTGGTTAGCCTTTTCCATCATGAGTTCTTTAGAATTATCTTACATCATTGTATTGCTGACAATAGCTAAGTCATTCACAGGTGTTTCTGGGTACAGAATTTCTGTGTTTACAAAAATTACAGTATTTTGGTAACTATGCACAGTATTTTCCTGGTTCTGTTCATTTTACTCTGCATCAGTTTCTCTAAGTCTCCCCAGGTTTGTCTGAAATCCTCTTGCTCATCATTTCTTGTTTTATTATATTCATATACCACAACTTGTTCAGCCATTCCCCCATTGGTGAGAATTCCCTCAATTTACAATTCTTTGCCACCACAAAAAGAGCTGCTATAAATATTTTTGTACATGTAGATTCTTTTTACTTTTTATGATCTCTCTGAGATACAGACCTAGTAGAAGTATTACTGGATCAAAGAGTATGGTTGCCCTTTGTGCATAGTTCCAAACTGCTATCCAGAATGGTGAGATCAGTTTTCAACTGCACCAACAGTGTATTAGTGTCTTCAACATTTATCATTTTCTTTTTCTATCATATTAGTCAACCTGATAGGTGTGAGGTGGTCTCCTCAGGGTTGTTTGAATTTGTATTTCTCTAATCAAAAGTGGTTTACAACATTTATTCATTTGACTATAGTAGCTTTAATTTCTGTATCTAAAAATTGCCTGTTAATATCTTTTGACCATTTAGCAAATGGGGAATGACTTGTATTCCCATAAATTTGACTCAGTTCTCTATATATTTGAGAAATGAGGACTTCATCAGAGACACTCTCTATAAAGATAATTTCCCATCTTTCTGCTTTCCTTCTAATCTTAGTTGTGTTAATTTTGTTCATGCAAAAACTTTTAAAATTTAATATAATCAATATCATCCATTTTACATTTTGTAAGGCTCTTCTATCTCTATTTTGGTCATAAATTCTTCCCTTCTTCATAGATTAGACAGGTAAACTATTCCTTGCTCTCTCTCTCTCTCTTTTTTTTTGCTTGTAGAAGGGCAATTGGGGTTAAGTGACTTGCCCAAAGTCACACAGCTAGTAATTGTGTCAAGTGTCTGAGGCCAGATTTGAACTCCTAGCCACCCTTTATGGCTAAACCATGTACCCATTTTGACCTGGTCTTAGTATATGGTATAAGATGTTGGTCTATGCCTAGTTTCTGCCATACCATTTTCTAATTTACCATTTTTTTTGTCATATAATAGGTTTTTATCCCAGAAGCTGGAGTCCTTGGGTTTGTCAAACACTAGGTCACTATGGTCATTTACTATTGTGTCTTATGTACTTAATATATTCCAAAGATCTACCACTCTATTCAACATCTCTTGAATATACCCTTTTCTCTACTTTGACACTGCTACCACTCCAATGCAGTTCTTTATCACCTCATGTCTTGATTACTGCAATAGTCTGCTGATGGGTCAGTCTACTTCAGGTTTCTTTCCACTCCAACATATCCTCCATTCACCCACCCAAAGTACATGTCTGATCATGTCACACTCACTACTCACTAAACTCCAGGTTCAAATACAAAATGCTCTGTTTGGCATTCAAAGGCCTTCATAACCTACTACCGTTCTATCTTTCCAGCCTTCTGCACATATTCCCTGACATGTACTCTTTGAACCAGTGACACTGGCTTCCTGGCTATCTCCTAAACAATACACTCCATCTCTCACCTCTGTTCATTTTTCCCGGCTGCTCCCATGCCTCAACTCCCCATCCTGGCATGGATGCCTATGGACTTATCTGGCTTCTTTTGCATCTAAACTAAAATCCCATCTTTTATCTGAAATCTTTCCGAATCCCCCATAATTCTAGTGCCCTTCTGCTTTTGATTATTATCTATTTGTGTTGTATAAAGCTTGTTTTTATATATTTGTTTTGTTGTTATCTTCCCCATTAAAATGTAAGCTTCTTGAGGGCAGGGACTATCTTCTGTTTCTTTTTGTATTTCCAGCACTTTCCACAGTGCCTGGCACATAGTAGGGCCTAATTAAATGTTTATTCATTGATTGGTGTCCCCATGCAAAGTAAAAAGATTTTGCAAATAAATTGCCAATGCAATGGGCTGAGGGTGATTCACATATCAAAGGGTGCTACTTTATTGACTATACATTAATGTGCAGAAAGGATAAGATAAATATTTGAATTTTTACAAGACAGTTTCAAATTCCCAAGTACCTCCTTTACAAGTTATAACTTTTAAGTAATTCACTCAGCTCTTTCACATTTGTTCCTGTACTGGCAATTACTATGCTATTTATTCTAATCTTGGGTGTATTGGAGTGTTTTGTTTTATGCTGTTTTACTTCTAATAATCTGCAAACAACACTCTACAAAGTATTTTAGTAAATCCATTCTTACTCCTTATCAAAATCAATTTTCTCCATATGTGCAATATATGAGTCTATGTTCTCTAAAACTTTCTATGAAGCAAGAATAGCAAAAAGATGCTATAGATACTTCATCTCAGGAATGGAGTTTTCTGGTGAATCAAAAATTCTGAGTAGGAAATACACATATTCTATGCAAGTTTGTTGTTCAATCACTTCAGTCATGTCTGACTCTTCATGATACCATTGAGGTTTACTTGGAATGGTTTGCCATTTCCTTCTGCAGTTCATTTTACAGATGAGGAAACTGAGGCAATGTTAAGTGACTTGCCCAAGGTCACAAAGCTAGTAAGTGTCTGATACCAGATTTGAAGTCAGGAAGATGAGTCTTCCTGACTCCAGACGTGGCATTTTATCCACTTTGCCAGCTAGCTGCCCTATATAAGTTACCGATCTTCTAAATAATTAAAATACAACAAAATACACTTGACAATGAATGTAGACTGACTATAATATAATCTGTCTTTGACTCAGAAGGCACAGCAATAATATAACTAAGGTCAAAGAGCACCAGGGTCATCATTCTGAATGTGGACAGTTATTTGGGGTATAGGTACAGAGATTCCAGGCCATGAAGGGTTCAGGCAAATATAATATTGGAGAATGAAAAGTTTTCTTGCCAGTTTTGCATTTAGGGAGTTCTCCTTCTAGACAGAAAGTGTGTGTCAGTTTTCATTTTCATTAGCTTTCATTAAAAGAAATGTTTTGTTTTATAGATACTTTTTTGCTTTAAGTCACTGCAAATTACCATTACCACCCATTGAACAAGCTAAAATAATTGAGCAAAGATATACAATATAGAAAACTTGTCTAATTATATAGACAATAGTCTGTCCCACTATTCTCCACCTTTATTCTATACCAGAGGAGATAGGCTTTATTCTCTTCTTTCCAGGACACTTACTGATCTGTCCTTTATTCAACGTTCAACATCCTGTTAATCTTGTCATTTACATTATAGACTATGTGGATATTGTCATCTTGGTTCTGCTAATGTCATTGACTTTCAGTGTTTCAGTGGTAGCTTTTTCAAAAGAAAACAGTGAGACATTTGTTTAAATTCGTCATCTAGATTGACAGGAATCCATATTCACTGATGACATCAGAGTGCATACAGAATGATTCCCACCCCTTTATCTTACTTGCACTCATTTTTCTTTTCCAATAGACCATTCATAATTCATATTTACAAGACCATGGCTCCAATAGCATAGTCAGATATAGCAGTCACTGAGTGCACTGATTTAAGTTAAGATTTCCTATGGACATTCGAGGCATAAAATATAGTAAGGGGTTGGGTATAGTACAGAAAAATGTGGTAAGTAGGTCAATTTGCCTCCAAATCCTGAAATGCTTAAGGGGTACCATGTAGCTTTTGAAAACTGGATTTCAGGGAAAAATGAAGGTGTTAGAGGCTTAAATATTTTCTTCTGAGTATTTTAACTCTTATAAAAGGCTTACTTAAAGAGTATAAGTTAATTTACTTCTAATTCTCTACACAATTCCCTGTACTAGGAATGGAAGGGAGAAGAAAAGGAAAAAAAGAGAAGGTCCATTTATTATGTTATATATAATGTTATATTATATATATAAATAATGTTATATATTGTTATATTATATATATTATATTATAAAGTCCACAAGACACAGGCTCTATTATAAACACTTCTGGATTATCACTATCACCACCACCAACTTGCACATACTTATATGTAACTTAGTATTCCATAGGGATCTTCAATAAATTGTTATTATTGTTATTATTGTTATTGTTGTTGTTGTTATTGTGAATAATAGTAATAGCTAACGTTTGTGTAGCCCTTACTATATGCCAGGCACTGTGCTAAGTATTTTACAATTGATATCTTAGGGACCAGAGCCCAGATGGCAGAGAAAAGACAGAGACTCACTCACGCCCTTCCAAATTCTCCTCCAAATAATTTCAAATAATGCTGCAAAATGAATTCTGGAGTAGCAAGACCTATACAAAAGGATGGGGTGAAACAATCTTCCAACCCGAGATAACTAAAGTAGGTTGGCAGGAAAGGCCTATCAGAGCAGAGTGAGAGTTCAGCAAAGGCTGTACCAGTGCAGGTGGTCCCTCAGCAAACCAGGAGCAGGCCCTGGGGGTGACTGAATCAGCAACAGGAGCAACAGTTTCAATGCATAGTCAGTAAGGGGATAAGACCATTGGCTAGAAGATTACAGGGATCCTTTGGGTGACACTGGGCACAGGGCTCTGTTGCATTATCAATACTCAGATCTGGGTTATAGTCCAAGGGCGAGAAGAAGGAATAGCATATCAGAACTCGTGGCTACAGGGGAGCAGGGAACCTTGTCATAGTTCCTGGGTGCAAAATAGTGTTTGTGGTCACTTACAGACCAGAGCACAGGCGAGGAGAGTAATAAACACACCTCTCTTTAGATCGTACCACTTTGGAAGAACAAAAAGCTTACAGAGCCTCAGAACTAGCTCTGAAATCAGCTACACAAAAGACCTGAAGTTTGGGGCAGTGTCCCCTCCATCACAGGAGCAGAGTCCAACTTTAATATAAACTTAAAAGTCAAGAAATAAGCTGTAAAAATGAGCAAGCAACAACAAAAATAGCCTGACCATAGAAAGTTACTATGGTGACAGGGAAGACCAAAACCCAAACTCAGAAGACAAAAAAGTCAAAACTACCACATCAAAGCCTCAAAGAAAAATTCGATTTGTTCCCAGGCCATGGAAGAGCTCAAAAAAGATTTGAATAATAAGAGAGATAGGAAAAATTGGGAAAAGAAATGAGTGATGCAAGAAAATAATGAAAAAAAATGTCAACAGCTTAATAAAGGAGGCACAGAAAATATTGAAGAAAATAACACCTTAAAAAACAGAATAGGGCAAATGGCTAAAGAGGCACAAGAATCCATATCCAACGAAGAGAAGAATACCTTAAAAAGTAGAATTGAAAAATGTAAAAAAGAGGTAGAAAAACTCACTAAAGAAAATAATTCCATTAGAATTGAAGGGGCAGCTAGGTGAATAGAGTACAGTGAAAAGAGCACTGGCCCTGGAATCAGGAGAACCTGAGTTCAAATCCAGACTCAGATATTTAACACAAAAACTAGCCATGTGACCTTGGGCAAGTCACTTAACCCCAACTGCCCTCCAAAAAGCAAACAAAAAAAAATTAGAATTGGACAAGAAGAAGATAATGGATCCATGAGATATTAAGAAGCAATAAAAGCAAAATAATTTTATTTTTAATGGAAGAACATGTCAAATATCTCATTACAAAAACAACTGACCTGGAAAAATAGATCCAAGAGAAATAATTTAAGAATTGCTGGACTAGGGGCGGCTAGGTGGCACCGTGAGTAAAGCACCGGCCCTGGAGTTGGGAGGACCCGAGTTCAGTTCCAGCCTGAGACACTTAACACCCACACAAAAATGCTAGCTGCATAATCTTGGGCAAGTTACTTAACCCCAATTGCCCTCCAAAAAGGCAAAAAAAAAAAAAAAA
>NW_027185809.1:10953618-11014327 GCF_028583685.1 Petaurus breviceps papuanus
CCAAAAAGGCAAAAAAAAAAAAAAAGAATTACTGGACTATCTGAAAGCCATGATAAAAATAAAAAAGTTTAAACATCATCTTTCAAGAAATTATTAAGGAAAACTGCCCTGATATTCTGGAACCAGAGGGTAAAATAGAAATTGAAAGAATCTACCAATTACCTCCTGAAAGAGATCTCAAAATTACAACTCCTAGGACTATTATAGCCAAATTTCAGAGCTGTTAGGTCAAGGAGAAAATATTGCAAGCAGCCAAAAAGAATTCAACCATTGAATTCAAGCAATTCAAACTGAGCTACAGTCAGAATAACACAAGATTTAGCAATTTCTCCATTAAGGAACTGGAGGGCTTGGAATACAATGTCCCAGAGGGGATATGGGGAAATTGAGACACTAATGCACTCTTGGTGGAGTTGTAAACTGAGTCATTTGTTCCAGAGAGCCATTTTAAACTGTACCTAAAGGGCTATAAAACCATGTATACCTTTTGACTCATCAATACCACTACTAGGTCTGTATCCCAAAGATATAAAAAACAAAGAAGAAAAAACTTTTATGTACACAAATATTTATAGCAGCTCTTTTCTGGTAGAAAAGAATTAGAAATTGAAGGGATGCTCATCAATTAGATAATGGCTGAACCAATTGTGGTATATAATTGCAAACAAATACTATTATGTGTAGCACCAATGTAATATTTACAACACACATGATCACTATAAATACACCTGCATAGTACTCACTTGCAAAATATAGCAGTCTCTCCATATAGAAGACAGAAGCAAAACATTTATCCAGACACCAGAAAACCAAATCCTAACAGCAAGAAACTAAATCCATCATAGCAACATAGAAGTTGATGTGCCACAGTGTAGCAGAGAGCTACACGATCCTTTAGCCTTCCCACAAACCAATATTTGACCAATATTTACTCACAAGTCTATTTGTTTCCCTCAAAAACAAACTCTCCTCCCAACCATCTAGCAGGCTCTGACTCCCAGTTTCCTGTGGGCTCTGCTCCACCCTTCAGCAAACTCCTCCCATCACAGGCTCCATGTGATTACATTGAGCCTATTAGGGGAAGAGTTTATTTTCAAAGTAGGAAAGATCTTCAAATTCTCTTAGGCTTATTAAGGGGCAGGGAAGATCTTCAAATTACCATTATCATTACTTTTGACCCGAGATCTTTCATGTCCCTTACATAGCAAAAATTCATTAACACTACATTTCATTAAAATTAGATTAATAAGAGATTAGGGATAACTGGTGGGGTAACTGGTGTCAACAGAACTTTGCAACAATATAACAGGAATAATAGAAAATAAGCATGTAAAGCAATGTATTAGGGATGGGGTTTGGGCACAAGCACCCCGTCTTTCCCCCTTCAAACAAATGGGGGTCAAAATCATGAAGTAAGAAGCATAGCTACTTCCAGCTGAAATTGGACATAGAGCTGTCCCTGCCCCAAGAATTCCCATTTGAGAGGTCATTTCTTTAGCTGGCATCTGGAACTCAGTCAATGAACTCCGTTCAGGGGTGGAACATCACAGCCATGGACAGGGGGTAGCATCTGGTTTCAGCGATCAGGCATCTGCAGGTAGAGTACACTAAACCTGCAGAAAACAAATCTCAAAAACCAATTTAACAGACAAAAAGCCAAAAAGAGACAAATATAGGGTCAGTCATGCTTCTTGAGTTCATGAACTCACTATCATAGACTCATTCATGGTAGAATATATGAGTTAAGAGTATAATTTGATAATCATCTTCTCCTGAGTAAACAACAGCCACTGTATTGTCTTTCCCATGTGCAATAACCTCTGCAGCTTCTGGAACATCATCTGGCTTCTGCTTCACCCATAGTTTAGCTACCAATTTTATTCTATTTAGTAGAACCAAGCCCTTCAGTTCCTCTGATAGATATATCAGAAGGAGGGGCACTTTTCACAAGGAGTATTGTTTAACAAGGAATAATAATCACTTGAACTATTCTATCATTTTTATAAAACTGTATGGATTCTTCACCTAAATTTTGCAATGTCACAATAATTTCTCCTTGGTAATTAGAATCTATTAATCCAACTAATAAATGTATTCCTTGAGCTGCTAAGCCTGATTTAGTTAATATCCACCAAAAATTTTTTTTAGGGATTCTCATACATGTTCCAGTAGAGATGTTTCTTATCTCTTTTCTATCCAACCAAAAGTCTTCTAAACAATGTAAATCATATCCTGCCAAACCAGGTGCTTCTGGATACGGTGCCAGGATATCTTTTTCATCATCCAGTACTCAATAGGTGGATCATATGTGTCTGTTGTTTTCTAATATGCAGATTTGGGGTCATCATTCAGACTAGAGGTTTACTTTCTCCCAAATAATCCTGTAACAATTCTTCTCTTGGCAATCTATTTTGACTTTGAATCTGCTGGTCATTTACTTTTCTCTCAAGGAAATTTATCTTTTTTCCCATTCTCCTAAGTCACTTAGCTGTGAAATCTTACCTGAGAGAACTCATTTATGTGAGTACTTCCTCCCAACATAACTGCTGTGAGACATTTCCTGTCCTCTTAAAAATCCTCCGCAGGAGGTACGTCTAGTACTCTGGGGACCTTCCTCTAGGCCAGAACTGCACAAACTGAGGCCCCTGGACCCCTTGTTGGGACACCCAGAGATTTCAGGAGACCAGCAAAAAAATGTAGAAGAAAACAATCTCTACACTTTTTGCAGGCCACCTGAGATCTTTTGGTGTGCCCATGTGCCATAAGTGGCCTGTGGGACACAGGTTGTGTAGACCGGCTCTGTTGTGGTTATTAAAAACATTTTTTTGACTCAATGCACTTTTTTGCTTCTTAACAGTGAGAAAATCTATGTGACAAATGAAAACTCATTAAATTAATGAAGCTAATTATATTAATGAAATTAATGAAGAAAGTTTCCTTAGACCAAAATCCTAAAGGTATATTTTGGCTTTGTTGTTTATTTTAAAATTAATTAAATTAAATTTTAAATTTAAATGTAAAAATTAAATTAAAATTAAATTTCATTTGGCAAATATCTATTAAGTGCCCACTGTTAGGTGCATACTGTATTTATGCTGTGGAGATTCCAAGAAATTTAAGATTCTGTACCAGTCATCATGGAACTCATAGTATAATAGGAAAGATTAGACCTAGCCTCATAAAAAGTCAAAATATCAGGCAGCATGTGCTGAGCTCCAGTGAGTGATACATATAATGAGTGATACAAGAAGGCTACAAGAGGCCCCGAGGCCTGGAAGGGCCGAATTCTATCTCTACTCATCATAAAACCTTTAACTTAGAGATCATCTGGTCCAGGGGTGGGGAACCTTTGGCCTCAAGGCCATATTGGCCCTCTAGGTCCTTAAGTGTGGCCTTTTGACTGAATCCAAACTTTTTGAAGGGCCCCAGTTGAGGACCTAGAGGGTCACATGTGGCCTTGAAGCTGCAGTTCCCTTCCCCTGGCTCTGGTCCAACTACTTTATCTTAGAAATAAGGAAACTGAGGTTTTGAGTATTCCAACTTTAGTGTTCTTATCATTTCTCCATGTTGCCTTTTACTCTGGGCATGCACTGGATTTCATACAGACCTACACACCAAATATTTAACTTCCATCAATCTTCAAGCTTTGAGTCTCTTTGCACCAAAAACCTTTTCTTCTTTTCTTGCACAGAGATCCCTGGGGGATCAGCATCATTCTCACTTGATATTCATGTCTGTCAGGGATTTGACATCATAGTCCCCAAAATACTGACTTCCTCTGTGGCACTGGTAGTAGGAGCCAAACTGTCTTTCATCCATAATGGCGGGGTGCAGCCTGGGGCCATTTTTCTCTGTATATTCCCTTGACTCTCAATCATTTCCATAGTCCCTAAGTGAAAGACCTTCAAGTCTTCTCTCAAAATCTGAAAGACACCTTAAAATTGTTTGAGGACCTAAATTCCAACCACAGTCACACTAATACAATTAACACACTGTCGCAAACACCAAGATCTAACATCTAATTGCCTATTTGACTGAATACTAGGTTTAGAGGAACATTCTAATTATTCTTCATTGAAGTTGGTACATGGGATGGGAAGGAGGGTGCAATCAGTGATTACTATGGACATCTGTGAGCCCTCTTTGCCTTACTTTCAATCAGTCATCTTCAGAGTCTAAGAGATTGTTAATTTTGATGGTACACAACCCAGGGTGTCACAAAACCAGAAAAATCTGCTTCCCTTGCAATTTTTCTAACATTCTTTTTTTTTTTTAGTTCCAGATTCTCTCCTTCCTCCCAGCCCTTTCCTCACCCATTGAGAAGGCTTCTTTTGACAATTTGCATCTTTTAAAGCCTTGAACCAAATAGCTCCTCACATCAATCTCAACAGACTGCCATATTTCACATGCAGCCAGGCAGACAATTCATTTTTATTTCACTGCTCAATTGCAGTAACACAAACATATATTCAGAGTCAGTATATATTTTTATTGTGGAGAAGCAATGCCCTCTAACATGTGCTGCCCACAGGAATTAATGAGGGGAATGGTTATTTATTTTGCTGTTTTGCCATAGGAAAGCAATTGCTTCCCTAGTCATTCTGAATTTTGACAAACATTTCTCAGACAAAAGAATTCAGCATTTTGAATGAGCACCAAACCAATATTTAGGAGGACTGTTAAAACACAGTGGAAGCCATTTTCCATAATCACATTTAAAGACATGAACATATACAATGTCACTGCAGCTAGGCTGGCTTGGCATCTTCCTGCAGACAACCTGTTTCTAACAGAATCCTATAATGCATAATGCAATTCAGTCTCAGAAACTTTTCAATCCTGGTTCCATTTTCCCTTCTGCACCAAGCTTTGGGGTTGAAGTTCAGCTTTAAACTCTCTTGGCCACAGAGTCAGTCTCACAGTTTTAACAGAAAAAAAAGGTACTAAGGAAACAGAAGACCCTATTTCCACATTATTTTTTTTTGTAATTTTCAGACCCTCCCTCTCCCACTCTTTATTGTCTCATGCTGGGGCCACAGGTAGAGCCCTTGCCCTAGCCTTCCTGGTTGACAGTGCTGGATAGTCAGTCAAACCTTCATTCCATTGACAAATATTTCTGGAATTCATTGATTTCCCTGTGGATGTAGGCAAACTAGCACAACTCTGACAGTAAAATCTTTTCAAAGTAATAATATCCATAAACAAAATAAAGTTCTGAAGAAGAGTCAGAAAAAAAGTCAATATTCCAAAGGTTGTAAATGATCAGTACTTTGTGATCTTCATGGGAGTTGCAAGGAGTTAAATTTAGGCCCAATAAATGGAATAGATCTTTAAAATCAGTTATGAAATAATCACATCTGCTTTATGAAGTAGTCAGATCTTAGCTATTGGAAGGGTTTGAGCAGGGTCTAGATGATAACTAGAGATAGCCCAGGATGCAATGGGAGACTCTGGCCCTTTTAGGCTAAGGCCTTCTCATGTACTCACTTAGAGTGAAGCAATGCCCATTCAGTGAATAGGCCTTTTTAAGAATGGGATGACCCCTTTAATTAAAAGAAGAAAAAAAAAAAAGCTGGGAGGGATAGACTCTCAGAGTGGCTGTTCCAAAGAGAAACAGTTATTCACTCTAGTCCTCCTGACAAATAACTGGTCACTGGAATCAGATGACTCTTAGAGGAGAAAGTGAGGCGGATGACCTCACACATCCCTCCCTCACTCAAATGAAAGTCAATTGCAAGTCATGTCATCATCTCCCTGATGCCACGGTGCTCTACAAAAACGGAGAACAAATACAAGCTGTGAGTAGACCGAATTGCCTGAATGTGGCCCCATCTAGTTGGGTAACTCCGGTCATTCTCTCCCTTTCCTTCTCTCTCTCCTCTTCTCCAAAGGAAGGTAAATCTTGATGACCAGAAGCTGCCCACTTAACTTGGGGTTTACTGGCTAGATTTTTTTCTTCAAAGTTATCAATAGTCATATTAACGACTTCTGACTATAGAGCTTTGAAAAAATGCTCTGTCACTAATAATTAGATAAATACAAATTAAAACAAGTCTGAGGTACCATCTCATAGCTATCAGATTGTTTAATGTGACAGAAAAGGATAATGATAAATGCTAATGGGGATGTAGAAAAACAGATATACTAATTCATTGTTGGTAGAGTGGCAAACTGTTCCAAGCAATCTAGAGACAAATTTGGAACTATGCCCAAAGGGCTATATAATTGTACATACCGTTTAACCAAGAAATACCACTACTAGGTCTAGAACCCCAAATAAATCAGAAGAAAAGTAAAAGGACCTATATGTGCAAAAACATTTATTAGAAACTCTTTTTGTGGCAGCAAAAATTGGAAATTGGCAAAAATTGGAGAAGGGATGAATAAGCTGTTAAATCTGATTTTGAGAGAATACTATTATACTATAGGAAATGGTGAAGAAGATGATTTCAGTAACCTGGAAAGACTTAAGTGAACTGATAGAAAGTGAAGTGAACAGAACAAGGAGAACATTGTATGTAGGAACTATAATATTATAATCATATAATAAAAGACTTAGCTATTCTGATCAATATAATAGTCTACAAGTTCAAATGACTCTTTATGAAAAATATTGTGCCTCCAGAGAGAGAATTGATGAACTCAAGGTGTAGATTGAAGCATATTTTTTTCTTTTATTTTCTTGCTCCCCCCTCCCCCCCACAATACAGCTAATGCGGAAATTTGATTTGCATGATTTCATGGGATAATGGGTCTCATATGTCTTGAATTCTCAATAGGTGGGAGAGGGGCAAAGGGAAGGACAGAATTTGGAACTCAAAATTTAAAAAAATATATAAATTAAAAAAAAATTGAGACTCACTAAGGTTAAAGAATGTCCCCAAAGCATTGGAGGTGGAATTTGAACCTAAATTCACTGAGTATAGAGCCAGTACTCTGTATTGTGCCACTGTGCCTCCATTTGGGCCTCAAAGGACAGGTAGGTTTTACAGAGATAGAAAGGATCTCTGAGGAGGCATAATTTGAAACCTTTTGGCTGCTGTTCCAGAATCTAGAATCACCTCTTTAAGCTCTCTCACTGCTCCTAGTCTCTGAAATTCCCTCCTACATTAGGATTTTGTTGATATGTTGTGTTGGAGTCAGGACCAGCTCAAGAAACATGACTCCTGGTGAAGGGTGTTGTTAGCAATGGAGCAAGCAAATTGCATCTCTGTCCCACTATCATGCAAAGGCACTGGTGAACTTAGGAAGTGGGAAGAGCCTACAGTTGTGGCCTCTGCCTCTTTTTGGAACTCACAGGCTACTCTTCTGTGTTTGTTGTCGCCCCCTCTTAGAATGTAGTCTCATTGAATGTAGATTCCATCATGCTTCCTTATATTTGTAACCCCAGATCTTAGCACAATGCCTGGAACATCGTAAGGCTTAATAAATGTTTTTCATTAATTTATTCCACCCTGGTTACTCATTAGTAATCATTTCATCTTATTGTGCTCCATTCCAGTTCCCCTCCAGATCTCCCACCCTACTTTTTCCTATTGTAGTTCTGAGAAAAGTATTCAAATCAACCAACCCTACCTATTATTCCTGGAAAGGAAGTGTCAATCAATTGTCTTAAGACTCCAATCACTATCCCTCTGACTTTCAGTCCTCTCCAACCACTGCTGCCTTACTTTTAGAATGTAAAATTAAAAAGAATGTAATGCCCTTGGGGACAGCCTCCTTAATTTGTATCCCTAGCATTTATCATCTTAAGTACTTAATGAATGCTTTTTCATTCATTTTTTTTCATCCACCAATTCATTTATTTGTTGTGTGTGAATTATTAGGTCTGCTGGTAAGGTGGGTTTTTTTGTTTGTTTGTTTTCTGGGAGTAGGGATCATACCCAGGTGAGCCTCTAGGCCTCAGAAAGAGCAGTGTCCTTTATCTGGATACCATTGAAATTTCCTAGGTGTATAGTTGTATTTATGCTTGTGCCCAATTGCACAGACTGGCCAGGAGGTAATTGGGAGAGGGGATTTTGTATTTGCACATTTCCTTCCTCAACATTCTATGATAACATTTGGTACCATCCCTACTGACAGGCCAGGAGAAGCTGAACCCGTAATGGGACATAGGTGAATCAGGCTTACTGATATGTGCATTCTTCTGAGATTCTGAACCACCCCCCATAAGACCTGTTTGAGAATGATAGAGACCTTTTTCTGGGAAGTAGAAGGAAGGCTACATATGAATCTGACCATAGAAAGCAGGTAAAAAATAACATGGACTTTCACAGGCTATTTTTGGATTCTAGAAACAATAAGCACTTTGAATCTTAGAATGTTGGTACTGAAAAAGGTGTTAGAGATGGTAGCTGAGCTGTCAGACAAACAGCCATTTACTTAGATTCAAGAAATCTGGGTTCAAGTCTAGCTCCAACATTTATTTGCTAACTGACCTTGAGCAAATCATGTCACATCTCTACATCCCAGCATCCCCATTTAAAAACTTGAGATAAAAATACTTGTTATGCCTGCCCTGCCTTGTGAGAAAACAACTTTGTAAATGAAAAAGGGTAATGAAATGAAAAAATAAATGTAAAAAAGTAATGAAAAATGAAAAAAAATGAAAAAAGTAAATGAAAAAAATACATATAAGTTTTTGTCCTACTTATGTACTGTTAAATGGAACTGAAGAAAATCACAAAACTGTACTGATTGGGTTCACTACAAATTTATGTAATTTAATCTCAAGTAGGTCCTCATTCTGGTAAAACCACCCTTCTTGATCATTGTTAATCTCCCTCTTCACAGGGGCTATTCTAAACCTCATCTCTCCTCTAGTTTCCTATATCCAAAATGTAACTGATGAGGTACAGGCTCTGGGAACACCCTGGAACTCTGATTGAATCTTCCCATTTGATGAGGCATTTGCATGAGGCCATAAGCCTTTCATCCTGGCTCTGCCCAAATCTTTAGTCCTCTTTTGTCCAGTAAATTCCCACCCTTAATCATTCACTGGAGTCTAACCTCATTAACTTCTCCTGAACACCCCCCAAACTCATTACTGGAGCCTGACCTCATTGACTCCTCCTGAAGACCCTCCCCAAACTCCTCCTCTAGACCACCCCTAGATTCCTCCCACAACCTCTCTGTATACATAAGACCTATCTTGCCTCCATGTGGTGTGAGAGTGCCATAGAATTTTCTAGCACAGACTTGTTCTGTGTCAGATGATTCTGACCCCTTGTCCAATCTGTCCATTACAGATACCAAGGCTCCTTAAGAGTCTACGCAATATGGTGAACCTTTAATAAACGTTACTTTTCTCTGGCTGAGAGAAGACTTGAGTCAAATTCATTCAGCAGGACCCCGTGTGCTGGGACTTTGGTCTCCAGCACCCCTAACCCTATACTTCAACATTTTATGTTTCCCTGACCTGACTCTCTCCAGTTCCATGGCCAACAAAAAAGGAGACTATACTTTTCCCATGAAGTGTTCCGAGTTTTCTATCTGGCTATAGTCCCACGAGGTCCATCTGTGAGCTATCATGAACAGGATACTCAGTAAGGTAGAAAAGCTGCACTGCCTATAATAATATTAATAATAATGAGACAATACCCCATTCTACATCCACCTCGCTTTACATAATTAAGTCCCTGGGAAATTGTTTGCAGATCTAAGTGGTATCTCTAGAGTCTACTTTGAATGTGCCTGGGGAAAGAAGCCAATTTAAAGGAACCCCCACTGGGAAATTCTTTAGAAAGTGAAAAGACCTCCTCCCCACAACATAACCATTATGCAAATATAGATTTTCATACACTGAACTAGCTCAAAATGGGGTACACCTGAAAGGTAATGACAAAACAAAGTTGTTCTACCCCTCACAGGCCTCATATCCAGAGACAGCCCAAACTGTGGCAGAGAGAAATGCTTTGTAATGGGTCTTTTAAGAAGTTATAAGCTGTCAGTCTCTAGCTCCTCATCCTTCTAGATAAACTGATTGGCCATGAAAATCTTGCAACGGACACTGTGCTTCTACACCGCTGGCTTGTGAAGTATTCCTCTTCACCTTCCCTACAACCCTGACAAAACAAACAAACAACAAACAAAAAACAAAACCCCAAACATTTTACTCAGTGATGCATTCTGAAGGTGGCAACTATTTTCAAAATATATTTAAGAGCTGGGAATGAATGAAATTATCGACCACATTTCCAATGGACTCACATAAGAAATGAGAAGATTGCAGCCTAAGCATAATAAAATATTTTTATAGGGCTTTAAATTGTGTTGGTGTATAAGAAAACCAGGCTCTAGAGAAAAATTTCTGAGATTGTGTATATATCAATATAATAGACAGCCTAATCTATTTCTAGCATAATCATTGTATATACCTTATAGATACATTTTATATCAAAATGGAGTTGACTCAATTTAAATAGAATTACAAAGTTGTTGTAAAATATTATCTTATTAAGTCACCTGGGTTGGGAGATAGCAGGGGAGAGGAGACTGAATGCCAGCCTCCCCATTAGGAAGACCTAGGTTCAAATCCAGCATTGGACTCAAATTGTTAAGGATTGCTGCCCCTTCTATAGAGTCAGGATCTAAATTTGTGTACTTTTTAATAGCTTCTACAAGTCTATCTAGGAAAAGGGCAGGGTTTTCTTTATCTGAGTAATTTCCTTAATTTTATGATAATACACTTGCTTTTGAAATGCAGTTCTTAGGCCTTCTAACAAGCAAAGTACCATATGGTCTCTCTCCTCCCTCTCCTCCTGAGTTTGATAATCCCATACTGGGTCACTAGTGGGAACAGTAGCTGTTCCTGGGGGGTATTTTCTGGGGTCATTGCTAGCCAAAGCAATCCCCAAATTTGGGGGCTTGTTCCCAGATTCTCCTCTTATCCTCAGTGCAACAACAGGTAGAGAAGAGAATAATGCAAATCACCCCAAGAAAGCTCAAATTGTAGGGATATGTCCCGAAAGCCTTCAGTAAACTTTGTTGGATGTTAAGAGAACTTTCCCTATTTTTCTTTAATCTGATTGAGATCCGAAATTGAGAATGGGGCACGCACTCTAGTTGTCCCACCCAAGACAACCATTTCCCTTAAGGGGAAAAAGTCCTGAAGGTACTGTGGGAACAGGGGCTTGGGAAGGGAGATTGGAAGTCCCATTTCCTGTGAGGGAGTGACTGGGGGGTGCTGGCTGAACTGGATCAGACTGCAAGACTGAGGGATCCGGCTGGCAAGGGGGAAGGTCAGCGGGCACATGAGGAGTGCAAGAGGTCAGAAGAGGAGATACCTCTATGACTGCCATGGGGGTAGGGCCTGAGGCCTGAGTGGGTGTTGCCTCAGGGGGAGGGTCCACAAAGGGAGGCACCTCAGCATGACTAGTGGCTGGGACCTGAGCAGGGGTCCCTGAGGGGAAAGTGGCCATGCTGGGAGATACAGGGTAGGAGATATGGATGGTAGGAAATGAAGGGTGTTGGGCTAAAGGAAAAGGGAAGGGAAATGAAGGTGAAAGGGTTAGGGTACAGCAGAAAGGCCTAGGGGAGCTGCCTCAGTAAGGGCAGGAATTGCTGAGGGGAGAGGGGCTGGGGCTGAAGCCATAGAAAGGGGGTCATTTAATTGGTCCCCTTTGCCCCTTTGTTGAGGAGCTCTAGCTTCAAGCATCTTTTAATCTTTCCTGAGCCGGCTAATATTAGGATTACATATTTAAAGCTAGGAGAGACCTTAGAGATCATCTACTTCATTTCCCTTAATTTTACAAATGAGGAAACTGAGACCTATAAAGTTCAAAGTTTCTCCATAAAATTCATGCCCACCTGCAGCAAAGATTCTGCATCATGTCCTTTGGAGGTCTCAATCAGGTGAGAGGAGAGATTAGACAAGACAAGGGATCAGACAAGAACCAGGTTTGAAGGAGCCAGGAAACTCAAACATCAACATATTTAACACAATGCTGCCATTACTCAGAATATAGAAATAGAAATGGTTGACATGAGCTCTGTAATGACTTACAAGCTGACTAAATTAGGTAGAGCTTTTTTTTCTTTTTTTCCACAAGGGAACAAGACAATGGAGTAACAACAGCTTCTGAAGCCTGGGTTTGCTTGACAAACCAGTGATCCTTTGCAAGTAAGCATTAGTTGAACTCAGAGATGCCTGCAAATGCTGAAACCAGTCCTTTTTTTTTTAAGGAGTAAGGCAAGGCATTGGGGTTAAGTGACTTGTTAAGTTGATGAAACCAGTCTTAACCAGCTCAGAGAGAGCAGCAGACATCTTATCTCCTAACTTATCTAAAGGGCAGCAGACTTCAATCTGACTTAAGTGAAGAGCAGACACCACCCTGCTTCTTATTTGTTGTGTTTGCAGATGTCTTCTCCCTGGATGCCCACTTCCCTGACGTCCTGCGAACATATATAAGTACTGCACCCTTTTCCCACTCCCCTTTGATAAACTGAGAGCTTTGTCTCTCACAGCTCCAGCTTTCAATCTTCTTCTCGAGCAATAAATGCAGTTATAATCTTTGTGAACTGTGATCAGATTCTGGCTCATTCTTTTTTTTTTTGACCTGAGATTTCTTCTGTTTTAGCAATTCACAGGGATTTTCTTTTATCAAAACAAATAAAGGTTAGAAAATGTCTACATTGAGGTTGGTGCTAACAGGAGTTCTGTAGTAACAGAAGGGTAGTGAATATTAGAATCAATTTCATTCATTCATAGCTCTTTATTAGACCTCTCATGCACTCAAGATATTCTTAATTAAATTCACTTAACATATTTTAGGTACCTACTCTGTGGAAGGCACAATTCTAAGCTCAGAACAAAAAGATCAAAAACAAAACAAACAAGAAAGATAGTAAAACAATCACTGACCTGACAAGCTAACACTTTGCTAATTTTTACTTTTTCTTTCTATTCCCCAACACTTAGCCCAGTGCTGGCATATACTAAGTACTTAATAAAGGCTTATTGATTGATTGACTTTTTTCCGAATTTAATAGTATTTTTTTCCAATTACATATAAAGACAGTTTTCAACATTCATTTTTATAAGACTGAGTTCCAAAATTTTTTGATTGATTGATTTATTGATAGAGTCATTGTAAGATACATGTAAACATCTAAATAATTACTATATATTGTGAGATGGGAAGCATATTAACACATTAGCAGTTCCAGAGTTCTTCCTAAAGAAATTTTTCTGAATCTTGAAGGCTACAACAATAGGAAAAGGTAGAATGGAGAGAAAACACATTCCAAGTGTAGCTCGGTTTTTGCCCATGGCTGGGACAGTTTTGCAGAGGGACTGTTCTCCGCTCCTTGCATCTTACTAAAAGGGAAATGAGATTGACTATGAGAATGCTGAGTATGGAGCTAAAGCACCTATATAGAAACGTCAGCTTATTGCAGAAACTTTGGAGACTTCAGGGACACCTCCAAGGAGATGGTCAAGAAAGATTTTTGAGTTGTAGACCGAAGACATGGAAGTCACAACCTGGGAATAGTCTTATCATGTCACTTAACCCCCAGATCTTATGATTCTAGAGAACACTGAGGAAGGACTTCCCCTGGATGAGATAGTTTTCTGTCTTGGCTTTAATTGAATTCATATTTTGCCCCCAGCTAGAGAGTTCAGTTACCCTTGCATATTTTTTTGTATATTCTAATCTATAGAACCTCTCTGATTTCTGTTTTCACTTTGTTTTTGATAAATGGGTTTATTCACTATTACTATATGTGTAATGAGTGTTTAGAAGAGTTAAGCTGGCTAATGTAAGCTAAGAACTATCCTCCCTCAAATTAATTACAAAGGACATATGAAGGAAGATTCTTATCTGCATCCAGATAAAGAACTAATATATATATATATATATATATATATATATATTATAGAATAATTTACTTATATGCATATGTGTATACATGTATGTGTGTACACACACATATACACGCATTTGTTCTGGTAGCCATCTCTAGGATGGGGGATGGGAGGAAGGGGAAAAAGTTACATGACAACTTCATTATTTATTTAAAAGGAATAACAAGGGGTGGCCAGGTGGCACAGCAAGTAAGAGTACCGGCTCCAGTGTTGGGATGACCTGGATCAAATCCGGGCTCAGATACTCAGCACCACACCCAGAAATAACTGGCCATGTAACCTTAAGCAAGTTACTTAACCCCGATTGCTTTAAAAAAAAAAAAAAAGGAATAACAAATTGTAAATAATAAATTTGCAGTTTCACATGCAATCATCTTTTTAATTTTATTATGTTATGGAAATGCTTAATTTATTCCATAATTAAAACTAAATATATATGTATATATATATATATATTAAAAGCATATAAAGGAAATAGTTTTCCTTCTGAATACAGATTCATGCCTCTAGAAGAGAGATATTTGAGGAGTGACCAATAGATATAATTCTAGCTTAGTATCCCTTTTGGAGAAAGAAGAAACTGTCCATCTTCCTGAGGTACTAGAGAATTTGCCTGCCCATCTCCCAGATAGAAGCATGATCCTTATCCTTCCCTGAAAGGAAGGTAGTGAGATCTCAGATCACATCTGTTCATCTCACCTCAAAGCACTTCATAATCTAGTCCCCATCCTACCTTGCCTCCTACCTTTAGACATGACTCCATGACATGTACTCTTCCATCTAGCGACACTGGCCTTTTGGCTGTTCCCCAATGCTTAGAACATTCTCCCTCCTCTGCTCTGACTTCTGACCTCCCTGGCTTCCCCTAAGTTCCAACTAAAAATCCTACCTTCTACAAGAAGCCTTCCCTCACTCCTCTTAATTCAGTGCTTTCCGTCTTTTCATTATTCCCTATTTATCTTGTCTAGACCTTGCTTTGTATGTATTTGTTTGCTTATTGCCTTCCCTATTACACTGTAAGATCCTTGAAGTCAGGGACCTTCTTTGTATCCCCAGCAGTTAGCATTGTGCCTGGTAAAGTAGGTGCTTAATAAATGTTTATTAAATGAATGAATCACCATTCAGTCACATTTTTGTATTTATGTACACATACACACACACCCTATACACAATGGGGATCAGCCTGTGTAAAGTCATAGAAGGAGGAAATGTGATGTTCAGTCTGGGGAACGAATTGGGACAAATGACAAGTGTGTAAAGAGCAAGAGATTTGGAGTTAGAAGGAACTTATGGGATCATTTGGTCCAACTCCTTAATTTTCAAGATAAGGAAACAGACCCAGAGATATTAAGACACTTGCTCAAGTTCATAGATCTAAATGTGATCTGAAAATATTAAATTACAATCCAACTGGATCAACAGAAATGTCTCCAAATTAAACCTCAAGAGACCTAATATTTCATTCAATTGGAGTTGCAGGGGAAAACGCATTGTTTTTCAAGCTTTCCATGTTGACACACTCCCAAAAACCTTTAACTCTTCCAGGAAAGGAACAACCCATTTCAGTTCTAATAAGGATATCACTTAACTGTTGTAAATCTTCTCGTAGGCTGAAAAGGCTTTCCCATGCTTAATTGCAAACAATCACTTCCACTGGGATTTTTTTCCCAGGGATACATCCAGATGTTGGAAAGAATTAGCCAAGTTGTGTGTCTATTTGCATGTAATTTGCATATGGAATAACGATGCCTGCCAATGCTCACACAATTTTTAAGCTATATTTCTATTAATTGTCTTTTCTGACTCCTTGGTCTCTCACTTTCCTCCTCACTTTTCTATCATCACCCACTCAAATTCACCCAATTCAACCAAGGAAGGTAGAGGATTGTGACGCTGCAGAGGGGAGTCATTAGCAACCTTCTAATACCTCCTGGAGAACACTGAGCCGCAAGAATGTGGTTCCTCTCTCCTTGGTAAAGTCTTCTTAGAAAATCTTTATAGATAGGTTTCTTCTCTATTGTGTCTTTTCAACTTTCCTATTAAAAGGCAGTAAGTAGAGTTTATAGAGAGTCAGAAGGCCTGGGATTTAGAGTTAACTGGGACTGTATAGGTCAGGGGTGGGGAATCTATGCCCTCAAGGCCACATGTGACCCTTTAGTTCCTCAAGGGAGGCCTTTTGACGGAGTCCAAGTTTTATAGAACAAATAATATTTCTGTTCTTGAGGACCTAGAGGGCCAAATGTGGCCTTGAGGTCACAGGTTCCCCACCTCTTGTATAGGTCTAGACTAGATCATTTTTCCTCTTTGAGTCTCAGCTTTTTGATTCATTAACAACAGGTAAATGATATAATCTTTAAGGTTTCTTATAGCTCTAACATAAATTTAAATCTAATTCTGTGAAGGAATATGCATTCAAAATCAGGTATATGTTGAAAAAAATTTTTTTATATTTCTTTGTGGTCATAAAATGAAAAGTTTACTTTGTAATGGTCAGGTTTTGTTATTATTGGGCTTGAGTCATAAAAGAATGGGGCAGGAGAAAGAAAAGAGAGAAATATTTGAATGAACAGAATTGCTAATTGGAATAAAAATTTGAGATGGTTTCTACAAAAAACATTTCTTTAATTAATGGGGAAATGTGAGCAGAATTCCTATAAATAACCCACACAGTCACTTCTGTTTACCTAGCAGTTAGAAAAGTGAATACTAAGTGACTAATTTATTGGAAATTTGCAAAAGCTCCAAATGCCAGCTTTTCAGGAAGAGCATGATTTATGTTCAAAGTCTAATCCAATGTATAGGAGGAGCCAGGAAAACTGGAGGGAAGAGTGTAGAAAGAGGCCAAATCTTATTATTTCCCTAATGACCACAAGTACGCTTGAATTTTTATTAGGTACCTATTATAGGGTCTTAAAAGCCTACGACATCAATGATATAAGGAATCTTAGGAATCATCTGTTCCAACATCTTTATTTTATAGAGAAAGAAAGGCTCCCAAAAAGGAAAGAATTTGCCCAAGGTTACCCAACTGGTCAGTGGCAGAACAAGAACTAGAACCCAGGACTGTGGACTTCCAGTTCGGTGTTCTTACAATTATACCATCGTACCATTATATCATGATACCTCTATCTGTTTTTCACAATGCTAGGCATTGTAGAAAATAAAAGAAATGTGTTAGGTTAGATCTTTTTCCTTAAGGAGTTTTGTTTTACTGAGAAGGTGATTAAAGGATGTGAAATGACAATATAAGTCACTTAAAAACCCTACCTTGATATTTCAAAGTTCCATTGCATCTTTTTATATGTCTTATCTTCCTTTCTAGACTGCAACCTTCTTTAAAGCTGGGACTTTGTCTTCATTACATTTTCCTCTCCCTCCCCAATCTCCAACAGAGTGAGTGCTTAATAAAACTAAATTGGATTTCTCTTATCTCTTCTTAGAAACAATGTCTTTTTTTGCCATGGTCTGACCTTAGCAGAGAAACCAGACCTAAAAGAATTAGCTTTTTGAGTAGAAGAAAACATGTTCACAGTACTAACCTTCCAGACTAGGGACTACAGTTCTGATTATACTTGGGTATTTCTCTCTTGTCTATGTATGAAGTATGCCTGTAAACTATATGTACAAGTGCTATATATAAATATATAGCATGTACATATATATACATAGTGTATATATGTATACATTCTCATCCTCTCTTGAATAAAACCATGGAAGTGAATCTTAAAATGCAAAAGCCTTCCTCCCCTCACCCCATCGCCCTAATACACATATGAACTTAAGCAGTTAAGTTTTCTGGAAAATGACCACTGTCATGCTTGAACTGGACTAAAAGTTAAAGGTGAAAGAGTCAGATTCCCTCCTGTTCCCTGTGCATCCACATCATATACAGGAATGAGATCAACAGTAGTGAGAAGTTCAAACTGTGAAATGACTTATGTATCTACTTATCAGGTTAGAGGGAAGAAGGTTAATTTTAATACAACTGGAAAGACCCCGGATGGTCTAAAGTCCCTCAACTGAAAGGAACTGTGAGGGAGGTCAGAAAGAGCTAATAACTGGTTGCTATGCCTGGTGCTACCATCTTGAGTGTTATTCTGAAAAGAGATTCATAGCTGATGCATAAGTGAATAGTTTCTAGGCTTAAGCTTAGAAGGAAACTGCTGCTAAGGAAATAATTAGGCCATGTGTAGGTCAAAATACTAGGAAAGAGACAAATGGGGGGAAAAAGATAAAATTCTTATTTGAATGACAGCAGCCATACTATATTTTCCAGTGTTTGATAAGTGGGTGTGGCTTTGTTCTCTTTCCTTACTGGCATGTACCATCTTTGTATACTCATTCATTTGACTTTCTAGGTTGCCTTCCATCACCAGAGTGTAGAGTTTAGTTAGTTTATACCTAATTAAACAAAAGACACACAGTAAGATATGGCAGACAAATTCAAATTTATTGAGACAGACAGAAATGCAACTATTTAGGACTACAATTAATCATTTACAATTAACCAAGGAGGTTAGCCATGAATTCACATTCCAGGTAAATCTGTATGGAAAAGCATTCAGAATTCACTATACTAGTCTACTTTACTATGGTCATCTACATTGCATCTACAGTAGGGACAGCCAAATGACACACTCAGTATTTGGGTGACATTCCCCTTACAACGCTACACATTTAATAGGAACAAATGTCAGCAGCATTGAGAAAAAAGTATAAAAAGACCAAAATCACCCACTGTAGAAAGAAAGGTCTCTTGGATGTTATTGTACAGTGCAGTTGATGCATCAAACAAACATGAATGATATATGGGAAAGACTTAAGGGAAAAGTACAATGGACCAATTTGGTGGCCTGTGGTGAGAGACAGCTGTCAATTTCATATTAGTTGTCACAGAGAGTGGGGGTGGGGAGGCAAGGGGCATTGGAAGGAGGGCAAGGGAGACCTTGCTGTAAAACCCCAAATACCGTATTAAAACATTCCCAAGTTAGACACACTGAAATTGAAGCCAGGTTTAGAACAGCAAGAGACACAACAGTTATTTTTCCCAAATGGAAAATTTAGATTTGAATTGGAAATGAAAAAAGAAATATTAAATATTTAAGACCTCCTCGCAGCTCACAAGGAATTTCTAAATCACCACATTAGGATGCAACTTGGAAACTGGTTCTAATAGGAAAATGGGGAAACAGATCAAGATGATCACTGGGTATCTGGGGTTTTCAAATGTACCTAATCATGGTGGTGGAACTCTAAGAGTCTTTATGACAGAAGGTAAAGCCCAACTTTCACCTCAGATGATGAAACACACACTTATTCTTCAAGTCTCAGAAATGAGGCTTGTAAAAAATTGTAGTTTTCAATGAAAGTGATTTAAAAGCTTTTCAGAAGCCTGACATTGACCTGGCAAAGTTGAGCAAGAATAGTGTTACAGAGCTTTGCTCTAACCACAGGAATAGTTTTGTATTTAAGGTTCTAATGAGTTCTAATGAGTCAAAATATCTTCTTAGAGCATCTCCAAAAATTGAGCATCATTAACTTGCTACAAATTTTTCACAGAGCTCTCTTATCCATCATTAAGTTAATGTTAAGGAGCTCTGAGTGTCATCTTAATTTGATACTTGTCATAAGATAATTAGGTAAATTAAAATCAGTAGTTCACTACATTCCTAAAAGTTTCTCTAAGCAAAATCAATGTGCCAATCCTAATGAGTTCTCTGGTGCATTTTCAGAGCTACTTGGAGTTATTAACAATGATTTTTCTCTTGCAGTCTGGATTGAAAGTTTTTTTCATGCATTTTTAATTTTTAAGGGATACATTTTCATTAAATTAACAATTTTAGTAAATTAACTGCAATTATGCAGCTGTTTCCAAACTCTGAGTTCAAAGACTTGGCCAAATAGAATCCACTTGAACCAGAGATAACACATATCAGATCTTAAGACTCTGCTTGGTTGTGATTTCCTAACAGGAGTCTCCTGGTCCTGCAATTTGTAACACACATAGAAAGACACATTCTATTAGAACAACAGACGTATGACCTCCTTGTTCTTGGTTCTCACACATTAGTAGCTGAATAAATGATATGCATAAGCAGGGAGAGATAACATTAGATGTTACGGTGTTAGTCTAGCCAGCAGGAATGGGCAACATTCAATTCAATGGGGGGAAAGGTAACCAATTGTATCATAGTGACTGGTAAACTAGAAGGTTGACCAAATTTTTGCCCAGCGGATCGAATGCAGTGGTATAGCCTAGGCACCAAATGAAGAGGAGGCCAAACCACCAAAGGGTGTATTGACTTCATTTGCCAGTTAGTTTTTCCATAAAGCAGGGTGCTGAATTGATGAAAATATAATAATCACTTTCAATTGGGGAAGAGGATGGCCATGAAATTGGCTAAGGCTATATTGAAAAGAAAATCTTTGGTGGGGGAAAGAAATCTTACTTAAAAGGTTTTCAAACCCCTTTGACCTGCAAAAGGCAGGGAGAGAGCAATTCTAAGGACTGAATGGGATGAAGATCTGCAGGGTTTGCAATAACCATGTGGTATTAGAAATCCCTTCTGCCCACGCGTGGAGATTTAAAAATTTCATAAAAATCTCTTGGGATGAGCAAAGTAACATAGAAGAAACTTCTAGCTTTATAAAGCTATGCTCATCTGTATCTAAAAAAGAAAAATAAGGGATTAAAATTGTATTCTTTCAATCTATTTTTCTACTCCTTAATTATGACCCCAGTTTTGTGAAGATGCCATGAAGATTTCCTTTTGATTCACTATCCTTTGATTTGATTTGATTTTTTTTTGCCAAAGTGTGAACCCCATTATGAATCCTACAGAGAGTAGATCCCTCTGGGGATGGGCAGCCAAAGATAAATAATTGCCAACACGACCAAGGGCAGGGGCATAAATGAAAGCTGAGACACTGAGAAAAGTATATTTTTCTTATTATTTCTTTTTTTTTTAAAGTAGACATCAATGTGATAAGAAAATGCCTGGAGCATACTTTTGTGGGCTGCATATTTATAATACAGAAGACAGGATATCCTTTAGAGCTTTCTGCTACTAAGAATTTTACTTCCTCCTTAAATGCACTATAGGCAAAACTGTTTAGCATTAGCTTAAATCTAGTCCTAACACTCCAAACTTAATCTTTAAGCCAAATGCTAAGATCATAGAACAAGTGTGGGCTACAGGTTGGTCAGAATAGGTGGGATTCTCTCTCTTACCTCTAACCCCTGGTTAGGGTCTAGGCATTGGCATATTTTCAGTACCTATCAAACCTCATTGCGTTCTACATGAAGCTATACCACCATGGTCCTTCTGTAAAAGCTGGAGTCTGTAGAGGATGCTGGGAAGGATAACCTCTGCCTGCTCTTAGTCCGATTAGAGCAAAGGTTCTTGGAAGACTGCAGTCATCTCTTTGGACCATAAGTCTTCACTAGTAAAGGCATGTGAGGCTGTCTGTAGAATATAATCACTCCTTTGTTGCAAGAATAGGTCAAATGCAAAAACGAATTTTAAATGTTCAATTTTAATGAAACATTGTGAAACTTTATATTTTTTTAAGAGAGCATTAGATATGCCTTAGGAAAGCCCTGTAGGAGGACCTGGAGTAAGAGGGGAGGCAGTAAACAAGATGGTTGCCTAAGGAAGTCTGTGAGATGATATGAAAGAGACAGCTTATGACGCTGAATAGGGTGAGAATTCCATGGCTTCTGCAGGAGAAGTTGTTTAGGCAGTCTGGGGCTTATCAAAATCAAAGAGATTTTCAATAGCCCTGCTGGTGCCTGAGAGAAGAAACTGCGTCAGCCTGCAGGTTACAAGTGCCAACTATTAATGCAAAAACAGTTTCTACACAGATTTCAGATTTTCTCCTTCTGGAAATAGTAATTGTCTGGACAGGCTGGCATCTTAATTACTTCTCAACTGTGTTCTCCAATGATTCTAAACAACTATCTCTTCCTATATAGGGGTATAAGTATGTGTGTGTGTATGTCACACACACACACTCTCAAATATATAGATATAAATATACATACATAAATATAGAGACAGGCATCTGGCAACCATTCTATAGTAAAGAGAATGGCTCCCCGAAGGGGCTGTTGGCAGAATTAAGGCCATTGTTTTTAGAAAGCCAGAAGTAGCTATGCACAGGAGAATAAATTTTTAATGATAAATATCAGGGATTTTTTGGGGGGTGGAGGCAAGAGGAGAGAGCTCAATGAGGCATTTCATTTTTCCCCATATCATCTTCAGTACACAAGAAAAGCAGCCAGCCATTGCAAGCAGGTCTAGAAAAAAAAAATGTGTCATAATGAACTACCAGTATACACAAGCAAAATGGGGTTCATTCTTTCATCCAGAGGACTTCGTTCCCTCCCCAGTCAGAGTTTCATATAAACTACATAATTGTTGACAGAAATTCTCCTGAAGGGGGGCAGGGAAGCCAGGAGCATGAGAATTTGTTTAAGTGAATCTAATTGTCCCCAAGCCTAAAACCAACAAAAAAACAAAACAGAACAAAACAAAAAAATCTACATCCCCCAAATAGCCATACTCAAAATTGGAGCACTTGAGAAAGAAGGAAAGCTGTCTTCCAAATTATCCACAGGATACAAAACATAACAGTGGAGAGGAGACATTTGGTGCCTAATGGTTTTAGATACAATTGTTGAGTTGTGATGGACTTGTGATATTGTGCAAAACACATGTCCTTTGCCCGCAGGGGACTACCATATATAGCCAACCTCATCTTCCTTGTCATCATCCTCATCTTCGTCATCTTCGTTTGTTGCCCTGACATGGATTTTCAGTTTCTCATCTTTGTCATTTCGTGCCCCTCCATGTTCTTCTTCCAGATCATCCAGGAGAACCACGGCGCCCCCACTGCCAAAATCTCCTGAGGTTTCTTGTTCTTCTTCTGAAAAATTGTTTTTAAAGCAGACAAACACAACAATATTAGAGGTGCCTCTCATCCCATACTCTTGGCCACTGATGAGTTCTGTGTTTGCTCTGCTTCCCTCTTGTCTGAAGGTAGAAAATAGCACTTCCCAGTCAACTTGTGAGGAAAATACTAGCATTCCCTTTCCCACTTGAAATGATCAACCTGAGGATCACAGGAGCAAAGACTTAGAAGAGGCCTTAGAAAACCTCTAAGTGTTAGCTTAGAGACCAACTCCATCCTTTTGAAGATGAGAAAACTTAAGCCAGAGAGTTAAGTGACCTGTCCAAGGTCACACAGGTAAGTGGCAAAGCTAGGTTTGGAACCTAGGCTTCCTGACTCCAGATTCATAGTACCTTCCATTCTAAACCATTCTATAGACCTGTAAGTGACGTTTCAAACTAATCAAGTTCTAAAGAAATGATAAAGGTGTTTGTTTAGCATTTTTAGGTGTAAAAAACTAAAGAATTAGATGCTTGATACTAGGTCTTAAGAAATGGCAGTATAAATAACTTCACTTAAAAGCTGAATCCTACACTATTACATTTCCCCATCTGTATGATAATATAGCACCCACCATCATTTTCTAGTCATTACCAATTATTCTCTGTATTATGTTATTTTATATCTTCCTTATGCCATTACAATGGACAATCCTTGAGAATGGACACTTACTAAAAGTATGTTGATTATTATTCCTTTGGTAAATTTAGCAAGGACACATACTCTCTCCATTTGAATGTCATCTGAAGTCCTAATTTCTAAGTCCTCTGTATATTCCCTGTCACCTCCCCCTAAAACTCCCAATGTAGCACTCTAGAAAGTTACTGTTGACTGACTGCAAGTAGTAGTGTGTCTGAATTACCCTCAAACTGTGATAACTGGATGATGTCCAGGGAGTGGGGTGGGAGCTTAATGCCACTACTCACCACAGGTCACAGCTCCTTGCTTCCTAGAACCGGCCAGCTCATTCCCATACTTATCCACACACCAGCACTGTCCTGTGCTCCCATGACACTGGGTGGCTTTGTAGTACCCTTCATCATTGCAACGGGGAATGAATGTCCCTAGAGGAAAAAAAAATCCCACTTTTATCAGAGAATTCTCAGGTTCCACATTGGAATCAAACCAAAACAAGCTCAGCAAAGACTCCCCAGGATGAAAGAAACAGGATGCCCTATGGTCCAAAGAATTATCTGCATATATGGTGGTGATCTCAGTATCACGACACTATTTTTGACTTCACAGGATATCAGAATTGGAGGGAACTTGGAGATCTTCTAGAAAACTGAAGCTCAGATGACTTTATGACTACATACTCAAATGGCATAGATGTGTATGTGTGTGTATATACATATATGCATATGTATATATGTGTGTACATACATCCATACAGATAGCATTAAGTAAATTGGTGGTAGAATAAGCATCAGGACTCAGATCTCCTGATTCCTAGCCCAGGTACTCCTGTGCCTGTTCTGCTGATGGGCTCATTTAGGTAGGCTTCTCAATGGGCGGAGCTGCCAACCTCCTCCCTCCATCCACCAAAGTTCTCGATGGAGTCAAGACCTGGCATACTTCTTTGGAAAAGTTGATTTAGAATTATTTCAATGAAATGTTCATTCATTCACTCACTCATTTATTTTCTACATTAATTTATTCTTCATGTTAAAGGCAGAAGGTACCTTTGGAATCTGAGAAGTCTAGAGGGAAAAATAAGCCGTGATCAGATGGCATCAGGAAAAACTTTAGCTTAAAAGAGATATTTATATACAAATTCCCAAGAAGATCTGGAAGGGAGAACATGTGGTGAACTAGAAGGAAAACTTGCCTACCTATCAAACTACTCCATGAAAAACTTATCAGCAGACAGGAAAATATATATTTGTCTTAATTCCCCAGACTGGTAATAAGCCAGGTGCTGTGCTGAATCTACAATATAATAAAACTAACACTTTTTCTAAGTAGGCAGTAATTATAACTGATTATAATTTGTTGTTGCTTGTTCCTGGGTTGCTCTGAATGCCCTCTGAATACACGGTTATTACATCAGGAGTTTTTCCGCTGGGGAAAATAATTTGTAAGCAAATAAATAGAATTCTTGTTTGCCAGCCATAACATTTCAATGTATTCTAGTCTTAGATGGAGAGAATGTGATGAGAAGATCTTTCATATCATATCCTCAGGAAAAGTCAAGAATATGATTCATTGGTTGGTGAATAATAATTATGTCATGTCATCATCCAGGGCTATGCACCCCCTAAGACAAGTGATAAATATTAACTGATGAGATAGAAATATAGCTCAGAAGCATTTAAATATAAAGAAATATTTTTTGTTGTAAAATATGTGTGTATATGCATTATCATGTATGTGCAATATATATACAAATATATTTGGCTTCCCAAAAGTCATAGTCCAGCTTTAGAATACTAAAAAGCTGAACCACGATTTTTGGGACACCCTTTATTTGTGTATCTATATTTACATATACATATAAGGTGAGAAGAAGCATTGTTTAGTAAAAAGAAACTTCACTTAAGAGTCAGGAAGATTTGGGTTTGAATCCCATTTCAGGTGCTTATTATCTGTCTGGCTCTGGGCAAGTCAGTTAACCTCTCTTGTCCTCAGTTTCCTCATCTGTAAAATGAGGGAGTTGTACCTCTAAAGGCTCTTCTTACTGGAAATTGATGGTCCTATGATCTTCTGTCTTCTTACTTTGATACTTCCTGATGGTGCGGAGTTCTCTAAACCTCAGTGAGGCCCTACTAAGTAAGGAAGACTTTAAATATAGGTCCTCTGACAGCTCTCTGTTTATGGCATAGTAGGCAGAGTGCTGGCCTTGCAGTCACAAAGATCTGAGTTCAAAACCTACATCTAAGATACTAGCTATGTGGCTGGGCACATTCACTAACCTCTGAGACTCAGTTTACTCATATGAAAAATTGAAATAATGATAACTATAGGACCTCCCTCATAGGATACTTGTAGTTCTCCAATGAGAAAAAGTATGCTTTGCACACTTTAAAGGGAAATGTGTCACTTATTTGTTGTTATCTGAGGACTAATCTGGCTAACTTCGGAGTGACAAACTATTTTGGTCATAGCAACTCGAATACCATCTACTGTGTTGCAGAAAAGCTAAAATCTTTGTCACCAGAGGAAGTGCCCACACCCACAAACTCAGATTGCCTTGAAATATTGAAATGAATATATCAATTATCTTTCTTCTGCCATTAACTAGCTGAAGGACCTTGGGCAAATTATTTCCCTTCTCTGGAAAATATATCTGGTCTCTTCCCATGAGTAATATATGAACAAATTAGTTCATTCATTACAATAAGTTTACAAGGTACTTTATCTATAATAATGCTAAGAAGGATGTGAAAATCATCTTATTGCCCCTTTAAAGCAGGAGAACAGGTTCAGAAAGTGGCTTGCTCATGTGATCATACAACTGATGAACTTCACAGGAGAGCTGAATTGGATGATCTTGGAGGACTTTTCTAGCAGGATCCCTTTGAGATTTCATTCAAACTTCAGACTTTATTCTATATGTAAGGTCTCCTATTTCCTAAAATGAGACTTTGTATCTTTTCTTTTCTTTTTTGCTTTTTGGAGGGGGGAAGGTAGGGCAATTGGGGTTAAGTGACTTGCCCAAGGTCACATGGCTAGGTTTTGTGTTAAGTGTCTGAGGCCGGATTTGAACTCAGATCCGTTGTATCTTTTCTAATGATAACAACTCTCACTGACAACAACCCCATTCACACACACACACACACACACACACACACAGAGTGCACCAGCATCACTAGGAAATCTCTCAAGAAATTTCCTCTTGCAGGGTCACAGACTATTAGTCAAATGGGAACCTAGACCTGAGCCATAACTCTCTGTTTGGAGATTCCTTTGGGTCTGACCATGGCAAAGCACATCAAATCTACCCTCAGCTGACCTTGGCTAGAGAGAAAGAGGTTACACTGAAACTTACGAATGTATTTTGCATTTGATTCCTGCGCACTGGTAGTCATTTGGTTGGTTATTTACTTTGCACCAAACACAACCAAAACTTCCTACCTGGCACAAGTTTTCTTAGAAATGGAAAATCTAATAAGAAACCTCAAAAAATCATCTGGGGCCAGCTAGGTGGCACAATGAATAAAGCACCAGCCCTGGAGTCAGTAGGACCTGAGTTCAAATCTAGCCTCAGACACTTAACACTTACTAGCCATGTGACCTTGGACAAGTTACTTAACCCCAATTGTTCTTCCTTCCCCCCTCCAAAAAGAAAAAAACAAGTCTCTGGTCCAGTCTCTTATATTAAAGAGAGTTATCCCTGTCTGGTATTGTAAGGAACACATATGCGTGTGCACACATACACACACATAAACACATACCCTTAATCAGTTTCCTTATCTGCAAAAATGAAATATTTGGGCTAGATGAGCTCTAAGGTCTCTTTCAGCTCTGGCCAGAGATTCTGAGGGTCTTCCCCTCCCAAATGTATTCTTTTGTTAAGACAAACCAGGCCATCTTTTGTCTCAATTCTTACGTAGCCTTTAATTACGGAATGGGTATTGCCTCAGACAGACTAAGCCCGGGGAAAGACCTTAACCTTAAAAAGGGCAAAGTCCCCCACTGCATCCAGAACCATTGCCAATTCACTCCCAAGTCAAGATATCACCCTCCTGATGTCATTGGTCCTCTTTTAGAATGAAATCTGTGAGCTATAGAACTTGTGACAGACAACTAAGGCCAAAAAATGGTGGAATCAGAAGTCATGGGTTCCAGTACCAGGTCCACCGATTCTTTTTATTGTATTTTTCAAATGCTTTATTAATTTCTGATTTACATCATTCATTTCCACCAGATTGTGAGTTACAAATTTTCTCCCTGTTTTTCCCCTACCCACCACCCCAAAGTAGCAGTTCCACAGGATATCCCATCCTCCAAACTGCTCTCTCCCATATTTTCTCCTATACCCCTTTCAACTTTTCCAGTAGGGCATGGTGGATCTCTATGCCCCAGTGCCTATATATCTTATTTCCCAATTACATGTAAAACAGTATTAATAATAGTATATATATTTAAACATTAGATTTTAAAACTTTGAATTAGAGATTCATTCCCTTCCTCCCTTGTCACCCACCCTTACTGGGAAGATAAGCAGTTCAGTATAGGTTGTACATGTGTAGCTAATACAAAACAATAACATAGTAGATATACTGTAAAAGACTGACTATATTTCCCTCCCTCCTATCCCACCTCCCACTTTTTCTATTCTCTAATTTGATCCCGTCCCTTTTCAAAAATGGATGCTTCCAACTTCCCTCCCCTCCAGCCTGCCCTCCCTTCCATCATCCCCCCTCTGATCCCCTCCCTCTCTACTCTACTGTAGGGTGAGATACCCTATTTAGTGTGTATTTCATTCCCTCCCCAAGCCAAATTCAATGAGAATAAGGTTGACCCATTCCCTTTGGCCTTCCTATTCTTCCCCTCCATTGTAACCATTTTCCCTTGCCTCTTCTATATGAGATAGTTTACCCCATTCTGTCTCTCCCCATCTCCTCTCATTATATTCCTCTCTCACCTCTTAATTTCACCTTTTAAGTATCATCCCTTTCTGTTAAATTGGTCCTGTGCCCTCTATCTATATATACCTATAAATATATATATATATATATACACATTCACATATGCATTCATATGCTCATATACCCTCATAAATAGACATATATGTATATATATATATATATTTCTATTCCCTTCAAATATTTTAATACTGAAAAATGTTTCATCAGTTACAATTATTGTTTTTCCATGTAGGAATGTTAATAGTTCAACTTTGATAAGTTTCTTATGATTCATTTTCCCTGTTTACCTTCTCATGCTTCTCTTGCTTCTTGTATCTGAATGTCAAATTTTCTATTCAACTCTGGTTTTTTCAGCAAGAATGCTTGAAAGTCCTCTATTCCACTGAATGACCATATTTTCCCATGAAACATGATACTCAGTTTTGCTGGGTAGGTGATTTTTGGTTTTAATCCCAGCTCCTTTGACCTCCAGAATATCATATTCCAAGCCCTTCAATCCCTCAGTGTAGAAGCTGCCAGATCCTAAGTTATCCTGATTGTGTTTCTGCAATATTCAAATTGTTTCTTCCTGGCTGCTTGTAATATTCTCTCCTTCACCTGGAAATTCCAGAACCTGGCTATAATATTCCTAGAAGTTTTCTTTTTGGGATCTTTTTCAGGAGGTGATTGGTGGATTCTTTTTGCTCTATTTTGCCCTCTGGTTCTAAAACATCAGGGCAATTTTCCTTGAGAATTTCTTGGAGGATGATTTCTAGGTTCTTTCTTTGATCATGGCTTTCAGGTAGTCCAACAATTTTTAAATTATTTCTCCTGGATCTATTTTCCAGGTCAGTGATTTTTCCCATGAGATATTTCACATTGCCTTCTATTCTTTCATTTGTTTGAATCTGTTTCACAGCATCTCAATTTCTCATAAAGTCATTAGCTTCCATTTGCTCCAATCTAATTCTGAAGCAATGATTCTCCTCATTGAATTTTTGAGATTCTTTTTCCATCTGGCAAATTCAGCTTTTTAAGTCATTTTCTTGTCATTTCCTTTTTGAGTCTCTTTTGCCATTTGAGTTAGTCTGTTTTTTAAGGTGTTAATTTTCCTCACTCAGGCTGTTGACTCTCATTTCATAATTTTCTTGCATCATTCTCATTTCTCTTCCCAATTTTTCCTCCACTTATCTTATCTGCTTCTTTTTTTTTTTTTAAAGCAATTGGGGTTAAGTAACTTGCTCAAGGTTACATGGCCAGTTATTTCTGGGTGTGGTGCTGAGTATCTGAGCCTGGATTTGATCCAGGTCATCCCAACAGTGGAGCCGGTGCTCTTACTCGCTGAGCCACCTGGCCGCCCCTAAGCAATTGGGGTTGAGTAACTTGCTCAAGGTTACATGGCCAGGTGTTTCTGGGTGGGTGCTAAGTGTCTGAGCCCGGGATTCGATCTCCAGGTCTTCTCAACACTGGAGCCGTTGCTCTTACTCGCTGTGCTACCTGGCTGCCCCTCTTATCTGCTTCTTAAGGTCCTCTATGGCCTGTAACCAGCTCATATTTTCTTTTGAAGCTTTTGTTGCAGGAGTTCTGACCTCACTGTCTTCCTCCTGTTCCATGCTTTACTCCTTTTTGTCCCCAAAATAGGAGTCTAATGTTGGAATCTTCTTTTTGCTTTGTTTTCTTTGCCTGGTCAAGTCGCCCTTCAGTCACTTGATCCCTGGGCTTTTTGCCACTGTAGGACTCTGCCACCAGACAGGGGAGCTTTCATCCTAAACGCTGGGGTTTTCTCAGCTGCCAGAGGTATTAGATGGGTGCCTTCTCTGAGCCCTCCACATCCTCTGGCAAGCTGGACACATGTCCCAGGACCTCCACCCTAGACTGCAATCCAGATCCAAGCAGGTTAAAGCAAGAGCAATTACCCCTCAGACTGGTTACTTGGTCCCCCTACACTCTGTAGTCCAGGAGCTGAAGCTGCCACGTGGTGCTGGCTGGCTGTGCCAGCATCTCAGTGGCTTCTCACCCTGGGGGCAAAAGCCACGCACTCCCACTTCCTGGGTCCCAAAGTCCAGACTACACTGACCTCTCACTTTGTCCTTCGCATCTATATGTTGATAATTCTGGAAACGGCCACAGCTGCTGCTGATCTGGAGTCCCTGTCATAGGTGGCTGGTCAGGCCTGCCCTGTGGCTAAAACCTCCGGCTCACTGGGCCTGGGCTCCACTCAAGGAGTGCTGCTCTGGCTGATTCCTACCAGCCTGCCAGGCTGTCCTCAGCAGGAGGTTAGCTTATCTGTGTCATTTTGTGGGTTCTGCAGCTCCAAAGTTTGTTCAGAGTCCCCTTTTTACATTGATTGGGGAAGGTGGAAGCCAGAGCTGCTTGGAGGTCACGCTTCTACTCCGCCATCTTCCACTGATTCTTAATATTAATATATTTCAAAAATCAGTCACCAAGAGGCATACCTTAGAGTGAGGAAGTCCTGGATTCAAATCCTGCCTCTTGTACTTATTAGCTATATGATTATGGGCAAGTCTATTAAATTTTCTGAGCTTCAAGAAACTCCCTAAGACTATAAGTTACAAATGAGTCATAATTATAGTATAAACTATATTCAGTAAAGATAGTTCCTAGACTCACAAAATCAGAGCTAGATATATTGACTCCAAGTAAAAGGCTTTTACCTCTCAACAACATAGAACATGATCCCTTCATCCCAATACCAGATGCACCCTCTTGGAGAGAGAAGTAAGTATTGAGTCATGAAGACATATGTTCAAATCCCTGGAGAAGTAACAACCTCTGTGGGTCAATCCCTTCTTCTGTAATATTTGGGCGGTTAAGCCTAATAGCCTCTAACAGCCTTCCAATTCTATGATCGTGCCTCAAAAGCAGGAATGGCAATTTTTCTTGCTTGCCATTACCATGTTCATATTTTCACTCTTGACCATCACTCAGAAGCCTTTCTTCCTTTTAGGCCCATTCCATCCATCTAGATCATTCTATCCAGATTCTTGTGGCTCCAGTCCCCAAGGCATACATCTTGCTATTTCAAGTCCAGCACCTGGTTTATGTTCTTCCCCTCTACCTTGACATATCCCTTATATCAAGGGATTTCAACAAACATGTTGTTAATTCCCTCAAACATCCTGACCTCCCAGCTTTTCAATCTCTTCAATTCTCATGTTTTCATATACTTTATCTTAGTTACTCATATTAAAGTTCATACTCTTGACTTCATTCCCTTCAAGTGTTCTACATCCATGTTCAAGAACTCAGTTCTTCTATACAACTTATAAGCATGTATAGTTCCACCTTACCCCGTACTTCACTGTTCCTAAGCGTATTCACACAGATGGGAGCTTCCACACCCCTCAGTGTTCTTCTGGGCTATTGCTCCTACTCTGGTTTCATTTTCTTCCCTTCTCATTCTTAACCAGTTCAACTGTATCCTGTCCCCTATTCCTGAATCCTTTGTTTCCTTTGCTTATGATTAGCCAAACCCCTGGATCCCACCTTCCATGTGCCTCCTCTGCTCCAACACATGTGAGATGTAACAGTCATGCAACCTTGTTAATCATTCCTCCTACAAATGCACCTTATCTCAGTTGGACTGTCAATGCCACAAGGTAAACCTCTTACACTACATGATCTCAAATGGAGAACTGGAAGGGACAATGAAGTTCATCTAGCCCAACTCCCCTATTTTACAGATCACGTCTATATGGATGATTCACAGATGCACACACACATGGAAAACAGAGGGAGAGACAGACAGACAGAGACAGGCAGAGAAAGACACAGAGACACAGAGAGAGACAGAAGAGAGACAGAGGCAGAGAGAGATGGGGGGGTGAGAGACAGAGACAGAGGCAGAGAAAGACAGAGAGAATTCTACTGTCTCTCCTGAGGTTCAGTTCTGCAACAGTCACTATCTATTGACATTTCCAACTGGATGTTCTATAGGTACATCAAGCTCAACATGTTCAAAACCATTTCTCTTCCAAATTTCCCTATTTCTATCAAGGATGCTACCATCCATTTCCAGGTTCACAACCTCAGTCACAGCTGTCTCTACTCTGATTCACCCACATACACATACTGAACGTACCAAGTCTTGTCAATTTTACCTCCATAACATCTCTTTCATTCGTTCTTCACTCTACTCCTATGGTTATTATCACTTCTCATCTAGGCTACTGACACCTCTGCCTTCCCTTCTCTAATCTATATTTTGTGCAGATATCAAAATGATATTCACAAACCACAGGTCTGATAATGTTACTTATCTGTTCAAGAAGCTCCAGTGGTTCCTTCTTGCCTGTAGAATCAAATGTGTAAATGTCTCTTCTTGGCCTGTTAGCACCTCATAACCCATCTGATCTATATTTCCATAGTCATTAAATATTATTCCGTTTCACACAATCCACAGTCTACTCAAACTGGCCTAGTTCTCCTTCCTTAAACACAACATGTCATCTCCCATTGCCATGCCTTAGCAGAGGCCTTTTCCCATGACAAGATTTTACTGCCTCTTCCCACTGGGAATTACAATCAGAGCCAGGGATTATTTTTCTGGTATTCTACTCCAAAGTAGGGAGTGGAAAATGATCACATTTCATGATCCTTTTATTTATTTATTTGTGTTGGCTTTTCCCATTTTTTACAAGCCTGCTGGCAAACAGAGACTTGCTGTTTTGTTTTATTTTGCTTTTAATGCAAACTTTAGAAATGACAGACTGTAGCCAGCTTCAGTGTATTGAACAAGGGCAAATTTAAATGATTTCATTTCAGTTTTCAGCTCTCTAAAAACACAAGATCCATGCTACTGAATGCTGGCTTCCATTCTCAAAGAAATTTGACCAGATTTTGCTGATTCTCTGCTTCCGAGACAAATCATTTATTCTGTCTGCTGAAGAAAGGAGGACTCTGGGAAATTAAATGGAAAGGCCTTGACAGGACTCGGCATTCGTTATCTTTACTGTGGCTGCAAAACAGCATGTTTGTCAGAAGCAAGGCTGAACTCTGTTGTTTCTGGTTTTCCTCCTGCCCTGCCATTCAGATGGAAACAAGAGGAGACACAAAACGTCATGTCTAAATGGCTACGGGATCAGATGACAGCTTCCACTATCTTCTAGCCCCTACTGATGAGGACAGCTCCATCAAGTTCTCCAAGATGGAGACAAGGATACAGTGGCAACCACTTCTATGCACTTTCATATGGGGGGAGGAGGACAGAGGAGGACACAGAGCAGGTCTCTTTGTCCTTTCCTTCCAGTCATTTTTGAGATGAAAATAGGAAGTGCCATAATAGGTGAAGAATCAAGGAAAGGATCTCAGAAATCAGCTGTTCAGATCACACTAGGCATCATCCCCTGTACCTGGCATCCCCATTTCCTAATCGTTGCCTCTTGAAATTCTGTGCTTTTGGCAAAGATCTACTGAAATGCTTCCTCCTCTCTGGAGCCTTCCTTGATCTCTTCCTGAAAATGAGCTTTTTAGACTCACAAAATGATAACTGATATCAAATTAGTTTTAAAATCTTGCAAAGCACTTTGCACATGTCTTTCATTTTCATCTCACAATACCACACTGAGGCAAAAACTACAGGCATTATTATCCTCATTTTAAGGGTAATCCAAAGCACAGAGCAGATAGGTGACTCACCCAGGGTCGTACAATAGATATATGTCTGAGGCAAGATTTAATCACCTGCCTTTCTGCTTTTAGGTCTCTTGCTATATCCACTATTAACTAGCTGCCTCTTCTAGCTCTCAAAAATCATCTTTCTTCTTTATGTACTTTTCTTTAGGTGATATATTATAATCCCCCTCCTCATTATACAGATGAGGAATCTGAGGGCCATAGCAGTTAAGTGATCTGTCCAAAGTCATATAGGGTGTCAATGGTAGGACATGAATCCAGGTCCTTTGCAATACAGTTTTGTAAGGATATGTCAAATCTTTCTATACTAGAATATGAATTCCATGGCAAAGTGCTAGGGATTAGGAAGATCTGAGTTCAAATCAAGTGTCAGACATTTGTGTTAGTCTGGCCAAGCTACCTAATCTCTCTGTCTCAGCTTCCTCCATTATTAGATGAGGATAATAATACCATCTACCTCCCAGGGTTGTTATGAGGACCAAAGGAGATATTTGTACTTAGCACAGGGCTTGGTTTGGTACTTAATTAATGCTTGCTTATTCCTTTCCTTCCTTCCTTTTTCTTCTTCCTCTGCATCGCATATAGTACAGGCACTTAATAAATATTTGATGAATGAATGACTGATTCTGGTATAGGTATTCCTTCATTTGACAGATGAGGAAACAGACCCAGAGCAGGAAAAAGACTTACCCAAGGTCAAATATTCAGTTGATGTTTCAGCTAGGACTACACGTTCTCCTAATGCCCCATATCCAATGCCTCTTCCACTGTATGTTGACTCCCTCTTTCACACTAATGAGGGGTGGGCCTGCTTCTCAATCAGTTATTCTTATTCACAGGACTGCATCACTGGATGTGAGAAAGGGCCCTATCTACTTCAAAACATGGCATTTCCATCATGAAAGGTTGGCCCCTAATTAAATAGCCATCATCATGAATGACATGACAACAGTCACAGTTGCTTTAATTACTCGTTCAAATGAGTGGCAAGAAATTGTACTCACCCAATAGGCTTTTCCCCTTGCTTAGCTTCTGAATCCTGTTCATTTCATTCTGGCAAGGGAGACCTAAAATATAATTTATAAGAGTCAGTTTCCAGATGGTGTGGGATATAATCTCTAATGATTGGCTTCATTTTTGACATGAAATATAGCCAATAGTACACCTGGGAATGGAATTACTCCATATGCTGGTCCTGAACAGTGAGACAAATTTGAGCCATTAGTGTTACTCATTAAAAAGAAATCCCAGCACAGTGTATTTAAAAATATTTTTTGGGGGGATAGATGGATGGTGAGACACTTTCCCCCTACTATCTCCAAAAAGGCCCAGAGCCTAATTTACTATTGGCTAACAGACTTATTTCTTGCCATCAAGAAGCATATAACCTCTTCAAGTTTCTATCAGCAGGAGAAAGAGGATCAAGGTTCCATTAGCTGGGAACAGTTAATCTAAATACTAGATCAGTTTAATAATAGAATGATGAATCCTTTGTCTCCTACCCTTTTACTATGTTTCACACGGCAAAAAGCGTGTTCTCAATATGGCTGGAGAGCAAACTCATTCAGCCCTCACGGCCTTCTAGCTTTGAAATAGGAAATTAGACACCACTATTAAGATATAGTAGGCAGCCAGAATAGCTCCTTTCTTTGATAGATTCTCCAGTGTATCATGAAACATAGACATTGGAATAACTCCTCATGTCTCTTACCTATTGAAGGGCAAGGAGTGAAAGCCTCAAATTACAACAGACCTTGTTGGAGAATATCAGCCCATAAAATACCTTCACTACACATCACCTCCGAGGGCTGAATTTACCTGCCTTTCTAAACAAACTCTTGATCCCTTAAAATTACATTGCTCCTTTCTTCTGAAAATCTGAAAGAACTCATGTAATCTACTTTTTACTTCCTCCTACAACATTCCCCTGGTGCCTTTTTTCCCCTTCTCGACACAAGAGCTCAGAAATGTTTGGTAAATTACACACATTTTTTTTTTAAGCAATTGGGGTTAAGTAACTTGCTCAAGGTTACACGGCCAGGTGTTTCTGGGTGGGTGCTAAGTGTCTGAGCCCGGGATTCGATCTCCAGGTCATCCTGACACTGGAGCCGGTGCTCTTACTCGCTGTGCTACCTGGCCGCCCCAAATTACTCACATTTTTTGACAGATGAGGAAGATGAGGATTAGCCCTCAGGTCTCAGGACTAATCAATGCCTCGGACTTTTGTCCTTCATCTTCTAACCTTGTCCATCTACTTGCAAAGAATAACTGTATGTTTATTGATATGTGCTGCCCTATGAATTATATAACCTTTTAAGTAAGCTCAGAGATTTTATAACCCACTTTTTTTGTCTACCTGCCCATGGAGAGGAAGTAGGAGGGAAACAGATAAAAACTCTGCACAAATTCACACCTGCTCATGGATTAGTCTGACAAGTGGGAAGACTATCCAAATGAGAAGATAACAATACTTTACATTTACATAATGTTTTCAAAGGACCTTGTCATCTCATGTCATTTGCCCTAACAATAATGTTATCACTCAGGTACAAAAGACATTGTTATTTTCACTTTACAGATGAGAAAACAGAGGCTCAGAGAGTCTGACTGACTTGTCCAAAGTCACACAGCTGCTATTTAGGAGCAGACCAGGGACTGAGACCCTTGATTTCTAATTTCAGGTTTGTTTGTTTTTCCCCAGTATATTATACTTAAAATGGAAATGGATTTGGAATTCAATAGCATGCACATTCTAGTAAGGAGCAATAAATTCTATATTTCTACACATTATCACACTGTCATCTAATTTCTTACTTGACATATATTATTGGTTATACATTTTATTAATTATATATTGTTAGATAGGATAGCTATATGTTGAATATATAAATTATAATTAATATATTGATGAACATATTAAATATAAATACTCCCATCCCATTAATTAAAGTCTAAATATTCCCATCCCACCCCCATGAGCATATTACCAATGTGACTAATTAGAAACTAGTGCAAATATCTGGATTCTGACCTACTCCTTACCTCCTGGCTTCTGAAAGCAATAGCACCATTCATTGTTTGAGAGTTTCCCATCTTTGAAGGAGTCACAAGAATTGAAGAGGGGTTTGAGACACGGTTCATATTTGTCAAGGTAAATGGCATTGATCTCTGAGTGGTCAAGCAAGAGATCATAGTTCATATCCAGTTTGTTGAACATCCAGCCCAGGGAGTCCTTGCAGATAGGCAGGATGCTGGTGTCAAACCCTAGGAGATGACAGAAAAATAATTCTGGAACTGGATAAAGTCTGAGGTCTCCTGAACCAGACAAAGTCCTTCACAAAATCCCTGTTTGCCTATCATTTAGAAACCTATAAAGACTAACATAACCCGGACAACTTCTGCTCCACCCCTACCCCACCACCCATCCACATTCACTTTCTCTGCTGCTTTACAACAAAGAATCTACCTCTAACCAGCACACTAGATGTCCTGCCCACTCCTCCCTGATTAAGGAGTCATAATATTATATAGATAGAGCTGGAAGGAGTCTCAGAGACCATCTAGTTAAACTATTTCATTTAAAAATCAAGAGAATGAGGTCATCCAGGACACATGAATTGTAAATATTATAGGTAAGATTTGAGTTCACATTCTCTGATTCTGGAGTCAGTGTCCTCTCTACAGCTTCAAATGGACTCATCAGTAATTGTAGCTTCAATAAACTCTTACTAAATTCAAGTATTGTGCTATAAGTACTAGTAATAAAAAGACACAAAACAAAATAGTCACCACTCTCATGGACCTTATGTTTTTTTTTATTATTTCAAAATAAAAGAGGTCTAGTGTGAAAATAATTTGTTTTGGAAGTCAGAGGACAATTTCAAATGTTCTCTTTGCTATATGACTATATGTGTAATTTTGGACAAAGCCTTTATTTAGGCGAAAGTTTTATTGTTGGGATTTTTTTTTAATGTAAACATGATCTCTAAGGTACTTTACATCTAGAGATCCTAGGTCTATCACAATTTATGCATTAGCCATAAATCAAACCTTTATAAGTCAAAACATTTTAAATTCATTAGGCAGGCCCACTGTGAGAATTTTACAGTGAATGCCTTTATAAAGAGAAGATGCCCCCTACCATTACCATGATTTATCTCTTGTATAAAATCTAGATATTCATATATTGAATTTGTTTAAAGTGGGATACCAGTTCTGTATGGGAGTACAAATTTATTGGTTAAGGGTCATTAAGTACAATTTTATGAAGGAATGAAAATTCTTCATGCTTCAATATTTTGAAGTGAGAAGGGGCTTACCGGTGGGAAACTTGTCTATTTGGCTAAGAACTAAATGGTTGAGGGAAATATTGATCTCAAGCTCACCTGGGGAAGAAATAACCCTAGACAAACATGGGACAATGGGGAAATATGATGAATGAATATCCTGATTTGCACAAGAGATAAATTACAACAGTTGGGAATAAAATTAAAATTAAATAAAATTAAAACAGTTTGGAAGCTTTTATTCTACAAAAGGAAAATCCATGAATCATGACTCCTCTAGTAAGTACATTTTAAATAAATATGGGATGTCAGAATTGGCAAAGATCTTACTGATCTTATAATCCAATCCACTCATTTTATAAAGTAGGAAGCTGAGGTCCAGAGAGGGTAATTAGTTTGCCCTTGTTTCTGTCATGTCCTTACTTTCCAGATACAAGAGCCAGATCAACCCCGATAAAGTTATCTTTTATTCATATGCAACTTAAACCAGTGTTTGGGCACTGTCCCTTTGATGGTAGTGCTGAAGGCATAAAACACTGTTGCTGGGGAGGCAGATGCATCCCTTGAGGTTTCTAAGTTGCATGCATTAGGGCTAATGCCAAAAGAGTGTCCAAACTAAGTCTAGCCCTAATATGGTTAGCCCCCAGGAGCAGAGGGCCACCAGGAAGCCTAAAGAAGAGGTGTACCCCATTCAGGCTGGAAAAATGGAAGAAGTTTAAGTTTCCATGATAATCAAGCATATTGTGATCGGGTCTACAAGTGGTCACTGCACGCTCAGCCCTGGCACTTTCAGAAGAGGTACTTCTGGCCTGCATAAGATAGTGGTATCAAGTCTCAAAACTCAAAAACAAACAAACAAACAAAAAACTCCAACCCACAATGTTTTGATCCCCTGTATAGACTAAATGTCAAGAACTTGTGATCAATTAATGATTACATCAATGTGAGAATATCTTCCAATCACTGGGGATGGATAGAAAACTACCAATAACTTAGAGTCTTCGAGAATTGCCTAAGGCTCAGAAAGGTTAAGTGACCTTCCTTTATGTTGTCACATAAATAGCAAGTGTCAGAGGTGGGAATGAATCCCAAGTCATCCTGATTCTTCAGGACTCCACTATGCCTCACTACTCAAAATGTGTCTCATAATTCACTGGTGTCAAGCTCCAATATAAATGGATCTCTGTGGGCTGCTAATTGGCTTAGAAAACTACAAATTAATGTTATCTGTGTTGTATTTTATTTATTCATTTCATTAAACACTGACCAATTGCATTTTAATCTGGTTCAAGCCATACTTGGGAGTTTGCCACCTATTTGTCTGAATTTGACACTTCTGACACCGATTATAACCACTTTAAAAGAAAAAAAAACTTTGCTAAATATTATGTGTATTTAGTTTGCCTAGATACATCTTACAGAAGTTGTAGTTGAAATCTAAGATGCTCATACATCTCTCAGAAAGGAAAGGACTATAAAAATCCTAAGCAATTATCCATATTTTGGGTAGGGTGCTGCCTTTAGATTTCTGAGCCTGGTGTTCTCTCCTCAGGAGCAGAGAGATCAGTGCTGAGTATCAATCACCTCCATCCTGAATCAAGACTAATCATTCCATAATACAGTCAATTTTTCAAGGTCACCATTCAATAGGTTCCAGATTCTCAGATTGGCCCTATCCCTACAGCTAGCCCCAGGAAGCTCTGTAATGGAGAAGAGAGAAAGCTTTAACACATCAGATAATATCAGGGAAAGATTCCTAGATGAAAAGGATATAGAGGGCTCAATAACTATATGAGAAGAAAATATGACCTATAATTTCATAAAGGGTAAAAGTCAACAAGGAGAATGGATCTGATTCCCTCCAAGAAAGAAGAATTGCTTGCTAGAGGAGAAATGATGGGAACCCTGTGGAGAAATGACCACTCCCTTCTAGAATTAGTGATGCAGGAGAGGAAAGCAAAGCATAATGTGACATGTACTCTAGATTTTGGGAACCCTCATAAATGAAATTCTGAAGAACCAAAGGAAAACAATGTCAATGGAGGTAAAAATGTGAATTATTGAAAGCAAATGAGGTGAATGCCCAGAGAACTCAATAATCAACTTAGATTTTAAAAAGCTAAGTACATGTTACAGAAGCAAGAGAAAGTAATAGGAGATATTAATAATGTATTACAGAATTATATAACTATAAAATAATAGAGAATAAGAGCATGGCTCAGTCCTGAGAAAATAGTGTTAGTATGAAAACTGAGAACAAAGAGCTGTGGTTGAGGGAACCTGACAAAAAGGGGTTAATTTGTTTTCCTAGCTATTTTGTGGGAAACACAATCAGAGAAGGGATAGCACTGCTTCTGAGGGAGGATGGAGTGATGGAAAATGACCACAGAGTGGAGAAAGAAATGTTTAATTCTTAATCTCGCTTCTTTTTTCTCTGACAATGAGAATAAATTGTACTAAAAATGAACAAAAATTCCTAACAGGATATGCCCTGATATCAAAGATGAACAAACAAACAAACAAGCGAGCCATTGAGAAGACCAAGCTAGCCACCTTTGGTGAATTCAACTCACCTGGTCCATAAGAAGCACATCCTTTTATATGAAAAGTACAAGAACATGTGATTGCTGAACCACTGTCAGTGAGATTTTTAAAGAATATAGAGAACACAAGAGGAAACATAGAGCTGAAAAAGGGCAAACATTATGCTGATTAAAAAAAAAGATTTGAGAAAAAATCAGAAAAAGGCTAGTGACCTTAATTGTGATGGATTTCTCATGAAATTCAAGAATGGCTCATTAGAGAGATGTTTGGTGAGCATAATGGAAAAAAGGCAATGATTGCAAAGAGTCAACATGGCTTTATCAAGAACATGTCATAGCAGACTAAATTAAATCCTTTTTGTGACAGCTTTACCGAACAAATAGATGAGAAGAATGATGTAGGTATAATTGGCTTACATTTAGCAAAGTATGTCATACTCTCTTTGTGAAAAGATGGGAGACGTGCAAATTAGATGACCAAAAGATCATAGATATGTCACTGAAAGGGACCTCAGAAGTCACCCAGTCCAATCCTCTCATTCTACAGAGGAATAAACTGAAGTCCAAGGAAGGTAAGGGATTTGATCATTACAATTAGATGACTTCAAGAGATGGTTGAATGGCCAGACTCAAAAAGTAGTTGCTGATGGTTTCAATTTTAACTTGATAAGAAGTCTGCAGTGGAGTGCCCTCGGTGTCTATGCTTCACCTTGTGACACTTAATATTTTTATCAATAACTTGGATAAATGATATGCTTGTCAGATTTGCAGATGGCACAAAGCTGGGAAGGATAGCTAAGGCACCATAAAACAGATACTGGATCCAAAAAAAGATATAGGCTGGAATTTTGATTTAAATCTACTAAGATGAAATTGAATTGTGAAAATTTAAAGTCTGAAAAAATCAACTTCTTATGTACCAGAAGAGAGAGACGTAGCTAGCATTTTATCTGAAAAAGATCATGGGTGTGTGTGTGTGTGGGGGGGGGGGTCCTTAGTGGACAATACATTCAATATGAATCAGCTGTGTCATGTGGAAGCCAAAAAAGGTAAGGTAACCTTGACCTATACTAAGAGGCAGAACTCCCAGGAATAAGGAGGATATATTATGCAATGGTCAGTGGACTTCTCGAGTATTGTATTCAGTTCTGGGTGCCATAGTTTAAGAAAGAAAGAAACAATCAGTAAACTAGAGAGTGTTCAGAAAAAGGCAAGTAGGATGGCAAAAGGCCTCAAGTTCACGTGATGTAAGAATTGGTTGAAGGAAGCAGTGCTTTTTAGCTTGGAGAAGAGAAAGCTGTCTTCAAGTATTTGAAAGGCTGTCATATGGAAGAGGAATTATACTTACTCTGTTTGGATCCAGAAGACAGTACAAATAGTGAGGAGAACAGTAAGTGGCAAGGAGGCTTATCCGGGCCTAGTGTCAGGGAGATCTTCCTTAGTAGCAGGGCTGTCCCCAAGTGGAATGGGCTGCCTCAAAAGGTTTTGGATACCCCTTCATTGGTGATCTCCAAGTAAGGACTGGAGAGCCACTTATCAGGTATGTAAAAGGGATTGTTAATAATTGTTGAAAGCATGGCTACCAAAGAGATATGAGAAGACATCTCTCCTCATTCATTTGCAAAGGTGGAAAGTATACAGGTGAAAAATTTTTCAAATTTCAGATTTTTAAATGTATTGATTGATTTTAGTGAGTTTTTTTTTTCATCTTTACCTTTTTTAAAAAAAAAGATGATTTAGGAGGGAGGGAGAAGGATACAGGAAGAAATCAAGGGAATGTAAAAACAAAAAAAAATCAATAAATATATATTTAAAAAATAAATGCTAGTTGATTTATAGACTATTGTTTTACTTAGTGATTAGTATGTGCTTGTAGTTTAACACTTGGTGCTGCCAATGAGCCTTTCTCTTGTATGCTCTTCTGATTTGAGACTTCAAATGGACTATTATCTTGGAGATCAGATTGAACAATTTGACTCCACAAACGTTAATTGCTTACTATGTTTAAGGCACTAGAGGTACAAAGACAAAAATTAAACAGGTTCTTCTTTTAAGGAGCTTACATTCCACTGGAATAATCACTTAACAGATAATCAATCAATGACATTGCCATGTGTATTAAAATTCCTAGGAAATGTCAATCCAATGTTTGAGAGAACAGATGGACACTAACCCAAAGCAGGGTTAGGCTTGCAGAGAATGGAACGGAGGGCAAAGAGATCAAGTATTTGTACTGTCGAAAGGCTTTTAGCAGTTACAGCAGGAGGGGCTGCCAAAGCAAGAAGCCTGAGTATCCTCCTTTCAGCTGGCTTCCAGAGAATGAAAAAAATAGCAAAATTCAGCATCCCAGAAATACTCTTCTGAGAACTTATGTACTTTTAAGAAGTATATACGTTTGAAGACTTCACTTAAAACTTCACTTTCCATGGGCCTTAGAAGCTACCATAAGAAAATCATTCCTTTTTTCTCCTTTCATATTAATTGCCTCAGGGCATTAAAACATATAATAATATAATTAGGACATTATATAATAACAACAACATTTTTAAATGCCTTTTCAGGGAATCAATTTGATCCTCAGTCAAGGAGCAAGCCTCCAACCTTTGAAGGTTGTCTAAAGAAAAGAATATACTTTTGTGGTATTGGGCTAAGAGGAATAGCTAGCTTAGCTTAGCACATCAATCTGACCTTTGTTGAAAGGCAGTTCAAAAAGGCCAAAGGGGCTGGCTGCCCCTAGCATCCTGAGCAGAAGTTCCTTTCAGATGGGAAAGGAATTAATTGCCCATAAATCCTGAGGGACGGCTGTGAAATAACTCTTTTGAGAACAGCTGCTCCTTTCATCTGTCCTGCTGATGCCCAGCTGGTCTGGACACATATTGGATACCTAGCTTTTGAAGGGCAAACACCATCTCTCTCAGGAATACAACATCTTGATGCACTGTAAAAATTCTTAAATCATCCTTTTCCCATGGCTGTCTCTGGAGCAGAGAATAATCCAAGACCAATGAAGTACTTTCTCATGAAGAAGAGGATAAGATATTTGAGTGTGAGACCCAGCACTTGGTCAGTGGTTAATACCCATCTGTCTGTTGGTACTTACTGTCTGGTCTGTAATGGTACTTATTGCAATGGCACTTACATTCTGGTCCTTTATACTGGCTGGCTTAGCTAATGATTACATATTATGGCACGTTTGTGGGTGACAACTGTTTTAATTTTACAAGTCTTTGTAACCCTAGCACCTCCTTGACATATAGTAGGGACTTAATACGTGTTTGTGCATCATCCTTTTTGTCTGTTGCTCTCTTGGGGTTTCCTATGAATCTTGTCTTCCCAACTGGACAAGAGACAAGGCATCGTCTTTTTCTTATGCTTGTCCTGGCAAAGTGAATAAAGACTAGGCTACAGTCACACATTCAGGTCATGTGACCTTTACATAACCTCTCAATGCTTCAGGGAGCTCTGTCAAATGTGTTGTTGCTGATTTGTTTTAATCATGTCTGACTCTTTGTGACTCCATCTGGGGGTTTTCTTGGCAAAGATACTGGCGTGGTTTGCCACTGCCTTATCGAGCTCATTTTACAGATGAGAAAACTGAGGTGAACAGAGTTAAGTGCCTTCCCAGGATCACACAGCTAATAAGTGTTTGAGGACAGATCTGAACTCATGAAGATGAGTCTTCCTGATTCAGGGCTCTATTCTCTGTACTATGTAGTGGCCCTACTTGTTTTTGAATCATTTCAGTCATGTCCGATTCAAATGTCAAATGGCAAAACAGGTAAAGATCTGCATTAGTAGAAGGAATTTCCACATCAGGGGTTCCTTATGCAAATGAAATCTGTTTTTGCCTCTCTTTGTACAATGTTTAACACATTGTCTCATACATAGGAATAGCTTAATAAATGTTTGTTGATTGAAATCAGAGGCCCAGTTTTTTTTAAAACAACACTAATAAGAGCTTGCAAATTTTAAGTTCACTACAGTTATTCTAAAAATCCTTGTTAACCTGAACTGAAAGACTGTGAGCAAGTAAATCTCATGTCACATACATACAATTTTTCTAAGGCTTCCCAAGTTCTCATTTTTCAGAAAGTCAGTTTTATACCTTATACTAAATCCATATCTATTCTCTTCTTAATTTGATTAATCCTGGGTTTCTTTGATGCCATGTCACCCATAATTTCCATTTTGAAAGTCTAAAATCATCTTCCTGACTGTGAAATCTCATCTACAATGCCCTACTAAGCAATGAGACAAATGTAGGCTTTATAATAGAAAAATATACTAACAATCTGAGCTATTCAAAAGACGGATTTCCCCTCACCAAAGGTCTTTAAAATAATGGCTGGATAGGATGGCCATCTGCTGGGTTTGTTGTAGCAAGGACTCTTTTTCAGGTATGAGTTAGAGGAGATGGAACTAAGCTATGGAACTCTATGATGCTGACAGCCAAAATACTTCCATGGAGTTTTTGTAGGGTCCCCTTCTGGAGGTGCATGCTTCAAAGCTTTTTAGTTGCCTCCCAAACTGTTTCACATTCATCTCTAACATGATTCATCTATCCATTTATCTATGCATTCATTGGAGTAGATACAATGTTCAGATAAAGAACTATTCTTGCTCTCATGGAAGTTATACAGTCTAATAGAGGAAGAACATACTCACATATAAAATTGTAATGCACAGTGCCCCATAATATCACACCTGAAGTACATTAAGGGAAGTAAGGGTCAAGGGTAAAGGCTGTCACCAAGTTGGGGGATTAAGAATAATTTTCATGGGGGAGGCAGCATTTGAGTTAGTCCTTAAAAGATACACAGGCATTCATCAGGTAAAGAGGGAAGAGAGGGCATAACTGAAATAAGGCAAAGTGTAAGCAAATATAGAAAGGACTATTCCGTGGGCAAAGAATAGCTCAGAGTTCTGATATGGCATAGGTATATGGAAGCAATTACAAGATAATTCTAGAAGGTTATTTTATGCTATCTTATCACTATCCTTGGCACACTTTTTTCCTAGTTGTCACTAAGAACTCCGTATTTTCTGGGGTAGCTCAATGGCACAGATGATTGAGTATTGGCATTGGAGTCACGAGGACCTGAATTTGGGTCCTATCTCAGACACTTATTAGTTGTATGACTCCAGGCTGGTCACTTAACCTCTTTCTGCCTAAAATGTACCTTACCAGGGTGGTTGTAAAGATCAAATTAAATGAGAGAGTTGATTTTTGAAAAAACATGGAAAGACTTGTATGAAATAATGAAAAGTGAAGAGAACAGAATGTTGTAAAGTAACAGCGAAACTGTTCAAAGAATAATTGTGAACAACCAAGTTATTCTGATTGCTATACTCAGATAAAATGTAAAGGACCTATGAAGGAAGATGCTACCTACCTCCAGAGAAAGAACTGATAAACAGAAGTATGCATAGTTTTAGGTTTTACATATATTTATAAATCTGAATCAAATGGTGACTTTCTTTAGTGTGGGGTGTGAAGGAAGGAAAGGTGACAATTTGGGATTTAAAAAGTAACAAAAAAAGAAAGAAAAAATCAAATGAGATTACATATGTAAAATACTTATACTTTAAATCACCATATGAATATAGACTATTTTCATTATCTGCAAAATTCTGCCTTAGTCATTAGAGGTTGACATCCTGATGCTCTACCCCTCTTTTCTTCTTCATGACCAGCACCTTATTCCACACTTTCCAATATGATTTTAGTCTGGATAAACTCAATGGAGGTAAACTCTGTGGGTGTGTGCTTCACAAACTCTATTTCATGTCTAGCACTGAAATGGCTTGTCTCCTGTTTCATTTGGAGGCATGGTATTGTTGGGGCCACGTTGTAAGATCAGCCCTTGCCAGACCCCAAAGTCCAGGCCAGAGCTAGCCCTTCAATGATATCAAGTTGATAAAGCGTGTCTTTGGGGATCTTCCACATTCCCTATCAGTCTCAGAGAAAACCCAAAAAAGGTGTGGGCTGATCGTGTTTTGTTTTGTTTTTTGCTTTTTGGTGGACAATTGGGGTTAAGTGACTTGCCCAAGGTCACACGGTTAGTTTTTATGATAAGTGTCTGAGGCCGGATTTGAACTCAGGTCCTCCTGACTCCAGGGCCGGTGCTCTAGTCACTGTGCCACCTAGCCGCCCCTAATAGTGTTTTAATGTATCACTCTATTCAGAATACGTCAATTTAATACAAAGACTCCAATGCAAGTCCTCTTTTCACTATGCCTTTATCAGTATTACATTAAAATATTTCATAGTTTCCCTGTGACATGGCTCAGAGGTATTACAATATTTATTTTTTAGATTAAGGTCCAGTTCTGTGGCACCTATTCCTGCTGAAAAAAAAAATCTCTATTCTTACTACTTTGTGCTGGGTCTGAGCTAGTGGGCTTGATGACATGATTAGCATCCTCATGAAGAGTTCCAAACCAGTCTTTCAGCCGGGAAGCAAGATTCCTCAACTCCTTGTCTGTACAGCCTAGAGAGAAATACAAAGAAGAGGCTGATTATTAAATTGTTCATATCCTTTGGCCCACTCCTGGGAATATCCTCTGAAGAGATCAAAAACAGAAATTTTCCACATGAGTGATCTTAGACAAGTCACTTAAAATCTCCAGGCCTCACGTTCCTCATCTTTTATACAATGACCCTTCCAGATATAAAATCTAATTGTGTTGTTGGAAGCAATGGCTATGAGAAATTCAGAGCAACATGGGGACACTGATATGAAATGATACACAGTCAAGGAAGCAGAACCAGGACTACAATACACAGAATGACTTTAATAATGTAAATTAAAAGCAACAGCAAAAAGAAAGGTGAATTCTGATTAACTACGACTAATCTTGGGCCTGAAGGACAAAGGATGAAACATGTTTCCCTCTTGTCACCAAAGAGATGGGGAACTATGAACAAGGAATGTGGTATATGCTGTTAAACATAGTCACCAGCTCATTGGGTTTTGCTCAAATATATACATATATGTATTTTTTTCTTTGTTACAAGGATGGAATCAATGAAGGTAGGATTAAGGGGAAATTATGAGATAAAAATAAATGGCAATAGAATGTATTCTAATCAGGGTAGGCTCCTCCCACTCCCAACTGCTGGTCCAGACCACAAGGGTCCCACCCCATGGAGGCTGGCTGGGGATGGTCCTGCACCCTGGCCCCTTCCAATGAACCTCTAACTAAATGATAGACACACCCAGACTCTTTTTTTTGGCTCCCATCCTTTGGGGTTATTGATGATTCATAAATGTGCAGGAAGACCTCATTAAGTAGGATTAAAAGGAAAAAGAGTTGCAATTCTTTCTCTCTTCCTTTTTCAGTGTATTGCTTGGCAAACTGCCAGCCCTCCTTCGCACTCTCATTGGAGGCAGGGGGCCAGTATTTTCTTCTCTTCCCTCCTTGCTTGAAGCAGCTAAGGCATCTATTATACATAGCAATATGTACATGTGCTAGCATGAGACTAGATCTCAAGTCTTTGACTGGCTCTCTGCTATGTCTTTATTTCTTTGGGCACAGATGATCAAATGATGGTCCTGAGACAGATATTTACAGTCTTGGGGACTTCCTCATGAGTTCATGAGATATGGAGTTATTGAGAGGTGCCACGGCTAGCTGCAAGAGGTGCTTCCTGTTGCCACACCCTTCTCATATGGAAAGATGGCCAGGAGGATGAGGCAGGAAAATATGGACTATAAGTGAACTAATATTTGGACAGTACAGACTGAGGTCAAAGTGAACTCTGTTAAGTGGTCTCATAATTCCCTTGGGAATAGTTACCTCTTGGCAGAACAACAAAGTTTCTGAGTTTCTATGAATTCCTTCAGTGCTTCGTAAATTTTCTGTATCTATTTATAAGCTTCTGTGAGTCCACTATCACAGGTTACTGTTTCACACTTTAAATATTTGTCAGTGCACAATTTATGCACTTCTTCGTTGGTGGAAGAAATTAATAGCTTTATTATATCTGAAATCTACTCCTTTGTATATTAAATAACTTTTCTTGAAGAGGGCCTGCTAATCCCTTTTGGGGTAATCCTAGATAGGAGTCATATCTAAGCTTTATGACTTTCCCAATGTCCTAATCCAAGGTGAGGAAATGAGTTAGAGATAGTTTGAGAAAAGATTTGGCCCTATTTTGCGGTCCAGATTTCCTCAGGACTGAAACAGTAGGAACCTTTTAAGGAAGAAGGCAAGGCCTCCTCCTCCAAGGCCAGAGGTAAAAGGCTATTACAAAAACAAAAGAATCTGCTCTTTCCCACTAGGTCAGCTTTCCACAGGCACCAATGTAAAAGTAATAGCAATAGCAAATCTTCAATCTCTCTATGGAAAGCCAGTAACAAAGTATATCACTTTTTTGTTAGAAAACAGGCAATAAGCAGAGGCCTGGAAAACAACATGGCTGGTACAGAGGCCCAGACGCCAGGGCGTACAGAGGCCCGGAAGAGGCCTGATCAACTTGGCAGCAAGTTTATCTACCAAACACAGGGGCCATTCCCAGGCCTATCACTGCAGGGCTGAGACTGGACGGAGCTGGGTAAGAGTCAAATGCAGGGCCCCTGGCAGTGGCAGCAACCCCTCCTGGGACTACCAACCCACAGCCTGGAAATTTAAAAAACCATTATCTGTACTTCCAAGGTCCAGGATGGCAAAGTGAACTCCGGCTGCTCCAATCCCCACCTCTGACCTTGAAAACATATTAATTATTTCCCCAGAGCAAAACTTTAAAAAGTAAAGGCTTGGGAATGCTAGAGGAAGGGTGTGGCTAGTGCCCTGCCTCAAAATGGGTAAAAAGCAGACTACAAACACAAAGACTCTGGAGTCCTACTCTTTTGAGAGGAAGGAACCAAATTCAGAGGGAGACAGTGTTGACTCCACACCCACAGCGGAAGGCTCAACAGGGAATTGGTCTTAAGCACAGAAAGCATTCTTAGATGAACACAAAAAGAACTTTGAAAACCAAATTAGAGAGGTAGAAGACAAAATGAATAATTCTTTTAAAATCAAAATTGAAAAATTAGAAAAACATTGCAATGAAGAAAACAGCTGCTTAAAAAGAAAAGTGTATGATATGGAAAAGGAGCTCCAAAACTAACCAAGGAAAATAATTCTCTAAAAACTAGAATCAACCAAATTGAAGCGAATAACTATGAGGAATCAAGAATCAGTCAAGCAAAACATCAAGAATGAAAAATTAGAAAAAGAGGCAAAATATCTCAATGGAAAAATAACTGACCTGGAAAACAGATCCAGGAGAGATAATCTGAGAATCATAGGCCTACCAGAAAATCATGACAACATCTTCCAAGAACTCATCAAAGAAAACTGCCCTGAGATACTGGAAACAGAGGGTAAAATAGAAATCGAGAGAATCCACCGTTCACCTCCTGAAAGAGACCCCAAATTGAAAAGTCCACAAAATGTCATAGCCAAATTCCAGGCCTATCAGGTAAAGGAGAAAATACTATAAGCAGCCATAAAGAAACAATGAAAATATCATGGACCCACAGTGAGGATCACACAGGATCTGGCAGCTTCTACACTGAAAGATGGGAGGAACTAGAATATGATTTTTCAAAAGGCCAAAGAGCTCAGGTTACAACCAACGATCACCTATCCAGCAAAACTGAACATATTCTTCTAGGCAAGGAGATGGTCATTCAATGATATAACGGATTTCCAGACCTTCCTGATGAAAAAGGCAGAGCTCAAAGGAAAATTCAACTTCCAATTAAGAGATGCAAGAGAGACATAGAAAGATAAATAAGGAAAACACACACACACACAAACACACACCATGTTATTTAATAAGAGCAAACTATTTATAGATAAATAGAGGGTGTGTGTATAAATTACACAAAATGATAAAAACAAAAACCTTATTAAGGGCTACAAAGGGACTGCACTGAAAGAAGAGTAAAGAATAAAGCAGAAAAGGCTAAATTATGGTGCACAAAGAGGCATAAAAACAATATAATAGAGGGAAAGAAGGGAGGGAGATGAGCATTATATGAGCTTTTCTTTCATTGGTTCTGGTGCAAGGAGGGAATAACACAACCAGTTAAGTACAGGACTCTATCAAGAAGAGACACGAAGCTTATCATAACAGAAGGAAAGAAGGGAGGGAAAGGAGCAATGAATGAGATCTGTTCTTGTCAATCTTGGTTTGAGGAAGAAATAACATATTACATTAAGTATAAAAATCTATCATACCCTACAGGCAATAGGAAGGGCTACAAAGGGGGATTGGTTAGAAGGAAGGGAAGAAGTGAGGGGGAAGGGGAGGAAAAGGGATGGGAGCTGATAAGAAGGGAATACTGAGGGAGGCAGTTGTCAAAAGGAAAACTCTTAAGGAGGGGAAGAGAGAAGGGGAGAAAAATAAAAACATAAACAGGGGAGGGAATAGAATGGAGGGAAAGAGGCAGTAATCATAGCAGTGAATGTGAATGGGATGAACTCTCTCCTAAAATGGAGATGGAAAGCAGAATGGATTAAAAACCGTAATCCTACAATAGCCCCAGTTAGGTCCTTCTTATCTCTTGATGATCCTTCTTTGTTCTTTCTTTTAACCCAAAGATCAATTTTCTCTTTAGTCTTATGGATAAGTAGATTTAGTTACCATTCTTGTGCTTTGTTTATTGAAATCCAATTATTCATCATATAAAGCAAGAGTTTGGATCAGGATGCCAGAGTAGGTCTGAGAGTGACTAACTGGCCCATATACAGTCCCAGCTTCCCTGTGGTGTAGGTTTGTAGCCTGGAAGAACAGTCTCTGCGGAAATAGCTCTCCTTCCCAAGCGCCCCCCCCCCCCAACAACTACTGACCAAGCCTCCACCAAAGGGAAGGTAAAGTCATGAGTCCCCAGAATATCAGCAATTATCCAGTGATCCTGGCAACCTGCCCTGCTTCCAGATTTTCTCTGCAGTCATCCTCCAGAGAGTTTAGCTGACAACTGCATCTGCCTCCTCAGCAGCCCCAACTATAGAAAGCTGGGGAAAGAAAATTTTCACCAACCAAGTCCTTTGTGTCATCAAATGGTTCAACTTCAGAAACAGATACTGGCTTTCGCAATGAGAATGACACAAAAGGAGATATGATACCTTGTATATGCATTCAAAGGACCACTGTCCTTAGCTGAAACACACTATGTTTATTATCTCCCAAATAAGAATTGTGAGGCCATTGAAACTGGGGACTAATTTGCTTTTCTATTTGTACCCCCATTCTCATCACAGGGCTTTGCACATAAATATTCATAGACTCAAATGATTCTGTGATCCAGCATGTAGTGGATACTTAACAAATTCCCCTTGACCTACTGTTGATTAATTTCATCAACCTGAGAATTACCTTCAGTGTCTGCCTACGCAACTCTTATCCATGTTCTCCCAAAAGTTCAATACTAGGAGTCCACCTGATATACTAGAGATCTTCTTTATTTTCGTGGTCAAGAGAACCAGTGGAAGACCTTGGTCCCTCCTTCATGCCATACAACCAGCCTATCTTCTCTTACTCCTGGTCTTCAGAGTTACTATAAAACAGGTTTTGTAGCCTGCTCATACCTATCATATGCTTATTCATTGTCCTCTCTGCTAATGCATCTTTAGTTCTGAAGAAGCAGTGGTATTTCGTGATTTAATGCCAGCAAAATTAAAAATATGGGACCTTTTCCGAACTCTTCAATTTCCTGGAAGTAGTTGATTATGAGACTGTAAAGATGTGGTCCATTATTGAATATTACTTGTCTATTCTCTCAGCACAAGGATACACAGCATTCATGTACAGTTGATTATCATAAAATTTTGTATAAATAGGAGAGTTGGTATATAAATCAGTAGTTAATGATGTTCTCCATGACCTTTTGGTCTGTTTCAATGCAGGCGCATATGTGGGGAGTGAGGGGCGGTTGTTTATTTTTGCCTATGTAGGTTATGTGTATCCACATGAGTTTGTCTAGATGTGACTCAAGAGGAGACCGAGAATAGAAAACTCTAGAATCCTTTCCTCCCACCATTCCCTCTTATTCTAGTCAATAAGAGAAGCAAGGAAGTTGGAGACTGGTCACTCTATTTTCCTCAGAGAGAGGGCATGGGTCTAGAATTATATCTATCTGCTCCCTGAAATACTGCTAGGCTAGGGAAAATAAGCTATACTCCCAATCACAAAAATCCACACATGCTTTGACAGCACAGACTTGATCACTAATTGGCTACAGCTTACATTTTGGAAAATAATGTAATCACTATGACTTTAACTCTGTTACACAAAAGGTGAAACATGTACAAATGGTTTTTCAAAATTCTTTTCTCTTCTTTCCTTATGCTTCCACTGCCCCCTTATTTTTATTCAATGCCTCCAAATTGCACCTGAGGCTACTACTGTCCCTACCCCTGCATCATTCCAGTGTCCCTTAAGAGGCGGTAACTTTTGTGAACCTCTGGGCTAGAGAAAAGCTGATACTCATTTGAAGACAAGGAACTTGTCCTTTAATGTCCTTGACAGTATGAGCAAAACCTTCAAGAAGTGCTAGTTCTACTCAGCTATCTTCTCTGTGAGAGGGAAAAGCAGACAGGCAACTTTAGCCTTTGCAGCTGATTTACTGTGGAATTGGAAGGCTGACAAACGATTAGACTATGATGAATCTTACTGAGTGAAAAGCTTGATGGGCTTGTCTTCATTGTCCAGAGAACACCTATATGATGAATTGGTAGTTCTCTGGCTTAAAGGGAATTACTAGGCCATACAATAATGTCACACTTTCTCCCCACCCTTTAAAGGATGCCTATATTTTTTAAAGCTTGTTAATACTACATCAATTTAAGAACAAAGGCAAAGAGTATTTCCCCAGCAGGTTAATTGTGATAACCAGAAAGAAAGCACTTAGCAAAGAAGTGATAGCTGCTCCTGAGTGGACCAATAATATCAAGGTCCCTAGTACATAGTTGTGAGTTACCAAAGCACATACGTGTTCTTCACTTATGTCTTCCTGTTAGGTTAATATAAGGGTATGCCCCCTCTGCCCACAGTTAAAGAGTTTGACCCAGGTTTAAATATAGACTCTGATATATGCATTTGTTTATATTGAATGACTATGATAGGTTGATTATTATTGCTTTGCCTTATTATTAAATAAAGGATTCTATATAAGTTCCAATAGTGTCATCAGTGTTTTGTGTTTTTGTGTAAGTGGAAGCACTTGTAGTAGGGATTAAAAACTAAAATTGAGGAGTAGTGGGAACATATTCCTCCGTAACAGAGTTACCTTTAGGACCTTGAAAGATTTTGAGTGTACCCACATGGTGATGGTACTTCTCTGGGAACCTAGAACTGGTAGTGTGAAGGCAAGTTCAGGTGAACAAGCCAGACCAGAGAATGAGGCTGTCCCACTTACTTTGTCAGAAGTAACATGCCAGGGAAATACCATGCTCATGGATTCAACAATAATATAATAGGTGAATTCGAAGGGTTAAAAAGAAAGAGTTGTGGGAAGTTGGGGTTAGAGGAAGCCAATACCAATTCGAAAAATCAGGGAAGGCTTCTTGGAGGAAGTGGCACTTAATTTGAACTTTAAAGAATAGGTAAGCAGTTGACAAGTAAAGAGTTGGAAGAAAGACATTCTAAGAATGGAGAGGAGTATAGGCATAGAGTCGGGAAAGACCAGCAAATATTTGGGAGATGGAGAGTAGCTCAGTTTGACTAGAGCACTGAAGGGAAAAAATATTAGATAAGACTGGAAAGGTATGAGAATGTAGAAAACCTTGAATGCCTGGAGGAAAGGGCAAGAGGCAGGAGAAAGAGCAGCTAGCAAGATGGATAGATTAATTTGCTCCCTTTCTTTATACACAGAACTATTTGTACTTAGGAGCCTTTTCCATTCTGGTGATTGATTATGACACCTTGACTTCATCTCCTGGCTTTTTGCCAAGAGTGACTTCAGACCTGCTCTCCATTACTACTTAAGAAGACAAAGATGGGTTCTGGAAGTGACCTGAGGGAATAAACCCCACACTATCAGTCACAAAAGAGTATTTAGTAGCAAGTAACATATGCAGCAAAGGTTTGATGCTAGTTGTTATGAAAGCCTTCAGCAAGACAGGAAAGAGTGGTCTTAGTTGTTACAAGTGCCAAGGTGCCAACTTCAGAAGATTTGTGTAACATTTAAAACAACACAACAGAAGACAGTATATTCCATTCATAAGCTGGTCACTTTCAAACAAGATTCATTAAATGAGGAGGCCACTTAATAGGCTGTGTTATATAAATGCTTTAATTGATCTAATTTAATTTAAAATGCTTTAATTCATGTGCTAGGCTAGGTCTTGGTCCAAGGACTAAGAATTTGAATTTGGAGAACTTGAACCCAGAAGCAAATTGAGAGACCATGTCATCCAATTCCTTTCCTTTACATATAAGAAGTACTACTGGTTCCCAGACCAGGGATGATAAGTTTCAGCATGTGATGGTCTCACCTAGAACAACACTAGACAAACCAGAATCAAGGAAAACTTAAAGAGAAAGCAGTCATATAGGGAGAGAAGGAAGAAGAAATTCAGAGGGTGATAGGAAGGGAAAGAAATGGTCATGGAGATAAGACTTTTGTTCTGGGAAGCATTTCCTCCTAGAGGGTTTTATAGACAATGAGGTATTTACCACAGCTTCAGTTAGACCACTCCAATGCCAACACAACATATTCACAGAAGTGACAGAAAGGGAAAGTGACTGGAGACTGCTGGAATGGTGGCTGGGGTAGAAAACAAAATATCCCTGGGCTGGAATAAGCAACCAAGGTTCCAGGGAGTACCTATCTGCACAGCATACTGGGAAGCTCAGCATAACCCCAAGGGTTCTTTGCCATTTCTTCTGAGTATCCTTTTCTCAGAGCTTTGGGGAGTCTGAAAAGCTGATTAGGAGGTGATTAGGCTGTCTGGGTCCCTCTCTCCTTGCCCTGAAGATATAAGAGGATGAGAGAGAGACAGAGAGAGAGAGACAGACAGAGAGAGAGACAGACAGACAGACAGACAGACAGACAGAGACTAGACTTAAAGGACTCTGAGAGAGATGTTAGAGAATTTGTTTACACTACTTTCTTATGGGGGCAGCTAGGTGGTGCAGTGGCTAAAGTGCCCAGCCTAAAGTCAGGAAGACTCATCTTCCTGAGTTCAAATATGGCCTCAGATATTTACTAGTTATGTGACCCCATGAAAATCACTTAACCCTGTTTGCCTCAGATTTTTATATGTAAAATGAACTGGAATAGGAAATGGCAGCCTACTCTTGCCAAGAAAACCCCAAACTCATGAAGAATCTGATATACTGAAATGACTGAACAACAACAAACTTTCTTCCTATTTACTTGTATTTTTTTTTTTTTGCTTTTTGGAGGGAAATTGGGGTTAAATGACTTGTCCAAAGTCACATGGCTAGTTTTTGTGATGTGTCTGAGGCCAAATTTGAACTCTGGTCCTCCTGACTCCAGGGCCAGTGATCTATTCACTGCGCCACCTAGCTGCCCCTATTTACTTGTATTTCTACTTTTAGTAAGTTGCCTTTTTTTTTTAACATTAGTACTGTTTTGTGTGACTTGAAACTATGATGGGGTAGGGGTGCGGTGGGAATTGAGGCTTGTGAACAATAGAATAAGGCCCCCAAAAGATTCTAGGAATTTATATGTTAATGGACTCCAGGATCCAGAAAGAACAAGTGACCTGCCTTGAGGTTTCACAACCAATAAGGAGCAGATACAGATTTTGAACCCTCTGGCTCCAAGTCCATTGTTCTCTCTACTGTGCCATGTGACATCTCCAATAGCAAAAGAGGCTTTTTCTCATTTTCCTTGAGGGGAATGAGTTGTACTTTATATATATTCTTTCACTGCTTAAAATGAAACATTAATAGCATCTATTTCTTCCCTATTGTATTCACACCATCCATTATAAATGCTCTCCAAATGAAGAAAATCGTCAAGTCAACTTCCAAGTGAAATGATTCCTTCTCTAGCACCTCAGGATAAATTAGTCAGTCATGTTTAACTAAACACTAACAGATGTGCAAGAAATCTATATCTTTAGAGAATTTTCTGCAAGTTCCCTTGCATATATGGGCTTTTGACAACTGATGGAAACAGAGCCTGAAATCATGAAAGAAATAATCTGAGACTCAGGCAGAAGTCCATACATTGGCAAATATGAACAAGGAAGGAAAGGAGAAACATAAGAGGGAGAAAATAATGAACGACTGATAAAGGGAAAAGGAAGTGAGTGACTGAGTCTGTGATGCTTCATTCCTACCATTTTATGTGATCTGTCTGAAAAAGAAAGATTTATACAATCTGTAATTCAATATACATAACTGAGAAACAATTAGTAAAGATACCACACTGAGAGGAAAGCCATTCACTGTTAAGATCTCAGGAGTCAGAGCTGGAAGGCCACACAAAGACCATCTATTCTAAGCCCCTTCATTTTGAAAGGGGAAACTGAGGCCCAGAGAAGGAGAGTTAATTGTCCAGGGTCAGAAAAGTAGTGAGTTGCAGAGTGAAGATTCAAACCCAGGAACTCTGATTCTGTGTTCAGTTATTTATTCAGATTCTTTTTTTAACTCTAAAAATCCATGGAATTTTGTGATAAGGGAACACTCATTCATTCAGCAAATACTTATTAAGTGTCTACCTTCACTCAACTCTCACCTGTGGCTCCAAGAGGTAGAAGGTTTGAATCAGGTTTGGGGGTAACTGACAGTCCTCAAACCTGTTAGTGAGTTAGTCTTGGGGTATCTTCCCCATGCACATGAAGCCTACCCCTAGTGGAATGGGTGGATAAGAACAATTTGTTCCTATGGCCATGAAGCAGGTGTTGTGCAGTACTTAGAGTTTGATTAGAGATCAAAGACACTAAGGTCATCTACTGCATGCCAGGCCATTACCAGTCATCCTGACTTTTGTCTTGCCACCGGACTTTCCACTTGGGGAGAGAGAATGAGGCTGATGACTGTACAACTCTGCCTCACAAATCAAATTCACACGCAAGTCAAGACATCACTTGTGATGTCATTGATTCTCTTTGAAAATGAAGGATGAATAACAGCAACATCATGTGCCTATTTATATGACATGTACAAAGTGCTTAATAAGTGTGTGTTGACCAACTGACTGACATATGCCAGGTATTGTGGTAAGAGTGAATTCCTAGCGCACATTAAGTTTATGAGACTAGACAATTACTGCGGTTATCCCAGGGGTTACCCACAATACCCTGATGAGGTACTGTGTACCTTTAGAAAAAGGCAAAAGATAAATATGAAGAAAAAACATAAACACCATTCCTTCAGGAGCCTGTTTCTTGAGATCACAGCTTTTGAGTTGGAAGGGATTCTAAGGGTCACAGATTGTTGTTTTTGTTTGTGCTTTGTTCTCAAAGAGGACCAAATGACATCAAGAAGGTGATGTCTTGATTTGTGAGTTGGATTTAAGTGAGGGAGGACCATACAGAATCAACAGTCTCACTTTCTCCTCCAGAGCCATCAGGGTCCAGTGGCAAGCCATAGATCAGAACAACTGGAGATGGCCCAGGATGCAGTAGGACACCTAGACTTTTTAAGCTAAGATCTTTTCCAGGTCTCAGTCTGTCTGAAGGAACACCCATTCAGTGATGGTAAGAAATGAGGCCAAAAAAAAAAAATGCTTTCTTTTACCTACTAAAAAAAAAAATATATATATATATATATATGTATATGTCAGGGTTTCTGGCCAGAACAGAAGCAATTGTTATTTACACTCACTCTCAGTCATCAAAACTCAAACAATGACCAACAGAGGTTTGAGCTAGGACTTATTATTGACCAATCAGTGACAGCCAGAGTGATTTGGGTTTAAGACTTAGTCAAGTAGCTTCATTTGAATCTGAATGGGCTTTGTCAAAGCCTCCTTGAACAGAGCTTTATTTCAAGAAATTTATGTTCTAACCTTTAAGAATCACAGACCTCTTTGGTAATCTGGTGAAAACCTTCTCGGAATAATGACATTAAATGCATAAAACAAAAACATAAGATTGCAAAAGAAACCAATGATACTGACATACAGGTATCAAAATATATGTTTTTAAAAAGTTCATACATCCCACCCATCAAAAACTCCTGATCTGGTCTATACTCCTGATTTTACAGAGAGAGAAACTGAAACCTATAGACAAATACTAAAATCCAAATTGCCATAAGACAAAGAATGTTTGTATTAGAATTCCCCTTCCAACAATGTCATTTTGTCTTCTCAGTCTTCATGACCTCAACTTTTGTTTGATAGCACTTGAAGGCATTTCTAGCATATTATTTATTCTATACCAAATAACTTTCCAAACTTTGATAGGGACCTAATCAGAATTCTAAGTTAAGATACGCTCTTTATTATTTAATATTGTTCTAAAAATGCTAGCAGCAACAATAATACAAGAGAAGGAAATTAAAGGAATAATCAGCAAAAAAGAGACAAAATTATCTGTATTTTCAGACAATGATGGCTTGCTTAGAAAAACCCAGAGAATCAGTGAAGAAATTAATCAAGATGATTAGTAACTTAGTGAAATAGCAAGATGCAAAATAAATCCATGACAATCAGCATTTTTCTATTGCAATAACAAAAACTAGGAGGAGATGAGAGGAAGAGAAATCTTATTCAGAATAATTACAAAATGCATACTATATCTGAAAGTCAACCTACCAAGACTTAACCAAAAATTACGTTGAGATAATAACAAAAATTGTTAATAGAAATGAAAGAAGACAAACAATGGAAAGGATGTTCACTGCTCATAAAATGACAATGTCACATAAATTAATTTAGAGGATGGTGGTATGCCTATCACAAGCAATACTTATTACAGGGGATTATTTACATAGACAAAATAACAAAATTCATTTGAAAGAACAAAAGGTCTAGATTCTCAAAGACATTTTTAAAATGAATTTATTTATTTTTAGTTTTCAACATTCATTTCCACAAGATTTTGAATTCCAAATTTTCTCCCCATCTCTCCTCTCCCCCCCCAGATGGCATGCATTCTGATTACCCCTTCCCTCAGTCTGCCCTCCTTTTTATCCTCCCCCCATCTTATTGCCTTTCTTTCTATTTTTCTGTAGGGCAAGATAGATTTCTATACCCCACTTCTTGCATATCTTATTTCCCAGGTGCATGTAAAAACCATTTTTTTTAAACATTTGTTTTTAAAACTTTGAGATCCAAATTCTCTCCCTTCTTCCCTCCCCAAACACCAACATTGAGAAGACAAGCAATTCAATATAGGTTATACATGTGTAATTACACAAAACACTTCCAAAATAGTCATGCTGTGAAAGACTTAACTATATTTCCCTCCATCCTATCCTGTCCCACACTTATTCTATTTTCTTCTTTGATCCTTTCGCTTTTCAAAAGTGTTTCCTTCTGACTACTTCCTCCCCCAATTTGTACTCCCTTCTATCTCCCCCTCCCCCAACTTTTTATCTCCTTCCCTGCTATTTTCCTGTAGGGTAAGATACCCAGTTGAGTGTATGTGTTATTCCCTCCTTAAGCCAAATTCGATGAGAGTAAGTTTTACTCATTCCCTCTCACCTCCTCCCTGTTTCCCTCTATTATTAAATCTTTTTCTTTTTTATGTGAGATAATTTACTCCATTCCATCTCTCCCTTTCTCCTCCAAAAGTATTCTTTTCTCACTCCTTAATTTTATTTTTTAGATATCATCCCTTCATATTCAATTCACCCTGTGCCATCTATCTATCTATCTATCTATCTATCTATCTATCTATCTATCTATCTATCTATCT
>NW_027185809.1:11014337-11023420 GCF_028583685.1 Petaurus breviceps papuanus
TCTATCTATCTATCTATCTATCTATCTATCTATCTATCTATCTATCTGTCTGTCTATCTCCTCCAACTACCTTAATACTGAGAAGTCTCATGAGTTACCAATATCATCTTCCAAAGTAGAATGTAAACAGTTCAACTTTAATGAGTCCCTTATGATTTCTCTTTCCTGTTTACCTTTTCATGTTTCTCTTGATTCCTGAATTTGAAAGTAAAATTTTCTGTTCAGCTATGTTTTTTATCAAGAATACTTGAAAGAAAAAAAAAAGAAAGAAACAAAAAGGAAAAAAAAATTTAAAGCTCAAAATGGAGGAGTAAAAACAGGACCTCCATGTGGCTCTAGCTTCCACTATCTCCAATTCATGTAAAAGGGGACTCTAAACAAACTTAGGAGGTACAGAACCCACAAAATGACACAAAGCAGCTAACCTACAACTGACGACAGCCCAGCAGGCCAGCAGGAATCAGCCAGCACAGCGCTCTGGGAGCTGAGCCCAGCCCCACAACAAGATTTTACCCCAAGGGTGGGTCTGACCAACTACCTGTTGGAGGGAATCCAGATCACAAGCAGCTGTGGCGATCCAGAATTATCAACACATAGATATTAAGGACAAAGTGAGATGTCAGTGCAGTGTGGACTTTGGGACCCAGTAGTTGAAAGTGGGCCATTTGCCCCCAGGGCAAGGAGCTGCTGAGGGCTGTGGCACAGCCACCCCCATGTGGCAGGTTCAGCTTCTGGCCTGCAGACTGTAGGGGGACCAAGTCACCAGTCTGAAGGGTAATCACTCTTGCTTTAACATGCTTGGATCTGGATTGAAGTCTAGGGTGGAGGTCCTGGGGTCCAGCTAGCCAGAGTGTCTGGAGGCTGCAGCAAGGGCTCCCAACTAATACCTCTGGCAGCTGAGAAAACCTCAGCATTTGAGACGGAAGCTCCCCTGTCTGGTAGCACAGTCTAACTGTGGCAAAAAGCCCAAAAGTCAAGTAATTGAGTAGGAAAATACCCAGGCAAAGGAAACAAAGCAAACAGAAGAACCCAACATTAGACTCCTATTTTGGGGACAAAAAGGATCAAAGCATGCAACAGGAGGAAGACAGTGAAGTCAGAACTCCTGCACCAAAAACATCAAAGGCAAATACAAGCTGGTTACAGGCCACAGAGGACCTTAAGAAGCAAATAAGAGAAGTGGAGGAAAAATTGGGAAGAGAAATAAGAACGATTGAAGAAAATTATGAAATGAGAGTCAACGGCCTGAGTGAGCAAAGTAACACCTTAAAAAAAAGACTAACTCAAATGGCAAAAGAAGCTAAAAAAGGCAATGACAAGAGGAATGCTTTAAAATGCTGAATTTGCCAGATGGAAAAAAGAATCTCAAAAGCTCAATGAGGAGAATCATTCATTTAGAATTAGATTGGAGCAAATGGAAGCTAATGACTTTAGGAGAAACCAAGATGCTGTTAAACAGATCCAAACAAATGAAAGAATAGAAGGAAATGTAAAATATCTCACTGGAAAAATCACTGACCTCGAAAATAGATCCAGGAGAGATAATTTAAAAAATTATTGGACTACCTGAAAGCCATGATCAAAGAAACAACCTAGAAATCAACCTCCAAGAAATTCTCAAGGAAAATTGCTCTACTGTTTTAGAACCAGAGAGCAAAATAGAGGTTGCAAGAATACACCAAGAAAACTCCTAGGAATATTACAGACAGGTTTTGAAATACGCAGATCAAGGAGAAAATATTACAAGCAGCCAGGAAGAAACAATTTGAATATTGTGGAAACACAATCAGGATAACCCAGGATCTGGCAGCTTCTACACTGAGGAATAGAAGGGCTTGGAATATGATATTCCAGAGGTCAAAGGAGCTGGGATTAAAACCAAGAGTCACCTACCCAGCAAAACTGAGTATCATGTTTCAGGGGAAAATATGGTCATTCAGTAGAATAGAGGACTTTCAAGCATTCTTGCTGAAAAAAATCAGAGTTGAATAGAAAATTTGACATTCAGATACAAGAAGCAAGGGCAGCATGAGAAGGTAAACAGGGAAAAGAAATCATAAGAAACTTATCAAAGTTGAACTATCAACATTCCTACATGGAAAAATAATAATTGTAACTGATGAAACTTTTCTCAGTATGAAAATTGTTGAAGGGAATAGAAAAAAAAATATATATATACATACATATATATGTCTATATATGAGGGTATATGGGCATATGAATACATATGTGAATGTATGTATGTATGTATGTAGACAGGTATATATACATAGAGGGCACAGGACCAATTTAATAGGAAGGGAAGATACTTAAAAGGTGGAAATAAGAGGTGAGAGGAATATAATGAAAGGAGATGGGGAGAGACAGAATGGGGTAAACTATCTCTTATAGAAGAGGCAAGGAAAATGGTTCAATGGAGGGGAATAACAGGAAGGAAAAAAGGCAAAACCTTATTCTCACTGAATTTGGCTCAGGGAAGGAATGACATACACACTAAATAGGGAATCTCACCCTACAAGAGAGTAGGAGGGGAGGGGATGAGAGGGCAGATGATGGAAGGAAGGGCAGGCTGGAGGGAGGGAAGTTGGAAGCACCCACTTTTGAAAAGGGATGGGATCAAAGCAGAGAATAGAACAAGTGGGAGGTGGGATAGGAGGGAGGGAAATAGTCTTTTACAATATATCTACTATGTTAATGTTTTGCATTAGCTACGCATGTACAACCTATACCGAACTGCTTATCTTCCCAATAAGGGTGGGTGACAAGGGAGGAAGGGAATGAATCTGGAATTCAAAGTTTTAAAATCAAATCTTTAATATATATATATACTATTATTAATACTATTTTACATGTAATTGGGAAATAAGATATACAGGCACTGGGGCATAGAGATCCACCATGCCCTACTGGGAAAGTTGAAGGGGGTATGGGAGAAGATATGTGAGAGAGCATATTGCAAGAGGGGATATCCTGTGGGACTGCTATTTTGGAGCAGTGCGTAGGGGAAAAACAGAGAGAATATTTGCAACTCAAAATCTGGCAGATATGAATGATGTAAATCAGAAGTTAATAAAGAATTTGAAAAATGAAAAAAATAAAAGAAATTTTAAAAAAGAATACTTGAAAGTCCTCTATTTCATTGAGTCACCACATTTTCCCCTGAAGCATTATACTCAGTTTTTGCTTGGTAGTTGATTCTTGGTTTTAATCCTAGCTCCTTTGACCTCCAGAATATCATATTACAAGCCCTTCAATTGTTTAGTATAGAAGCTGCTAGATCTTGTGTTATACTGATTGTGTTTCCACATTACTCAAAACGTTTCTTCCTGACTGCTTGTAATAATTTCTCCTTGGCCTGGGAACTTTGGAATCTGGCAACGATATTCCCAGGAGTTCTTTTTAGGGGGCTAGGGGGATATTTTTCAAGAGGTGATCTGTGGATTCTTTCCATTTCTATTTTACCCTCTGGTTCTAGAATATCAGGGCAGTTTTCCTTGATAATTTCTTGAAATATGATGTCTAGGCTTTTTTTTTATCATGGCTTTCAGATAGTCCAATAATTTTTAAACGATCTCTCGTGGATCTATTTTACAGGTCAGTGGCTTTTTCCAATTTCATATTTTCTTCTATTTTTTTTCATTCTTTTGGTTCTGTTTTATAATTTCTTGATTTCTCATAAACTCATTAGCTTCCATTTGCTCCATTCTAATTTTGAAGGAATTATTTTATTCAGTGACCTTTTGCATCTCCTTTTCCACTTGGCCAGTTCTGCTTTTTAAAGAATTCTCGACTTTTTGGAGCACTTTTGCCTTTTTGGTTAGTCTATTTTTTAAGGTGTGGTTTTCTTCAGTATTTTTTTGGCTCCACTTTAGCAAGCTATTGACTTGTTTTTCATGATTTTCTTACAACATTTTCATTTCTCCTCCTATTTTTTCCTCTGCTTCTCTTACTTGATTTTCAAAATCCTTTTTGAGCTCTTCCATGGCTTGAGAACAATTCATGTTTTTCTTGGAGGCTTTTCATGTAGGAGCTTTGTCTTCATTGTTTTCTTATGGTTGTATGGTTTGAGCTTCTTTGCCATCAAAGTAAGATTCTATAGTCTGATTTTCCCCATATTTGCTCATTTTCCCAGCCAAATACTTGATTTTCTAATTCTTTGTCAATGTAGGACTCTGTATTGAGGGGGGTTGGGTGGGTGTGGGTGTGCTGTCCTAGGTTTCATGGGTTTTTTATCAGTTACTAGATCCCCCACCATCTCTGGGTCCAGAGTTCTAGCCACTGCAGCTGCTGGAACCCAACTGGAGTGTGCTCATCTTTCATCCAGGTACCAGAATTTTCCCACTGACCTTCTATGCTGTCTTTGACATTTGTGGTTGAGAAGTCTGGAAACTGCCACAGTCACCATTGATTCAGCCCTCTGAGGCTTGCTCTGGTCCTCTCTTTGCCAGTGCAGATCACACCAGACTGTGCTTTGCTCCCAGCCTGGTGAGATATACCTTTCCTGTTGACCCTCCAGGTTGTCTTGGACTGGAGATATGTTTCACTCTGTCATTTTGTGGGTTCTGTAGCTCTAGAAATTATTTAGAATAATTTTTACATGTATTTGGAGGGGTTTGGGGCAGATCTCAATTAAGTCCCTGCTGTCACTCTGCCATCTTGGCTCCACCCAACCCCCCCTCCCCCCAGAATTTTATTTTTGGCTTTTTGGAGGGAGGGGAGGAAGGGCAATTCAGGTTAAGTGACTTGCTCAAGGTCACACGGCTAGTTTTTGTGTTAATGTTAAGTTGTCTGAGGCCAGATTTGAACTCAGGTTCTCCTGACTCCAGGGCCAGTGATCTATTCACTGCACCACCTAGCTGCCCCCAGAAATTTTTTTTAAGGCACACATAAATGAGCATAGGACTTGCAGAACTGAAAGTACTATATATTATTAAATAGTAATTTTCAAAAACCATTTGTTACTGGTCAAAGGTAGAAATAGAAATCAGTGGGACAGACTACATAAGCAGGAACCAATGACAGTCAGAGTATCCCAGTGTTTGCTAAAACAAGAACATAAACTACTTGGGGGAGAACTCCCAATTCAACAAGAATGGTTGGGGGGGGTGATGGACGGGGGGAAGAAAGTAGATTAGCAGAAAATAGTTTAGAATAGCTTCTTACATTGTTAGGGGAGGGATCTGTACCTCTGATTTCACTGGTGTTGGGAATGATAGATGGAAACCCCACTCTACCTAACCCCCCGAACCACCAGTACGGATTGACAACTACTTTACAATGGTCTTAGAAAGTTATCCAAGGAACTAAGAGGTTTAGTGTCTTGCCTATAGTCATACTGTCAGAATTTGTCATTTCTGATAGGTATGAGTGAATTGGTACCTCAGAGTTGTTTTAATTTGCAATTTTCTGATCAATAATGATTTAGAGCATTTTTTCATATAACTATAGATAGCTCTGATTTCTTCTAAAAACTGTTCACATCCATTAATCCTTTATCAATTGGGGAATGGCCCTCATTTTTATAAATTTGACTTTGTTCCCTATATATTTGAGATTCAAGACTTTACCAGAGAAACTTGCTGTAAAGATGTTGATATTATTTCATTGTCTATGGTAAACAAAATGTTGTTTTGCAGATTTACATCAAAATGTATTTTCCCTGATTATCACTTTCAATTAGGTTTGGTTTTGCTTTTGCTTTTTCTGAGATTATGATTGCTACCCTGGCCTTTTTTTACTTTAGCTGAAGTATAATAGATTCTGCTCTAGTCCTTTATTTTTCCTCTATGTCGTTCCATTTCAAGTGTGTCTCTTATAAACAACATATTGTTACATTCTGCTTTCTGATACATTCTACTATCTATTTCTGCTTTATGGGTGACTTCATCCCATTCACAATTATGACATTAATTATGTATTTACCTGTATTCTATTTTCTTCTGTTTGTCCTCTCACTTTTTTTTTACCTTGTCCCTTCTCAAAAGTCTGTTCTGCTTCTGATCACTGCCTACATTAATCCATTCTCCTTTTTACCAACACCCCTTTTCTCTTATCTTCTTCCCCTCCCATTTTCCTGTTGGGTAAAATAGATTTCTATAGCTAACCATGTGCACATGTGTGTTAATGTGTGTGTGTGTGTGTATTCTTCCCTTTTTGAACCAATTCCAAGAAGAGAGAGGTTTAAACATTGCTCTCTACCACAACTTCCATATTCCCCCTCTACTGTAAAAGTTCTTCTTTGCAGGCCTCTGAGATATGTTCCCATCCTTCCTCTCTCTTCCCTCCTTTCCCAATGCATCCCTCTTTCTCACCTATCCATTTGTTTTAGATTATTTCAACATAATCACTCTTGTATCTTCTGTTTATGTAGAGTCCTTCTAACTGCCAAAAAATGATAAAGTTCTCAGGAGTCACATAGATAAACTTCCATATAAGAATGTAAACAATTTAACCATATTGAGTCCTTTATGACTGAATGTTGAATTTTCTATTTGACTCTGGTCTTTCCAACAGGAATGCTTGAAAGTCCTCTATTTCATTAAACATTCATTTTTCCCCCTGAAGAATTACACTCAGTTTTGCTAGGTAGGGAATTCTTGGTTGTAATCTTCATTCTTTTGCCATCTGTAATATATTCCAAGCCCTCTGCATCTTTAAAGTGGAAACTACTATATCTAGTGTCTTCCTGACTGGGGTTCCATGATATTTTAATGATTTTGTTCTAGTTCCTTGTGATATTTTCTCCTTGATCTGGGCTCTCAGAAATTTGGCTATAATATTCCTGGGAGTTTTCATTTTGGGATCTCTTTCAGGAGATGATCATCAGATTCTTTCATTTTCTATTTTGTCTTCTGAATCAAAGATTTCAGGGCAATTTTACTTTATAATTTCTTGAAATATGATGCCATCTATTTTTTATCATGATTTTCAGGTAGTCTAATAATTCTTCAATAATCTCTCTTTGATCTATTTCTAGGTCAATAATTTTTCTGATAAGATATTTTATAATTTATTCTATTTTTTCCATGTCCTTGACTTTATTTTGCAGTTTCTTATATCTCATTAAAACATTATCTTCATCTTGCCCATTTCTATTTTTAAAAGAATTATTTTCCTCAGTGAATTTTTGTACTTCTTTTTCCATTTGGCCTATTCTGCTTTTTAAGGATTTTTTAAAAGTGGAATTTTGTCATTCTTTTTTACCATTAGAATAATTTTTATTTTTGAGGTTTTTCTTTTTTTGTGCCTTTTTTCTCATCTCCCAACTCCCAATTTGTCCTCTACCACTTATTCTTTCTTTAGCTCTTCCAGGAATTCTTGTTGGGCTTGTGTCCAATTAGCACTTTACTTTGCTATTAGCTATTTTCAAATTGTTGTCTTCTTTGGAGTTTATGCTTTGGTCTTCCCTGCCATTGTGGAAACTTTCTATGTGCAAGTTCTTTTTTGTTGTTTGCTCATTTTTCCAGCCTGTTTGTTGACTTCAAACCTTATATTAAAATTGCCCTCTGCTATAACAATATATTCCAAAGGCAAATGTGACCTATATCTCATAATTAAAAAAAATAAAATAAAGTACAAGGTGGTATCTTTTTTAGCTATGGTAGTGGGAAATTTTTTTTATGAAATAAGGAGTGCCCTTATCATTTGCTCTGCCAATGATGTTAAGTAAGCCTGGAATTTACTATGCATTTGGCAGACCCTTGAGCACTGATATCAGTTTTTTCTGACGAACCTTAAAGACCATTGTTCTCTTCTATCTGCCCTACAGTTGAACTCTAATATATGCACTGGCTTCCTCTACTGCTCCTTGAGCTCTGCCTCACTTTTGTATTTGTATCCCTAGAACTTAGCACACTGCACAGCACATAGTAAGTGATTAACAGATTTTTAAAAACTCATTATTTAAAATACATTGTTGATGACCCACTTCTCTTCAATACTTCAATACTCAAGGTTTTAGTAGTATTGATCTATCTTAGATTTCCTCCTAACTGTCTGGCCTCTCTCTAGTATCCTTTGGTGCAGCATCATCCATATCCTACTGTGTGTGTGTGTGTGTGTGTGTGAATGTGTGTGTGGTCGTGTCCCATGGTGCCGTGCCTTAGGCTCTCTTTTCTTTTTCTCTTTGCAACTTCATGATTTCTCATGGATTCAACTACCATCTCAATGGTACTATCTCAATGGTACTATGATACTATCTCAATACAACTCAGTAAGACTCCAAAATCTATATATTTAATCCTAGTCTTTTTCCTAAACTCCACTTCTGCCTCACCAACTAGGAGTCCCAAAGTTATCTCAAATTCAACATGTTCAAAGTAGAATTTATTATCTTTTGCTCTCAAACCTTGCCCTCATTCTCATATTTGACTTTCACTGAGGGCACCAACATCCTTTTAGTATTCACCTCCCCCTAACTCAACACAAGCATATTTAATATACCCAAACTGTGACCAACTTTTATTAGTTCTTCCTCCACAACATTTCATATGTCCTCTTCATTTACATATCTACCACTTTAGCTCACATAGCCATTAATTTTATCCATCCACATGATTGCCTAATAGATATTCCTAAAACACAGGTGTATTCCCATCACTTTCCAGATCAGAAAGTTTCAGTGTCTCCTATTATCTCTAGGATAAAGTGAATTTAGTACTCTCCCACTGGAAATTACTTTGTATTTACTTTTTAAATATCTTGTATTCATGTATATGTATACTTCCTCCACTCACCCATATAATGCACTCTCCTTATGTACTGCTGCTCCTTTGTTTTTGTCTTTGTATCATTATTGCCTGTATAGTGCTTGATACACACTAAGTACTTAAAAAGTGCTTTTTAAATGAACAAATAAATTAGTGATCATAACTGAGAAAAGAGACAATTTCAAATACACAAAATTAACTAACTTTTGCACAAATGAAAAAATGGAAGTAGGACAAGAAGGTAAATCATCAATTAGGAAATAATTTTTTTTGTATTAAATATCTCTGGTAAAAGTATTTTTATATATATACCTAATCTATCTATCCATATCTATCTATCTATCTATCTATCTATCTATCTATCTATCTATCTAT
>NW_027185809.1:11023430-11029049 GCF_028583685.1 Petaurus breviceps papuanus
TATCTATCTATCTATCTATCTATCTATCTATCTATCTATCTATCTATCTATCTAATCTATCTAATCTATCTATCCATCTATCTATGGAATGAACACATATATATTAGAAAAAGAGCTATTCCCCAGGAAATGACCTGTCAAAAAACATTACCAGATTTCAACAGAATTACAAGTACCAACAACCATAAGAAAGATTGTTCAAAATCTATTAGCAATAGCAACATATATTAAGACATCTCAAAGCTCTCCCTTCATACCTGGAAAATTGGCAAAGACAACAAAAAGCAGCAGAGGCTCTTCAGAAAGAGAGATACACAGTTGGTAGTATGGTGAGCAGGTTTAACAATTTTGGAAAATAATTGAAAATTATTCAAGAAAAGTTATTAAATTGCATATCACTCTTAAGTCAGAGATCACTCTATATTCCCATATGGTAAAAAAAAAAACTGAAATAAAAGTCTTAAATGTAATAAAATAATAATATTACCACATTGGAGGTAGCAGAACCAGAAAAAAAAAAGTATGTACCCTCAAATGGGGAATAATAGTGGTATATAAACATAAAGTATGGCTTTTTAAGACATGACAAAAGTAAAGAATTAAAATAAAAAACTTGCACAAGCTTGCATAGAATTAAGTAAAAATATACATTATGAATACAAAAATGTAAATGAAGGGTGGAGTCAAGATGGTGGAGTACAAGCAGGACCTCTGCTGGGCTCCGGCTTCTACCCTCCCCAATCCATGTAAAAAGGGGACTCTAAACAAACTTTGGAGCTGCAGAACCCACAAAATGACACAGAGAAGCTAACCTCCTGCTGAGGACAGCCCGGCAGCACAGTGCTCTGGGAGCTGAGCCCAGCCCCACCCAAGGCTTTAGCCCCAGGGTGGGCCTGACCAGCCACCAGCCAGTGGGACTCCAGAGCAGCAGCAGCTGTGGCCCTTTCCAGGTTTATCAACACATAGATGTGAAGGAAAAGTGAGAGGTCAGTGCAGTCTGGACTTTGGGACCAAGGAATCGGAAATGCCTGGCTTTTGCCCCCAGGGCAAGAAGCTGCTGAGATGCCGGCACAGCCAGCCAGCACCACTTCAGCTCCTGGCCTGCAGAGTGTAGGGAGACAAAGCACCAGTCTGAGGGGTAATTGTTATTGCTTTAACCTGCTTGGATCTGGATTGAAGTCTAGGGTGGAGGTCTTAGGGTGTGTGACCAGCTTGCCAGAGCATGTGGACAACTCAGAGAGGGGACCCATCTAATACCTCCAGCAGCTGAGAAAACCCCAGTGCTTGGGATGAAAACTCCCATCCCTGCCTGGTGGCAGAGTTCTACTGTAGCAAAAAGCCCAGGGGTCAAGTGACTGAGGAGCGACATGACCAGGCAAAGGAAACAAAGCAGACAGAAGATTCCAACATTACACTCCTATTTTGGGGACAAAAGGGAACAAAGCATGGTACAGGAGGAAGACAGTGAAGTCAGAACTCCTGCAAGAAAAGCTTCAAAGGAAAATACGAGCTAGTTACGGGCCATAGAGGATGTTAAGAAGCAAATAAGAGAAGTGAAGGAAAAATTGAGAAGAGAAATGAGAACAATGCATGAAAATTATGAAATGAGAGTCAACAGCCTGACTGAGGAAAACCACACCTTAAAAATTAGACTAACTCAAATGGCAAAAGAGGCTCAAAAAGGCAATGAGGAGAAGAATGCCTTAAAAAAGCCAAATTTGCCAGATGGAAAAAGAATCTCAAAAGCCCAATGAGGAGAATCATTCCTTCAGAATTAGATTGGAGCAAATGCAAGTTAATGACTTCATGAGAAATCAAGATGCTGTGAAACAGATCCAAACAAATGAAAGAATAGAAGGTAATGTGAAATATCTCATGGGAAAAACCACTGACCTCGAAAATAGATCCAGGAGAGATAATTTAACAATTATTGGACTACCTGAAAGCCATGATCAAAGTAAGAACCTAGAAATCATCCTCCAGGAAGTTCTCAAAGAAAACTGCCCTGATGTTTTAGAACCGGAGAGCAAAATAGCGGTTGAAAGAATCCACCGATCACCTACTGGAAAAGATCCCAAAAAGAAAATTCCTAGGAATATTATAGCCAGGTTTTGGAATTCCCAGATTAAGGAGAAAATATTACAAGCAGCCAGGAAGAAACAATTTGAATATTGTGGAAACACAGTCAGGATAACCCAGGATCTGGCAGCTTCCACAACAAGGGACAGAAGGGCTTGGAATATGATATTCTGGACGTCAAAGAAGCTGGGATTAAAACAAAGAGTCACCTACCCTGCAAAAATGAGAAGTATGTTTCAGGGGGAAATATGGTCATTCTGTGGAATAGAGGACTTTCAAGCATTCTTGCTGAAAAAACCAGAGTTGAATAGAAAATTTGACATTCAGATGCAAGAAGCAAGAGAAGCATGAGAAGGTAAACAGGGAAAAGATATCATAAGGAACTTATCAATTTGGTTCAACTATTAACATTCCTACATGGAAAAACAATAATTTTAACTTATGAGACTTTTCTCAGTAGTTGAAGGGAATAGAAATATATATATATATATATATATATATATATATATATATATATATAATATATATATACATATATATGAGGGTATATGAGCATATGAATACATATATGAATGTGTGTATATGTGTTTACAGATATACATACATAGAGGGCACAGGACCAATTTAACAGGAAGGGATGATACTTAAAAGGTGAAATTAAGAGGTGAGAGAGGAATATAATGAGAGGAGATGGGGAGAGACAGAATGGGGTAAACTATCTCATATAGAAGAGGCAAGGGAAAATGGTTACAATGGAGGGAAAGAATATTAAGGCAAAAGGGAATGGGTCAACCTTATTCCCATTGAATTTGGTTTGAGGAGAGAATGAAATATACACTAAATAGGGTATCTCACTCTCCAGGAGAGTGGGGGGGGGGAAGGGGATCAAGGGGTATGATGGAAGGGAGGGCAGCCTGGTGGGGAGGGAAGTTGGAAGCACCCACTTTTGAAAAGGGACTGGATCAAAATAGAGAATAGAACAAGTGGTAGGTGGGATAGGAGGGAGGGAAATATAGTCAGTCTTTTACAATATATTACTATGTTATTTTTTTTGCATTAACTACACATGTACAACCTATACTGAACTGCTTATCTTTCCAGTAAGGGTGGGTGACAAAGGAGGAAGGGAATAAATCTGAATTCAAAGTTTTAAAATCTAATGTTTAAATATATATGTGTATATATATACTATTATTAATACTATTTTACATATAATTGGGAAATAAGATATACAGGCACTGGGGCATTGAGATCTACTGGAAAAGTTGAAAGGGGTGTGGGAGAAAATATGGGAGAGAGCAGATTGGAAGAGGGGATATCCTGTGGGACTGCTATTTTGGGGCAGTGGGTAGGGGAAAAACGGGGAGAAAATTTGTAACTCAAAACCTGGCGTAAATGAATGATGTAAATAAGAAGTTAATAAAGCATTTTAAAAATGCAAATGAAGACTAAAGCAAAGCTGAACTCAGATGTAATTGTAATAACCACTTTTAGTCCCAGAGAACAAGTGAGGAAATGTACTTTTCTCTTTTTGGTGAGAAGTGGGAGACTTGTTCTTACAAAATATTGCATACATTGTAAGATTCAGTTGAATTTCCCTCATCTGTTTTTCTTTCATTATGTAGGATATATTATTATACTAGAGGTACCCTTAACCTCTGTTGGCTACTTGGAGGCTGCCTGACTATTCCAATATTATACTGAGAAACTGTCTCTAGACATATAAAAATTCATTAATTCATCTGTCTCTACACATATAAAAATTCATTAATTCATTTATTAATTCATTCAAATTAACTTTTTTTTTTGCTTCTTGGAGGAAGGAAGGCAGGGCAATTGGGGTTAAGTGATTTGCCCAAGGTCACATGGTTAATAAGTGCTAAGTGTCTGAGGTCGGATTTGAACTCAGGTCCTCCTGACTCTAGGGCTGGTGCTCTAATCACTGCACCACCTATCCCTCCAATTATTTTTATTAAGTATTTACTCTACAAATTTCTATACCATAGAATGATGAGATTTTTTTGGGAAAAAAATGAGACATGGTAACAAAAAGTTGATTTATAAAATAGAAAACAATTGTGGAAAGAGGTAAAGGCAAAATGCTATGGGAATATTATAAAGGAAGTCATCACTTCTGGCTGGGGAGAGGGAAGGTAGAGGGCAGCATCAGGGGAAATTTAATGGAGGAAGTGGCATTTGAGACAGTTCTCCTGGGATGGAAAAAATTTCAACAAATGGTGAAGGGAGGATTATTATAGATTTAGGGAAAACTATGAGAAAAATTAGAGATAGAATTTATATTAGAAATTGGAAACACATGACCTTTACATGTTAATGACACACTTTTCTGTGTAGCTGGTGATAGTAATTGTTGGTAGACTTGACAAAAAGCCAGGGGAAGTTCTTGTTAATACTTCTTTCTTTCCCCTTGCTCTTCAGCAAACAAGAGAGTCAGGTTTTTAGAACAATCTTCTTTCTCCTTCATTATCTCTTTGGATCTGTATGATGGGTTTCCATCTGGGACTACATAAAGAACAGTATTTTACTGCTCTGTTGCATTCCCAGTGAAGTTATCATATTTGTAGATTCAGAGATTTCATATAAAGTCAGATCATGTCATCTAAAAATATTTTTTTAAAAGATAGCTTTTGCTTCTCTCCTCCCCCTCAATAAAATAAGGAACTGGAGCAATAAGGAACTAAGATAATTTGATGATGTCCCCTGGAATTTGTTCCTGCTGGATTAGAAAACCTGATGGAAATTCAATGAGCTAGTGCAAATGAGAGAACCATAGTCCCCGATGGACAGTGGTCATCCCAGGGAGAACAATGTAGCGCTGTCTCTTTCTCTTTGTATCTAACTCTGTCAGGGGCTGGATAGGCACTGTAATTACCATTTAAGCTGTGTTACAGAATGTAAATAGGGCACATAGCCAAATAAGGCAGGAAGCTATGTCTCTTGATGATATGCTATAAGTCATCCTCAAAGTAGATGGATACTCTTATGTGTCATATCACAATAACCATCACAATATATCACAATACAAGAAGAAAACCCAGTGCCATTTTCAGCATCTCACAGGGTTACTGCTGAGATTCTAGGCTAGCTAAGGAGCATCACTGGGTTATTAGGTTTTTCTCTGCTCCTCTACTCCATCAATTATTGGATCTTCAGATTTCCAAGCAACATTTCTAGGTGGGTTATCTTCCTTCCAGCTCTGCCCAGGGGAATAAGTTTCAGTAGTTGGAATCTGATTGTCATTGGTAGCCTCTTGCTCACCATTCCTACAGTCTCTCAGGCCTCTACAATAGACCAGAGCAAGAGAGTCCCTGCCTTTTTTTATATTTTCATTATCTTTATTTTACATTTATTCTTTCCTGATTAAATGAGTAGCTTCTTCAAAAGACTACAGAGAATTAGAAAAAATGCAACCCCTTTTATGCTGCTTCCATTCAAATTTCCTGCCTAGGTCCTCCCTTCAGAACTGGGATTGTGTGATAGTAATGGCAATTAAAGATTCCCCTGTATTGGCTTGGTTTT
>NW_027185809.1:11029059-11044886 GCF_028583685.1 Petaurus breviceps papuanus
TGGTATTTTGAACCTGGGAAGTTGCCTTCTTTTGGCATTACATTACAGATTGGTTGCAGCTCTTCTGTGTTACAAGCTTTCTGACCTGTCCACTACATATCTACTATATCTACTACTTTGTATGTTCCCCCCTCCCCACATGGGCTGACAAGCTTCCCATGATTGCATAATGAGGTTTTAATTCTATGTGGGGTGTGTCAGCTAATATATATATATATATGAAGCGAGTTAAACATGTGTGTTAATGAAAAGTTGGTGACCATCCTTTGACCCTAGCCATTTTGAGCCAGTTTAGCCCAGGCCACTTCCACAGGCAAACTTACAGATTTCTTCCAGCTGTATGTTTGGACAATGTCCTAAGCTGTTCCTCCCCTCATCCTGATTTACACCTTCCTGCATGTCCTGTGCAACATCTCTTTTTGAAACATCCATTGTTCCTATAGAATCTGTGGAAACCAAACTACTAGAATTTTTCACAAATAGAGTATCATTTGCTCTGTGCTTAAAGTGTACTGACTTTGGAGTCAGAGAACCTGAATTTATTTCTTCTTTTTAATACACATTTGTTTTTTAAAACATTTGAGTTCCAGATTTTTTTTCCCTTCTTCCCTCCTCACCCACCCCCACTGGGAAGATAAGCAATTCAATATAGTTTGTACGTGCAAAAAATTTCCATAGTAGGTATATTGTGAAAGACCGACTATATTACCCTCCATCCTATCCTGCCCCCCACTTATTCTATTTTCTCCTTTGGTCCTGTCTCTTTTCAAAAGTGTTTGCTTCTAACTGCCCTCTCCCCCAGCCTCCACTCCCTTCTATCATCTTCCCTCTTATCCCCTTCCTCCGTATTTTCCTGTAGGGTGAGATACCCAATTGAGTGTGTATGTTATTCCCTCCTTAAGCCAAATTCAATGAGAGTAAGGTTGTCCCATTCCCTTTTACCTTCCTGCTCTTCCCCTCTATTGTAACAGTTTTCTCTTGCTTCTTTTATATGAGATAATTTACCCTATTCTATCTCTTCCTTTCTCTTTCTCCCAATATATTCCTCTTTCACCTCTTAATTTTATTGCTTAGCCATTATCCCTTAATATTCAACTCATCCTGTGCCCTCTGTCTATGTATACATGTACATATATATGCACACCCTCACATATATATTTATACATACCTATACCCTCCTATACATACACACACACACACACACACACACACACACACACACACACATATATATATATATATATATATATATTCCCTTCAACTGTACTCATACTGAAAAAAGTCTTATGGGTTATAATTATCATTTTTTCCATGTAGGAATATAAATAGTTCAACTTTAATAAGTTCCTTATGATTTCTTTTCCCTGTTTACCTTCTCTTGCTTCTTGTATGTAAAAGGCAAATTTTCTGTTCAGCTCTGGTTTTTCATCAAGAATGCTTGAAAATCCTCTAATTCACTGAATGACCATATTTTCCCCTGAAGCATTATGCTCCGTTTTGCTGGGTAGGTGATTCTTGGTTTTAATCCTAGTTCCCTTGACCTCTCGAATATCATATTCCAAGCCCTTCGATCCCTTAATGTAGAAGCTGCTAGGTCTTGTGTTATCCTGATTGTGTTTCCACAATACTCCAATTGTTTCTTCCTGATGGCTTGCAGTATTTTCGCCTTGACCTGGGAATTCTGGAATTTAGCTATAATATTCCTAGGGCGTCTTCTTTTGGGGATCTTTTTCAAGAGGTGATCAGTGAATTCTTTCAATTTCTATTTTTCCCTCTGGTTCTAGAATATCAGGGCAATTTTGCTTGGTAATTTCTTGAAAGATGGTGTCTAGGCTCTTTTTTTGACCATAATTTTCAGGTAGCCCAATAATTTTTAAATTGTCTCTCTTGGATCTATTTTCCAGGTCAGTGGTTTTTCCAATGAAACATTTCACATTGCCTTCTATTCTTTCATTTGTTTGGATCTGTTTTATATTTGATTTCTCATAAAGTCATTAGCTTCCATTTGCTCCAATCTAATTTTAAAGGAATTATTTTCCTCAGTGAGTTTTTGAAATTCTTTTTTCATCTGGCAAATTCAGCTTTTTAAGGCATTCTTCTCCTCATTGGCTTTTTGGGCCTCTTTTGCCATTTGAGTTAGTCTATTTTTTTTAGGTGTTATTTTCTTCAGTCAGGCTGTTGACTGAAGTTTTCTTGATTGTCTTGCATCATTCTCATTTCTCTTCCCAATTTTTCTTCCACTTCTCTTACGTGGTTTTCAAAATCCTTCTTGAGTTTCACCATGGTCTGTAACCGGTTCTTATTTTTCTTGGGAGCTTTTGATGCAGGAGTTCTGACTTTGTTGCCTTCCTCCCATCCCATGCTTTCATCCTTTTTGTCCCCAAAAAAGGAATCTATGACAGGATTGCATTTCCTATGCTTGTTCACATTGCCAGTCAATTACTTGACTTTTGAACTCTGCCATGGTAGAACTCTCCTTTCAGAATGGAAAGAGCTTTTTCGCAAAATGCTACGGTTTTCACAGCTGCTGGAGCAATTAGGAAGGTGTCCTCTCTGCAGCCCCCACAGGCTCTGGCATCTGGCCACACACTCCAGGACCTCCCCCCAAGACTGTGATCCAGATCCAAGCAGGTAAGAGCATTTACCGTCTGAATGGTCTCTTGGTCCCCCCTTCAGTCTGCAGGCCAGGAGTTCCCGAGGCAGCCACATGGGACAGCCACTGCCACTTCTCCACTTCTTTTCATGCCAGGGTCAGTGGCCAGATCATGCTCTTCTATCCACCCCTGTTCCAACAGAGTTCCATACTGACCTTTTACTTTGTCTTTGGCGTTGATGGGTTGATAAGTCTGGAAACCACCACAGCTGCTGGTGCTTCACTCTCCTGAAGTCTGTTCTGGCCGCTGCAGGTCAGGGCTGCATGGGGCCAAAACCACTTGGCTCAGGCAGGGCAGGGCTTGGCTCCCAGCCTGCTGTGATAGACCCTTCCTGTAGGCTTTCCAGGCTGTCTTCAGTGGGAGATTTGTTTCCCTTTGTCACTTTGTGGGTTCTGTAGCTCTAAAATTTGCTTAGAGTAATTTTTAATATGTATCGAAGGAGGTGGAAGCCAGAGCCGCAGGAAAGTCCTGTTTCTATTCCACCATCTTGGCTCTACCCATCCCCCCTTCCCCCCAGTCCCTGCCTTTTCAATTCAAAGTAGTCAATGGTTCCAAAAAAGGAAGGGAGAGAGGATGAGCACAGGAGTAATCTGACAACGTCTTCTCATCTACAACACTTATTCCACTAAAGCTGGTTTTAAACCAGTCTTAACTAGGCAATTATCTTTAAGATAGTCTTCAGTTGAGTGTGGGGTCTAGCAAGATTGGGGGCAGGGAGGATTGGGAGGAGGAGAGAAGAAAGGAGATGAGAAAAGCAAAGAAAAATTAGAATTATTAAAGATGCCAAGATCTGCTATAAAGGATGAAAAGGAGAAAGAACAGAAACTTTTTTTCTGGAGAAAAATTCTGAAGCACTAACACCTCAAAAATGGTTCTGTTTGAGCCATCTTTAAGAAAGAAAACCAAGCAAAGACCTAAACAACAGACAGCAAGTATGGAGAGCCTACTTAATGGGGATGTTTGAGAATGGCAAGACTGCCACAGCAAGTGTTGTAAGCTAGCTGTGAATCTTCATGAGGGAAGCAATTACTCTTACACCCTTCAGAGAACATACAGTCTTTTGGCTAAAGAACAAAAGAAAAAAGAAGGTACAGATATAGAATTTGTCAACCTTCCCTTAACTCCCTCTGTATCCCCAACATGAAAGAGCAGTGTGCCTCTCCTATATTTAGTGTGAAGGTGTGAAAGAAACTAATATGAAAACAATCCAAATCTAGTCTAAACATCAGTGGTTGGGAATGTAATTAAAGAGCTAGACCCAGACCTACTGAGAGAGCCAGGCAGAGCACAGAGCTCAATTCCACTTGGGAATTAGCCAGCATTTCTCATTTATGTGGAAACTTGGTTTGGCTCTTTCAAACCAATCTAATGTCAGCCCTCCTAGGTGCTGTTGTGAATAATTATTTAATCAGAGCAGTTTTGGATCAATGCACTCAAAGTGCTTGCAATTAACACATTTCTGTAAAGGGTCCAGTCAGACCTCCTTTAAGGCAGAGATTAGGGGCTCAAAATAAAAATCTTCAGGAGAGCTCAGACCCGAAATACATACAAGGAATTGTTACTTATGATTTCATTATAGGAAGAGATTTCCCCTTAAGGCAGATAACCTTCTAGGAAAAAAAAAAAAAAACAAGTAGCTTCCTTAAAACCTCTAGCCTATAAATTTGCCTACTGATTTTTGGTGATGCCATTCTCCCTTGTCTACTGAGCAGCCAAACTTCTTTGACGATGTAGGATTTTTTTTTCCCCACTGTCCAAGATCAGGTAGAATTAGCAATGCTCATGTGTGGGTTGGAACAAACAATTCTCTGGCTAAGAGAAGTTAACAAGCCCGCAAGTCAATGTCTTCAGGAGAAAGGGCTAGAGGGGAAGATAATAACACTGATACAGGCCAAGTGAATCCTCTTCCTTTCTGTTACCCCTCTTTCCAAACACATTGTGAAGACATGGTGGATTTTTTTATTTTCCCGGGAGAAAACTCTGGAATCAATAGAACAGAAGACAGACTCCATCCAAGATGGCAACTGTTCCCTGACACCACTGTCATATCAAAGTGGGTTGCAGCAGGGGTAGGCTAGAGCCAGCTTTGGAGCTGATGGTTAAATTTTCAGTGTGAACATTTGCATTTAGTAAATTTCAAATGTTATAAATAAGGGCTTGGTTTACTTGTTATTTGTGGGGCTTTGACTTAAGAAAGTGATAGAGAAAATGATAATGCGGATTAAACTTAAAAGTGTGTGCTGTGTATCTGCCACCCCCCCCAAAACCTGAGCTGATTGTTGTTAAAGATTTATCAGCACACTACTGGTCAAAGACTTTTTGCTTGGAGTTAAGCAGCATCCACCATCAACGTTAAAGAATCGAGGGCCCAGAATCATGAGCAGACATGGCCATTGCAGGGTGAACAAGAAAGGCAAGTGGTTGAGTCGTGTCAGGTATTGGCTCTATCCTCTTAACTCTATGCCTTCTATATTCTGACCCCTTGAGATCAGCAGGGACATCTCTAGTCATCCTGATCCATATCTTATCACTGGACCCAGATGGCTCCAGAGGAAGAAGTGAGGCTGATGACTTTGCACAGCCCTGCCTCACTTAAATCCAATTCATGGGGATGGCTAGGCCGCAGTGCAGTGAGTAAAGCACCGGCCCCAAAGTTAGGAGTACCCAAGTTTGGTTGCAGCCTCAGACACTTAATACCCACACAAAAAAACTAGCCATGTAACCTTGGGCAAGTTACTTAACCTCAATTGCCCTCCAAAAAGGCAAAAAAAAAAAATCCAATTTTGCAAGTCATGGTATCACCTTCCTGTTGTCATGGTCCTCTTCAAGAATGAAGGACAGATGGCACAGTAAATAGAGCACTGGCCCTGGAGTTGGGAAGACCTGAGTTCAAATACAGGCTCAGACACTTAACACTTACTAGCTGTGTGACCTTGGGCAAGTCACTTGACCTCAATTGCCCAGCCTTCCCCCTCCAAAAAAAAAATGAATGACAAACAAAAACAACAACAATAACCCTTGAGATCAGTAATATGTGACTCAGACATGCCATCATGTCCCAAGACCTTCAGGTTTCCTAACTGCTATGGACCTTGGGACTGATATTATACAGGTATGTGACAGGTTCTTTGTCTCTTAGCTCCTCTATGACAAAGAAAAGTCATGCAAGTCTCAGGTTGCTTTTTTGATGCTTCTGAAAATATTTAAATGCCCTGAAGCAAGGCTCCACCCTAGTTACAGTTTTTCAAAAATGGAAGGTCTGAATATGAGATAATGACTTACTTGTCACTAAATGTATTCAAGAAAAGATTAGATGATACCTTACCAGGCTGTTATAAGGAGATGCCAGGACTGGAAGGAAAAGTTGTACTCCTTAACTCCTGAGGGCTTTTAAGACTCTAAGACCTTATTTCCCTTAGAAGTCTAATTTGGGTTTACACGGTAGATACTCAAGTACTTGTTGGATTTAATTTTGAAATCAAGCATTAGTATGTATAGCAAAAATCTGTACTGAAACCAGAAGGGGTGTTAGAATTAAAAGTTATTATGCCGGGGTGGGGCGGGGTGCAGTCAAGATGGCAGAGTAGAAACAGGACGTACACAGGGACTCTGGCGTCCACCTCCCCCAATTCATGTAAAAGGGGACTCTGAACAAACTTTGGGGCTACAGAACCTACAACATGACACAAAGAAGCTAACCTCCTGTTGAGGACAGCTCAGGAGGCTGGCAAGAATCAGTCAGCACAGCGCTCTGGGAGCCGATCCCAGCCCCACACCCCAAGGTTTTAGCCCCAGGGCAGGCCTGACCAACCACCTGCTAGAGGAACACCAGATCACCAGCAGCTGTGGCTGTTTCCAGAATTATCAACACATAGATGAGAAGGACAAAGCAAGAGGTCAGTGCAGTGTGTATTTTGGGATCCAGTAGTTGGGAGTACGTTGGCCTCTTTCCCTGGGGAGAGAAGCCCCTGAGGAGCCGCGGCCGTACAGTCTCCCCGACATGGCAGCTTCAGCTCCTGGCCTGCAGAGTTTAGGGGGACCAAGCAAACATATTGAGGGGTAATCACTTTTGCTTTAACCTGCTTGGATCTGGATTGCAGTCTAGGGTGGAGGTCCTGGGGTGTGTGACTAGCTTGCCAGAGCATGTGGAGGCTTCAGAGAGGGCACCACCTTTGGCAGCTGAGAAAATCCCAGCATTTGGTATGAAGCTCTCCTGTCTGGTAGCAGAGTCCTACTGTGGCAAAAAGCCCAAAAGTCAAGTAATAGAATGGCAAAATAAGCAGACAAAGGAAGCAAACCAAGCAAAGAAATCCAACATTAGACTCCTATTTTGGGGACAAAAAGGATCAAAGCAGGGAACAGGAGGAAGACAGTGAAGTCAGAACTCCTGCAACAAAAGCTTCAAAGGAAAATATGAGCTGGTTACAGGCCATGAATCTTAAGAAGTAAATGAAAAAAAGTGGAGGAAAGAATTGGGAAGAGAAATGAGAACAATGTAAGAAAATTATCAAATGAGAGTCAACAACCTGACTGAGGAAAATAACACCTTAAAAAATAGACTAACTCAAATGGCAAAAGAGGATCAATGAGAAGAATGCCTTAAAAAGCTGAATTTGCCAGATGGAAAAAGAATCTCAAAAGCTCACTGAGGAGAATCATTCCTTTAGAATTACACTGGAGCAAATGGAAGCTAGTGATTTTTATGAGAAATCAAGATGCTGTGAAACAGATCCAAACAAATGAAATAATAGAAGGCAATGTGAAATATCTCATGGGAAAAACCACTGACCTGGAAAATAGATCCAGGAGAGATAATTTAAAAATTATTGGGCTACCTAAAAGCCATGATCAAAGAAAGAACCTAGAAATCATCCTCCAAGAAATTCTCAAGAAAAACTGCACTAATGTTTTAGAACCAGAGAGCAAAATAGAGCAAAAAAGAATCCGCCAATCACCTCCTGAAAAAATCCCAAAAAGAAAACTCCTAGGAATATTATAGCTAGGTTCCAGAACTCCCAGATCAAGGAGAGAATATTACAAGCAGCCAGGAAGAAACAATTTGAATATTGCAGAAACACAATCAGGGTAATTCAGGATCTGGCAGCTTCTACAGTGAGGGATTGAAGGGCCTGGAATAGGATTATCTGGAGGTCAAAGGATCTGGGATTAAAACCAAGAATCACCTACCCAGTAAAACTCAGTATCATATTTCATGGGAAAATATGGTCATTCAGTGGAATAGAGGACTTTCAAGCATTCTTGCTGAAAAAACCAGAGTTGAATAGAAAATTTGGCATTCAGATACAAGAAGCAAGGGAAGCTTGAGAAGGTAAATGGGGGAAAAAAATCACAAGGAACTTATCAAAGTTGAATTTTTTACATTACTGCATGGAAAAATGATCATTGTAACTGATGAAACTTTTCTCAGTATGAAAATAGTTGAAGGGAATATATACATATATATCTATATAGGAGGGTATGTGGGCATATGAATACATATGTGAATGTGTGTACATATGTTTACAGGTATACATAGATAGAGGGCACAGGACCCATTAAACAGGAAGGGATAATACTTAAAAGGTGAAATTAAGAGGTGAGAGAGGAATATAATGAGAGGAGATAGGGAGGGACAGAATGAGGTAAACTATCTCATATAGAAGAGGCAAGGGAAAATGGTTACAATGGGGAAGAACAGGAAGGCAAAAAGGCAAAACCTTATTTTCACTGAATTTGGCTCAGGGAGGGAATGACATACACACTAAATAGGGTATCTCCCCCTACAAGAGAGTAGGGGGAAGGGGATGAGAGGGGAGATGATGGAAGGGAAGAGAGATCAGGCTGGGGGGGGAGGGAAATTGGAAGCACCCACTTTTGAAAAGGGACAGGATCACAGTAGAGAACAGAACAAATGGAAGGTGGGATAGGAGGGAGAGAAATAGTCTTTTACAATATATCTACTATGGTAATGTTTTGCATTAGCTACATATGTATAACCTATATTGAATTGCTTATCTTCCCAGTAAGGGTGGGTGACAAGGGAGGAAGGGAATGAATCCAGAATTCAAAGTTTTAAAATCAAATGTTTAAAAATATGTAAATACAATTATTAATACTATTTTACATGTAATTGGGAAATAACATATACAGGCACTGGGGCATAGAGATCCACCATGCCCTACTGGAAAAGTCAAAGGGGATATGGAAGAAGATATGGGAGAGAGCAGATTGGAGGAGGAGATATCCTGTGGGACCGCTATTTTGGGGCAGTGGGTAGGGGAAAAATGGGGAAAAAACTTCTAACTCAAAATCTGGCAGAAATGAATGATGTAAACCAGAAGTTAATAAAGCATTTGAAAAAAAAAGTTATTATGCTTAGTTTTCTACCAATATCACATAAAAGACACAAAGCAAAGGTTTTCCAAATGCATGTCTTCATAAGTAGAGACTCATATATTGGCATCTCCTTTTCTGAGCACTGTTTTTAATACCGAGTTCTAATAACACTGTGGTAATTGTTACTATGACAAAACAGATTAAAAATATTTTGTTTCAGCTCATTTTCAGGTAATGTAGTTTGTTACAACAATAATGAGGATGAGAAAGTAGCATATATATAGTCCTTGCTGCGTGCCAGACAGTGTGTTAAGTGCTTTTCAAAAATCTAATCCTCGTAACAGTCCTGGGAGGTAGATGTCATCATCCCCTTTTTTTCAGATGAGGGAACTGAGGCAAGCAATGGTTAAGTGACTTTCCCAAGGTCAGACAACTAAATAAATTCTGAGGCTAGATTTGAAATTCCTAACTCTAGGCCCCACACTGAAATCACCTCACTGCCTAAACAGCTAAAAGAAAACCTAAAAAAAAAAGAAGGGTAGCACTTCTCTGTATACTCAGATGGGAAAGAGATGGATAAGGCTTCCAGGACACTCAGTCCTTGGAGGAACTAGAGGCAAAGGCTTCATTAAGACCTTACATGACTCTGAAGAATACAGAATAAATTAGGTTGGGTTATTCAGCTCAAGAAAGAACAGGCCCTGGGGCGGCTAGGTGGCACAGTGAATAGAGCACCAGCCCTGGAGTCAGGAGGACCTGAGTTCAAATCCAGCCTCAGACACTTAACCCTTACTAGCTGTGTGACCTTGGGCAAGTCACGTAACCCCAGTGGTCCTCCAAAAAGCAAAACAAACAAACAAAGAAACCCAATTAAAAAAAAACAGGCCCAGTAAATTCAGGTTGAATTCAAGACTCAAGTGGTAGTGAGATTCAGTGGAGAAGGTATGAATGGAAGTCTAAGTAAAAAAAAAAATCATAATAATATCAGACATTTAGATAGCATTTTAAGATCTATAAATCACTTTACACATATCATCTTAATTGATCACATACAGAGTATTGTGTTCAGTCTCAAGGATAATCTGGCATCCAGGAGGGCAACTGGGATGGTGAATGTCCTCAACTCATGTCATCTAAGGAATAGCTGAAGGAACCAGGTTAGTCTAGAGAACTGAACTGAAGTATTTCAAGGGCTTCCATGTGGAAGAGGGATTAAACTTGTTTTGTTTGAGACCAGAGGGTATTACTGGGATCAGAGCAGAAGATGCAAAGAGCAAATTTAGGTTTGATAGCAGGAGAAACTTCCTAACAATTTGAAATGGCAATTAGTAGAATGGCCTGTTCCAGGAGGTAAAGATTTAACAACCAGCTCTCTGGGAAACCACACACACACACACACACTTTCATGCACACAGGCACACACTTCCATGACTTTCTCAAGTCTAGAAAATCAACAGTAAATCAAGCCCTGAATTGGAGCATTTACCAGTTTCCAAAGATTTAAATGCTCATACTAAAAACCGTAAGTTTAGCTCTTTCAAATCAGTATGAACAGGCTTCAGTTCACTGCAGCTCCTTCTCACTAGAGGCTGTTAAGAAGAGGTGAGGTGACAATCTGTTGAGTATATCATAGTGGAGATATTTTTGGCTGTATCAGTCAGACTAGATGGCTACTGAGTTCTCTTCCAACTCTCAAATTTAGTGATTCTGTGATGCTCAGAGCAACCCTGTGAACAGGCATTATTATTCTCATTTTGCAGATGAGGAAACTGAGATTGGGAAAGGTTTTATGATGCCTCTGGACATACAGCTAGTAATTGTCAAATGGGGGATTTAGTCTTGGATCCCTCTTGATTCCAGGATTGGCAGCACCCTGAATCACATGAGGCTCTTCTTTGTTCTACAGGCTGATGATATTCTGATTGTCCTATTTAATTATGATTTATGAAGCATTATTAAAGTCAAGTTTCTTTTCCTATCTTTCTATCAAATGGGATTGTGGTTTAAAATCACTGTCAAATATGCTTATCTCCTGTCAGGAGAAAAGGAGCAGTATTATAAGTGAAAACAAAATTGAACACAGGAATTAATTGACCCTACTTGTCTGAAATTTCTTCCTTATATTGAGGCAAAATATGCTTCCCTATAGCTTCTACAGATTAGTCCTACTGTTACCATGTTGAATGATACAGTATGATTTAAATCTATATTTTATATAACGTCTTTAGATATTTGAAGATATCACGTCCTGTCTCCATGCCCTACCCCAGATGCATTTTTTTTTCTTCTTCAGGCTAAAGATCCAAAAATCCTTCAACTGATCCATGTACCATATAGTTTCCAGTCTCTCCTCCAATTCCCTAAATCACCCTAGTCCCCTTCCTCTAAATAACTTCTAAATGGTTGTAATGGGAATGCAAATTTAGAAGATCTTCCCTGCCCCTAGGCTAAAGTGCAGCAGAAGCCTGGGGAGGGAGGCTTGTTTTTCAGTAGATACTTTTTGATTGACCAGTGGGTCAATAAGGTTGTTACATTCTCTGAGCCAGGAGAAGGCTATATAAGTCCTGATGTGTAGCTTTGTTTAGGGACTCACTTTGAGAAGTGTTCTGTGATTTGATCTGAGTTCTGGGAAGCCGTTGTTGAGAGTCCCCCGGCTTTGAAAAACCCAGAATGTGGAAACCCAGATGTTGACTGGGTATGGATGTAATGGTTGGACAGTTTGGAAATCTGTCTACTTGATGTTTCTGTCTTGATAATTATGCCTGTATACTTTGAGGTTCAGGGTGCTGACCTTTTCTCCTGAACAAGGTAAACGATATATGTCTGACTGATTAAAGTAAGCTTGTTAACCCATTTTGAGTTGCTTTCCTTGAACAAAGCAGATCCAAGAACCTGTGTGAGCAGGCATCCTGGGGACATTGGGATGCTTGCTGCTATAATGGTTAATCTCCACTCCACCCTACCCCTCACTTTCAAGAGTTTTGGTAACTAAACATAGTACTCTAGGTGACCTGTAATAGTAATCTGACCATAACAGATCTTTCAAGATATTGAATTTTTATCTTAGGCCCTTTTTTGATTTTATTAAAGACTTTTATTTGACAACACATTCATTTCCAAATATACCTTTCCTCTGCACAGGGAACACTAAAAGGGGTTAGTTACTCTTCCTTTCCTTTAGCTTTTAGCAAACTATCTTGGGAAAAGCTTGGCATCCCTGAACAATGTTCTGAGATTTAAAAATTCTGAAATAATTCCATTTTAGCTACTTCTCTCCTACTCAGAGAACCTTCCCTTACTACAAATATATATGTGTGTATGTATATAAATATATATACATATGTATAATTCATATATACATCATCTTCAATATAGGTTACTAGGACAGGACAATATTACAAGAGATTTACCTGCTTCTGTATATCCAGACAACCTTTCCACCACTGGGAATTTTAGGAAGAGTTTTTATGGGCACCTAAACCTTACTGACCTTCTAATAACAAATGGTGGACAGTTCATCAGTGGTCCTGTGCCAAATGCTTTTGTAGATTTCTTGTACCTACCAGATACCACTAGCAACATATCCTGACCTCGTGGAATACAAAATAATACACCTCTATGTGTAGGTCAGAAAAATTTCAGTGATGAATAAATGAGATGACAAATTTCTTTGAAGTAAGCACAAAAATTGTTCTTATAAAAAAACAAAACACTGAGACCAGAAGTAGTCAACATCCCTTAATAATGAAAGGCCTGAGACCTAGAAGTTCTTTTATTCAATTATACACAACCCCCTTAGAAGCATCAAGCTTCCGCAGAAGAGGGAAGGAACAAATATCAACTTGAGCAAGTCACACCTACTCACTGGGCCTCAGTCTTCCCACCTATAAAATAAGAAGCATGGACTATATGTGATCCTAAAGATCCTTTCCAATGGTAACATACTCTAACTTCATGATTCTAAGTAATTTCTACTATAGGAATAAAATTGGGTCTCCTTATCTCTTCCAGGCTAGAAAATCAGGGGATACTCATGGACCTAATGTCATGAAAAACTGGCATCTTTCTGATCAGAGTCACCTCTTCATTAGGAAATCTGGTGGCCTCTTACTTCCAAGGACTCACCGTATTGATGACAGTTTGGTAGAGCCCACTGCCACACAGGACTCCCAAGATCTACCAGTTTCAGCATCACTGGTAGCTGAGATTATGGGTGTGTACTCCCACATCAAGCCAGGAATAATCTAATCTGGATGTCAAATTGATCACTAGCTCCTTGAAGTCAGAGATTATTTAATTTTGTGGTTTTATTTCCAGTGACTAGCACATAATGGGTACTTACAAACCTGTGAGATAGATGCTATTGTCCCCAACTTACAGTTAAGAAAACTAAGGCAAACAGAGGTTTTGACCTTACCCAAAGTCACAGAGTTAGGTAAGTTTGTGAAGTTGGATTTGAACTCAGAACTTCCTGATGCCAGACACAGAACTCTACCCATTTTGCCACCACTGCATCAAAAAATAAAAATTAAATATGAAACTAAAAATATCAATAGAAGTTTAATTGTTTAGAAGAAAACACATGGTAGAAATCAAGATCACAGATTGAATGACCAGATACTACTATTATCACTGCAAAAGAATTGATTTTAATCTTTCATGGTTAATTAGCATACTGCTCAGGAAAAGGAATTCTGACACCAGGGGAAAATTTATTTGTTCAGGGGCAGGATTTTCCCTCATCCCCAGAAGATACTAGTACTGTCAGTGGCTGAAGAAGATTGCAGAAAGAGGTTAGAAAAATTGAGAAGACTGTGGAACTGGGAGGTGAGGGTATTTGGAGAAGGAAGGATTTGGTGTAAAGAAGAAGACTTTTTAAGCCAGGTACTGAGCAGGGAATGGATAATTCCCTACAGGTCCATAGATGAAGCCAGCAAGGATATGTGCAGAATGGTGTGACTTTTAAAAAAAGGAAAGGTGTTTTCTGAGTGATGGTGTAAGAGGAAGTGTCTGAAAAGTTATAATGGGGAGCAAAGAGGATGTCATTCTTCCTTCCACCTCTTTGAGAAAGAAGAGGCAGTCAGCACTGGAGAAGGTACCAAAAGTAAGGTCTTTTAAGAGAAAGTCATTTCATAGCACACCAGAAGATGGAAAGAAGTATGGAAAGTCAGGAGCAGAGTCAGAAGTGAAAAGAGGACCTTGACCCTTTCCCAGATTGGTGGTAGAAATAAAGGCCTGTGAGCTAGAGGAGAAGGAAGTTGGGAAGATTTATGCTCTAGGGATGTAGGCAGGCAGCCCTATGCTAGTTTTGACCCCGATATGCTATGACAAAGACATGCTCTGCCAGGTCTGAGATTAACGGGTCTCTTTTCCAAGGTTCCTTTCATGTTGAGATTCTGAGAAATGCCAGGCTCCCTTCACAAGCCTCACTCCCAGTCTTGGCTTCTTTTAACCCTGTAGACAGTTGCCACTCATTTAGATTATGTCTCTATCTTATTTGGAGACCATGAAATAAATGCTGCTTACATAGAGAATTATGGTTCATTTCCTTTAAGCAGCAGCCTCACACTTCAAGCTGTAAATGGTGATTTGGTGGTAACTGGCTTATGAATATTTAAACTTGAAGCATTTAGTAAATTATGTAAACTTCACACTTCAAAGCACTGGAGAAAACAAAGGGATTTTTTTCTCCTTCAAGTGAAAACTTGGTTCTACTAATTCTAATAAAGCCTATTCTGCAGAAAATGAAAAAATTTCTGAGTTTTGAAACTTGTTGAACTTCATAAAGTTGTTTTAGGGAGTGGGGCATCACTTTGATTCTAATGAAACAATGATATTTAGAATGAGAAGGGACCTTTGAGATCAGCTAGCTATTTAGATATAAAAGGAGGCCCAGGGGAGTTAAAGGACGCATTAGAGGTATGAGAGAGGCAGTGATGGCCTGAGTATCAGAAAGACTTGGGTTCCAGTAATGCATCTGTGTGACACAGTGGATAAAGCACTGTACTTAAAGTCAGGGAAACCTGTGTTCAAATCCAGCCTCAGATATTTGCCTATTTGTGTGACTCTAGGCAAATCACTTAACCGCTACCTGCCTCAGTTTCCTCTACTGTAAAATATAAAATAATAGCACCTGCCTTTGTGAGTACCAAATGAGATATCTGTAAAGCATTTATCACAATGCCTGTCATATAGTAAATGATTAATAAATGCTTGTTCCCTTCCCTTCCTCCAAATCTCACCTTTGATACTTACTTGCTAGGTTACCTTGGGTACATGGCCTCACCTCTCTGAGCCTGTTTCTTCACCTATGTAATAGGGATAGTAACATATTTAGGACCTACCTCACAAGTGAAACACCAATAATTAGTTCATTTTAAGCCTGGAAGAAATATAATGGTACCTAATTTTCAGGTGGTTCCTTCTTTAGCTGTTAAGGAGGCATTTTAGACAAATGACTCAGTCAAAATTTGATCTAAAGAAATTCCTAAACATTTAAGTAGAGGTTTGGTTCTTTGCCTAATTTTAAAATAATTATTATCCCTAGCTAACCCCTGACTTCTTTGTGATAGAGACAAAATTCAAGACTTTGGAAGCATTTAGGAAATGAAATAACAGATAATCTCACAGAGAGGGAAAATGGGAAAGTCAACCTCTACTCAGGATTTTCCTCAACCTGAGACTTCTGTTTTGTAGAGTCCATTACCATCCTCAATATCTTCCTTCTCCTTCCACCATCATAATGACCCTTCAGAGGGATACTAGAGTACTTGCTGACCCTCAGAATCTCTCTCTCTCTCTTTCTCTCTCTCTCTCTCTCTCTCTCTCTCTCTCTCT
>NW_027185809.1:11044896-11046919 GCF_028583685.1 Petaurus breviceps papuanus
TCTCTCTCTCTCTCTCTCTCTCTCTCTCTCTCTCTCTCTCTCTCTCTTGATTCTGTGGGGCACACTGGCCATCATCTTGGTCTGTTTTGATTAATTCAATCAAAATGTGTTCTAACCTAACAAAGGTAAGGGGTGGGAGATAATCAATGGTACTCTATCGTTACAGAAGGTCATGAGGTTTAAATAGTATAATTTATGTGCTGTGCTCAAAAACCTTAAAGTGCCATTAGGCATCAGTTGTTGTTATTAGGAAAGATCCCAATAGTCATTTTTAAGTGTGAGTCTCAAAAAGATCAACAGAACAATTATAGAAAAGTCCACTGCTCTTCTGCCTGCTTTCATTTGGTCATAAAGATGGGTCTCTGGAATCCAACCCTCCCTCGCTCTCTACTTCTGGGCACAATTGTTCATTTCTCATTTTATGCCTAGGAATAGAATTATGCACCTGTCCTGTTTTCAAATGACATTATAACAACTAAATCATTCCTGAATGCTGTTTTTCCCCCTTTTTTGCTATTTCTTCAAGTCCTCTTCTTCTTAACCTATTCTAATATCTCAGTTAAAATAAATTATGTTGAGAATGTAATTAAAAAATGTCACCACAGCACTGACATCTTTTCAAATCAGCTTCCAAATACTTAAATCTACAGAACAGAAATAGATTGAATTATCCTGAGCTCCAGTACTTTCTGATTTACTGCCCAGAAACTGAAGCAGATTATCTAGAAGTCCTGTGCATTTAATCAGCAAACACCCTCGTCAGTAATTGCTTGCTCTCTGATAATTGGGGGTGAGGGACAGATAGCTGATGAATCCTTTTTTCAATAAAGCAAACTGATCACCCAATGCATGTGGTCAGGGGAAGCCATTTATCTGACACTAAAGTTCATAGGATCATAAGTTTAAAGTGAAAAGATTATTTAATACAACTCCATTTTACATGTGAGGAAACTGAGGGCCAGAGAGATGAAATTACTTCCCTAACATCACAGGAGTAGGAAGTAGCAATGTCAAAATGTCAACTCAGTTCTCTGAGTCCAAATCTAGCACTCTGCATACTTCATCATGCATTACAAGGTTTTAACAGAGCTCATCACTGTCTGAAAGTGAAGACTCACTGGGAAAGTTAGAGACATTGGAACTCTGGGTGCATATGCTCTAGTTGTCAAAAAAAAGTGTAAATCAACCAAAAAAGTATTATTTCTTAAGAGCTTACTGTATACCAGCATTCAGACACTGTGCTAGGTGCTGGGAATAACAAAACAAAAGCATCCCTGGCCCTCAAAGAACTTCCATTTGCCTAGGATCCTCATACATTCTCTTGGTTCTCAGAGTTCTCCTGTACTTTCTAATTCTCTTGAACATCTTCCTTTTATTCTCTTCCCCTGCTAGTCATACCAGCCTATGTTGATTCTCTCAGGAAACAACTGAATTAACAGACTAGATAATTTGGTGAATTAACCCCATAGGGGTATTAATGACCCATCTCGGTTTAATATTTGATCCCTCCCAGTTAATATAGTTTCAGAGACTTCAATATTTTAACCCAAAGAAGTGATGAAATGATACTTTAGCACATCTTAAAATGAAGTAGTCAGAAGAAATATTTTCTAGAAAAGTAAATATAAGCTTCCTCCCAATAAAAGCCTATTCTGATTTTTCAACCTATCATGGAGGTGATTGGGTTCTTGAAGGCATAGCACAATCACAGGTAGTACCTACCAACTGGAAAGGCTTCACTCATGAGCCCATTGACAAACTGTAATGGATATTCAAAACTGTAATGCATGTTCATTCAATTTAGCCTATCTAAATTCAGAGAAGCTTATGACAGTCAAAACTGACATAGAGTAATTAGAGCTTTGCCCCAGGTGCTAACATCTGTGTGCATTTTCCTCAGTCCCAGCACATTCATTTTCTTCTTCCTTCACCTAGCCACCAGAATCTTGTGGCTGCCATCTTATTTCCAGAAGGACCCTTTCTTAGCAGGGTGGATTACTTTTAATACACTGCAACATCTGTG
>NW_027185809.1:11046929-11083325 GCF_028583685.1 Petaurus breviceps papuanus
GGTGGATTACTTTTAGTACACTGCTTGATTGGAGACTTTATGTCATGTAGAATGCCCTAGATGAGTGAATGGATCGGAAGTGCAGAAGATACCCAACAGCTGCCCCATTTCTAATCGCCCTCTTCCCCTCACCCCAGAGCAAACTAAATCCAAGTCCTTCCTGTTCCTATCTACTCTCCCAGTATTATGCCTTCTGAAAGAAACTCTCTTTTCTACTGTTAAGAAACTCTCTTTCATCCTAGATCTCTTCCTTTCCCATTCTTCCCATTTTATGGTGCTCACTACAATCCAAATTTCTCCTGAAGACACCATTATCTCTTGGTTTCTGCTTGTTCCTTTTCTCAAATCTCCTGACACATAAGTCCAAAAGGAAGAATGAACATACTCTTTACTAAATACTTGCCATGCTTCAAACCTGCTTCTGCCACTATTATTCAGACACTAGATCTTCTTTAGAGTTCAGCCCATCGTGTCCAGATCCTTATTGCTGTCATCTGTGGACTTCCAAATCCTTCCTCCTCAATAACTTCAGCAGCTGTTTCATTATCTTCTTCAAGTCAACTTAACTGAAGTGAGGAGGTGGTATGTGCAAGGAGAGCCAAGCTACCACCGCCAACTGAACTACCACCTTCTTGAAGACAACTTCAGAAGCCTGAACAGAAGGGCAATGGCAATAGCAGTGCCAACACCCCCAAACAGCTCTGCTACCATCTTGGCCCCCACAGAAATCATAGAAGGAAGTAATCCCTGTGGAGAAGGGGCCCATCTTCCTCAACAACCACTCACCAACTGCCAGTAATGAGCAGTTACACCCAAGATATAATAGCAGATTCAGAAAATCCTTTGACACAATATAGTACTTATGTTTTACACACTAAAAAGCACAGGAATAAAAGGACTTTTCCTTAACCTGATCAAAAGTAGCTATCCAAAAACAAGGTCTAGTATTATTTGTAACAGAGAAACAAAGAAAGCTTTCCCCAGAAGATCAAAAGTAAAGCAAGGAATCCCACTACTTCCATTAATATTTCATATAATGCCAGAAATGCTAGACATATCTAGATAAGATAAAGAAATTCAGGCAAAGCAGTTTTATTTAGAGATGATATAATGGTTTACATAGAGAACCCTGGAGAATCAATGAAAAAATTATAGAAGCAATTAATGGCTTTAGACAAATTGCAAGATATGAAATAAATCCACCAAAATAATCAGGATTGCAGCGTATTACTAACAAAACCCTAGAGGAAGAGATAGGAAAATAAATTCCTTTTATGTTAAAAACAAAATGTACTAAATATCTAAGGAATTAACTTGACAAGATACATGGAAGACATATAGAAATGGTTATAAAACAATTTTATGGCAATTTAATACCTAAATAATTGGTAAACATATAGCATATGTTTCTAATTGAAGGGGGCCTCAGAGGACATCTAGTTGAACCTTATCATTCTACATGTGAAAAACTGATTCCTGGAGAGGATAAATGACTTGCACAAAGTCACAAAGAGAATAAGGGTCACAGCTATGATTTGAACCCAGATCCTCTCACTACAAAGTCAGTACTCTTTTTATTGTATGATGCTGCCTCCTATAGAAATTCAATGTTCATGGCTGGGCTGTACCCTTATAGCAAAAATTTAGGAATATGCTACACAAAGTATTCTATGGTTTTTTTTCTCTCTATTCAAATGGATTTGCAAATTTATTTGGAAATTGCCTAAAATAATTCAGATTACAACCCCTCCAAGCCTGTCTACCTATGTTTCTCTGTTCCATGTCCTTCCATAAGTTTGTCACAAGGTATCCACTTAATGTACTAAAGGCATCCCTTACTTTCTCCTAATAATCACATGGGTACCAGTGAAGCACTCTGGCTGCCTTATCATCCTGGAAAGGATGATAATCCTTTGCCCTCACCACACAGTCAGTCCATCTTTTTTACTTACCATATAATTCCTTTGTGATATCTTTTACAGTGCCATTTAACTTCTATTCAGTTCCTCAGTGGTTATATTTTTTTAGTTTACCCTCAAACACTGCATTCCATCTATCTATATTATTGGTTCCAGATACATGTATACTAGAACTCAGGTCTTCTTGTCTATAAGGCCAATATTCAATATTCTGCACCACGTAGCTTCTTATCTTCACCTTATACTAGTATAAATATCAAAAGTAAAATTTAAAAGTCATACCATTAAAAATCAGATATTAAAAGGTCATTTCTTTCATAATTATGTATTTGGGGAACAAGTAACCAGAACAAAGAAATAAAAGAAATCATAAAAGGCAAAATAGAAAATCTTGATTATGTATATTTTTTAAAGTTTTGCACAAGTAAAACTGATGCAGCTAGAATCTGAAGAAAAATACACATTGAAAAAACTTTGCATAAGTATATCAATAAGTCTTATGTTAAAATCTACATGGAATGAACACAGATATCTAAGATTACAAAGGATATGAACAACTTTCCAAAGGGGGGGGAAAAACACAAACTTGATAATGATCTAAACAATGTAAACATCATTAATAATAGAAGAAATGTTAAAAAAAAAGTAAATAAAAACAACCTTGACCTCAAACCTGTCAAGCCAGCAAAGATGCTAAAAGTTGGGAAAAGACAATTAGAACAGCTATAGAAAGATAGCACACAAATTCAACGCTAAAAAAAGTCATAATTATGCAAGAAAAGTTATTGAACTTTACATACTCTTTGAATCAGATATATCTCTTTTGGAACTATACCTGGCTATAGCTGTTGACAGCCAGAAAAGACCAACTTATATAAAAAGATTATTATCAGCATTATTTGTAGTAACAACCAAAAAAAAAAAGCTGAAAACAAAATATGTATCCAACGATGAAGGAATGATTGGATAAAATGCCACATATAACTGTAATGGCATATTACTATACCATGTGAAGAATGACATGTATGAATAAATCAGAGACACATGGAAAGATTGGTGTGAAGCAATGAAGAATAGGAAAAGTAGTGCCAAAAGACCAAAATGTGTCATGACTGCAACAATAAATAAAGAAAACAGACAGGTAAGAATACTCTGTTAAAATATAGCAGTCAATGTTATTTTATACTGCTAAAGTTAAAGGATGCATCCTGTTAGTAATTAATAAACAAAATGTTTGGGGAGGGGGCTATATTTTATAAAGGACTTTGGGTGTTGATTGGCAAGTGTGTCAGAACAAAACACCAATAAATCTATTTTTAATTGCTTCTTAAAGCCTGTGGGAAACTGTGTCCCTAAATAAAATATCCTAAAGAAATAAAATAAATTCAAAGGGAAAAAAATCTCAAATGCTTAGATTAGCAATATTTTGATAGTTTATAAGAATGTAGAAAAAAATGGGCTCTTGAATAAAGAGTCAGTATTTCTCCAGCAACATCTAAAATGGGTGCTTTTCTTTGATGATGCTACTGCTCATGATGATGATGGTGTCAAACTCCCATTAATGCCCTCCTATGCCCCATTTTTGTATGAATGCAACTTTGGATTCAAAGGAAATGCCAGGAAATATGCTCTGACAAGTCCTACAAAGCTGGAAAGCTTTTGAGTACATGCCCAGTGACAGAGTCTGACAGAAAAGGGCTTTTAAACGTCAAAGCTCAGACTAAGCAGGTTCAGAGAGGTTTATCAAAGAAGCCTGGCAGGTGATGTGCTTTTTTTCTTTTTTTTCCCCAACTCATTAAGATTGTCTATTAAGGCAGGTAGGGGTCTCTTTGGCGTTGACATTGCTTACTAAGGGCTTACTATGGACTAGGTATTGTGCCAAGCACTGGAGATATAAAAAACACCCAAAACACTGTCCCCTCCTTCAAAGAGCTTACACTTTAATGGGAAAGCAGCACATATATAAGTCTGTACATATAAGCTATATCCTGAGGGTATGGAATGTGATCTCAGAAGGAAGGCACTTGGTGGGTGGGGAAGATGGAGAACCAGAAAAGACCTGAAGGTGGTAAAATTTAAACTGAGTCTTGAAAGAGCCAAGGAAGCTGAGAGGTAGATGTAAACAGGGGGAAAATCGCCAGGTATGGGGAAAGCCTTTACCTTTGTGCAAAGGCATGAAGTCAGGAGGAATGTTGTACACAAAGGAACAGCAAGGAAGACGGTGTAGCTGGATTGTTAAGGTACATACAGAGGGAGTAAAGATTGAGAAGATAACAAGGGGCCAGGTTGTGAAGGGCTTTTAAAAGTCAAATAAGACTTTATTTGATGCTTCAGGTAATAGGTATGGCATCAGAGTTCACTGAGCTGGAGCAACAGGTGAAATGATCAGATCTTTATTTTAGGGGAATCACTTTTATAGCTGAGTGGAGGATGTGCTAGAGAGACTTGATGCAGGGAGACTCATTAGAAGCTATTGCAATAGCACAGGTGAGAAGTGATGAAGACTTGTGTGTAAATGACAGCAGGATATAGATATCATTTTCTGTATAGACATATGCATGCATGTGTGTGCGTGCACACACACACGTATGTGTATATATACATACACAGGGGCAGCTCTGTGGCACAGTGGATAGAGTGCTGGGCCTGAAGTCAGGAAGACTCATCTTCCTGAGTTCAAATCAGACCTCAGACACTTGCTAGCTGTGTGACCCTGGGCAAGTCACTGAAGCCCATTTGCCTCAGTTTCCTCATTTGTAAAATAAGCTTGAGAAGAAAATGGCAAACCACTCCAGTATTTTTGCCAAGAAAAGCCCAAGTGAGGTTACAAAGAGCTGGACACTGAAACAGTGATTCTGGGTCATTAGGAGGAATACTCAAAAGTACTTAGAAAGTTGGGAGTGGGAGGTTTATGGGGAAAGACAATTGGTTTTGCTTTAGTCATGTCAAGTTTGAGATACCCATGGGATATCCAGTTTGATATATCAAAAAAAAAAACCACTTAGACACTTAGGCAAGAGATTGTGATACAAATATATGCACATATTTGTATATGCTATATACATTATATATATATATGAATAGAAATTATGGATCATGACAGAGATAACTAGGGATCCATTAGAAATAATGTGTTATTATCATATAATAGATTATGGAACCTACATGATCTGATGAGATTAGCAAGTCAGACAACTTTTAAAATATATCGATAATAACAATAGTTCACATTTCTATAGCATTTTGTGATTTCAAGGGTATTTCTCTAAACAACTTTTGAGGCTTGAGTAAGTATAATTATCTCAATCATGCACATGAGTAAAGTGGCTACCATGGGGAAGTCTGCCTTTTTTTTTTTTTGTCAATTCACATTAGCATCCTGAAATTACTATTCAGAAGAGAATGCTATTATTTTCTTTATTCAAGAAATTCAAATTCAGCAAACATTTTTAAACATTTGCTAAATGTAGATTCTGCTAGGATTTGAGAAGCCTTCAAGATAAGTAAGACACACATAGCAACTTCCCTTAAAGAGCTGACAATCTAATAGCTTTGGGTTTGGTGGGGGGTTGTGAGTGGCTGGAATCAAGCAGAATCAAAGGTTATAGAAAAAACCAAGAAGCAAACCAATGCACAGACTGAGTAAAGGAGTTATAAGCCATAAAGTGATTTACCATGCAGTAACTCCACTTAGTTAACTCATAAAAGAAGATTATAGCAATATTTATTTCAAAGCTAGATTTACATGAATATGCACATGAACAGAAGAACTCAGTCTGAGAATGAGTAGGTAATGCAGGTGAAGTTCTCTTAAATAAAGGCTCACCCCTTGGGCAACTCTGAGGTACCACTTCATATCCATCAGATTATCAAAACCGAACAAAAAAAATAAAAAAGGAAAATGATGAACACTGGAGGGGTGCCTGAAAAATGGGTACTTTAATGACTTGTGGTAGAGCTGTGGATTGGTCCAACTATTCTGGAAAGCAAATTATAACTATGCCCCAAAAGCTATTAAACTGTGCCTATCTTTTGACCCATTGATAATGCTCCTAGATCTATATCCCAAAGAGAATAAAGAAAGGGAGAAAGGGCCCATATAAAGATATTTACAATAGCTCTTTTTGTGGTAACAAACAATTGGAAATTGATGGAAACAAACTTGGGGATTACTAAGAAAGTTATGGTATATAGATTTGATAGAGTATTATTGTGGTTTAAGAAATAATGAAGGGTCAGAATCAATATGGAGTAGTAAGGGAAGCACTCTACTGACTTTTCCCAATATGTCCCTCCAAATAACTTAAAAATAATACCTGAAATCAAATTTTGGAGTGGCAGAATTAACAAAAGGTCAGAGTGAGACATCGTTCCAGCCCAAGAAAACTCAAGAGGTTGGAAGGAGAGACTTATGACAGAGGGGGTAGACACTGACCACTTAGATGGAACACCGGTGGTGGGACTAGATGTTGATGACAGAATCAGCAGTAGTTTTGGCAGGTCTCGAGTCAGAGATAGTAAGAAAACCTGTCAACTTGTCAGAAAGAGATTAGAGGGGACCCTTATGCTAGCACTGGACACAAGACTGGATTCTGTTAGACAACTGCATTGCCTACACAACTTTCTGGATCACAGTTCAAGGATAGAAAGGAGAACTTTTAGTCAAGAGGGAATAGGGGCCCCAAGAAGCAATATAGCTTTTAATCATAAGGTACTGAGGACCTTAAGGAAAAATATCACTTGCAATCTCAAGGAAGCAGGGTTCCTGAGGAGAAGTATAACTTCTAGTCCCAAGAGAGTTGGGATCCTGATGAGTAGTATCAATTGTAAGCTCAAACGATCATGATCGCTTCCTGGGTAAAGACCAGATCACAGATCAAGAGAGGTAAGGATTAACTATTCTCCAGATCACACCATTTTGGAAGCAGTGAAAACTTCCCACCACCTAGAACTAACTTTGAAAGCAGCAGTTCAAAAAAGCCTGGAGCTTATAACAGTGACCCAACACCCTGCCAGGAACAAAGTCCAATTTTAACATACATTCAAAGTTAAGAAATAGGGTGGAAAAATTAGCAAGAATAAAAAAGAGCTAGGGAGCGGCCAGGTAGTGCAGTGAGTAAGAGCACCGGCCCCAGTGTCGGGATGACCTGGGGATCGAATCTGGGCTCGGACACTTAGCACCCACCCAGAAACACCTGGCTGTGTAACCTTGAGCAAGTTACTTAACCCCAATTGCTTTAAAAATAAATAAATAAATAATAAAAAAGAGCTAAGATTACAACCAAGAATAACCTACCCGGCCAAAACTGAGTATAATACTATAAGGGGAAAAATGGCTATTTGGTGAAAAAGAGGACTTTCAAACATTGTTGATGAAAGGATCAGGATTGAATAAAAAATTTGACTTTCAAATGTAAAATTCAAGAGAAGCATGAAAAGATAAACATGAAAGAGAAATCATAAGGGATTCCATAAGGATAAGCTGTTTTCATTCCTGTACGGAGGATGATACTCCTAAAAACTTTATCATTATTAGAGCAATTAGAAGGAGTTTACATAGACAAAGGGCATGGTAATGACGTGATTATTTTGAGATGTTGTGTTTGTTTTTTAATGGATAGGAAAGAAAGAGGGATGCCTTGAGGAAAGGTAGCAGGAAAATGAAAACAAAAATGGGGAAAATGATTACAAAAGAGGTATACAAGAAAGAGCTTTTACATTGGAGGGGAAAATGATGGGGGGACAGCCAACAATTGATATTCAATTTCTTCTAAATAGGTCCAAAAAGCAAAAATATATATATTGCGTGTATGTGTGTATATACAGACCTATGCATATATGTACATACATACATATATATATGTACATACATACATACACACACTTAATTGGGCAATAGAAATCTATCTTACCCAACAAGGAGGTTAGAGAGGAAGGGGATAAAAAAAGGGAAGAGGTGATAAAAAGGGAGGGCAGAAAAAGGAAGGTAATAATCAGAACAAAAACATGTTTTAGAGGAAGGACAGGTTAAAAAGAGAGAAAGATAAACAGAAGAAAAGAGAATGAAGGGAAATGCATGGTTAGTAATCATAACTGTGAGTATGAATGGGATGAACTCATCTATAAAATAGAAGTAGATAGCAGAAAAGATTAGAAACCAGCATCCAACAATATGTCATAAATAAGAAACACACTTAATACAGAGACAAACACAGAGTTTTAAAAAAAGGGCTGGAGCAGAATCTATTAAACTTCAGCTGGAGCAAAAAAGGCAGGGGTAGGAATCATGATCTCAGACAAAGCAAAAACAAAAATAGAACTAATTAAAGGAGATAAGCAGGAAACGTACATCTTGCTAAAAGGTATCATAGATGATAAATAATATCAATACTAAACAAAAATGCACCAAATAGCATACTCTCAAAATTACTAAAGGAAAAGGTAAATGAATTATAGGAGGAAATAGTAAAATTACACTAATGGGGATCTCCACTTTTTTTCTCTTCAAAGTTATATAAATCTAAACATAAAATAAACAAGAAAGAAGGAGATGAATAGAATATTGGTAAAGTTGGATATAATAGACCTCTATAGAAAAAGAAATGGTAAGAGAAAGAAGTATCCCATTTTTTTAGCTGTACAGCACACCTTCACAAAAATCGACTGTGTATTAGGGCATAAATACCTCAGAATAAAATGCAGAAAAACAGAAATATTAAATGTACTTTTATCAGACCATAAAGCAATGAAAATTATATTTCAAGGGTATAGAAATCTATCTTATCCATCAAGGAAGTAGGAGAGGAAAGGAATAAAAGAAAAGTTGGGGGTGATAAAAGGGAGGGCAGAAAAAAGAAGGCAATAATCAAAAGAAAAGCAGAAAGCACAGGTTAAAAATTATTTGGAAACTAAATATTCTAATCCTAAATAATGAGAGTGTCAAAGAACAAATTTTAAAAACAATCATTATTTTCATTAACGAGAATAACGAGACAACATGCCAAGATTTGTTGGATGCAGCCAAATAGTACTTAGGGGGAAATATTTATCTCTAAACGTGTGCATCAATAAAAGAGAGAAAGAGCAGTGAATTAAGCATGCAACTCAAAGAAAAGCAAAAAAAAAGAACAGATTAAAAATCCCCATTAAACAGTAAAATGGAAATCCTAAAAATCAAAAGGCATGATGAATAAAAATTAAAGCTAAAAAATGAAATAATAAATGACACTAGGAATTGGTTTTATCAAAAACTAATAAAATAGATATTTGGTTATTTTAATTTTAAAAAGAGAATGAAGAAAAGCAAACCACCAGTATAAAAAATAAGAAGGTCAAATGCAACATCAATGAAATCAAACAATTATTAAGAGTTATGTTAACTCATCGTAGGCTGATAAAACTGAACATCAAGTGAAAAATGAATGGATATGCTTTTTAAAAAATATAAATTGTCCAAATTAACAGAAAAAATAGAAGACTTAAGTAGTCCTATATTAGAAAAAGAAATTGAACAAGGAATAAATGAGCTCTCTAAGAAAAATTTCCCAAGAACATATGAATTTGTGATTGAATTTTGACAACAATTTAAGGAAAAATTTATCCAAATACTATGTAAACTATTTGAAAAAATAGGTAGAGGAGTCTGACCAAATTCCTTTTATGACACAAATATGGTTTTTGATACCTAAGCCAGGGAGAGCAAAAACAGAGAAAGAAAACTACAGATCTATTTCCTTAATGAGTATCTATAAAAAAAGTTAAATAAAATACTAGCAAGGAGATAACATCAATATATCACAATGATCATATAGTATGACCAGGTTGAATTTATATCTGAAATGCAGGGTTCATTCAATATTAGGACAACTAAAAGCATAACTGACCATATTAAAAACAAAAATCATATGATTAATTAAATCAATTAGCTGCAGAAAAAGCTTTTGACAAAATATAACAACCATTCCTATGAAAAATACTACAAAGCCTAGGGATAAATGTAGCTTTCCTTAAAATGATAAGTAATGTCTATCTAAAATGAAGAAGCATTATCTATAAGCATAGTAAATTAACGTCTTCCCAATAAGATTAAAGATGTCCATTATCACAACTATTATTTAATATTATATTAGAAATGCTGACTACAGCAATAAGACAAGAAAAATAAATTGGAGCAATAAAAATAGGTAATAACAAAACTATCATTCTTTGCAGATAATATTTTGATATACTTATAGAACCCTACAGAATTAACTAAAAAACTGGTTGAAACAATTAACAACTTTAAAAAAGTTGCAGGATATAAAATAAACTCATAAATCATCATCATTTCTATATGCTACCTACAAAACTCAGCAGGAAGAGATAGAAAGAGAAATTCCAGTAACTATAGACCATATTAAATATTTGCTAATCTACCTGCCAAGACAAATGCAAGGATTATATGAATACAATTACAAAATATTCTTCACACAATTAAAGACAAGTCTAAACAATGGGAGAAATAGTAATTACTCCTGGGTAGGCTGAGTCCATACAATTAAAAGGACAATTCTATTTATGTTAAATTACCTATTCAGTGCCACACCATTCAAACCACCAAAGAATAATTTTATAGAACTAGAAAAAAGCCACAAAATTAATCTAGAAGAACAAAAGAATAAAAAATATTAAAAAGAATCTATGAAAAAATGTGAAGGAAGGCAGCTTAGCAGTATCAGATTTTGAATTATATTACAAAGTGGTAATCAGCAAAAACAATCTGATACTGACTAAGAAATAGAGTGGTAGACTGGTGGAATATATTAGGTATACAATACACAATAGTAAATGATTATAATAATCTAGTGTTTGATAAAACCCCAAATCAAAGCTAAAAACTGATCATTAAATAAAAATTTCTGGGAAAATTGGAAAACAATGTAGAAGAGACTAGGCATAGACCAACATCTGACCCCAAATACCAAGATAAAGTCAAAATGGCACATGACATGGACATAAAGGGTGATATCATAAGTAAATTGGGGGAGGATAGAAAAGTGAACCCATCAGATCTATAGATAATGAAAGAGTTTATGGCCAGACAAGAGATATAGAGCAGCATGTGAAGTAAAATGGATAATTGTGATTACATGATATTTAAAAATTTTTGTCCAAACAAAACAAAGTAACCAAATTAGAACAAAAATAGAAAATTTTGGAGGGAAATTTATAGCATTAATAAAGGCCTCATTTATCAAATATATAAGAAAATGAGCCAATTTATTAAAAAAAAGTTATTATCCAATTGATAAATGATCAAATGATATGAACAGGCAATTTTCAGAAGAAAAAAAATCAAAGCTACTAATAGTTGTATGAAAAAATGCTCTAAATCACTATTTAGAAGTGCCAATTAAAACAATTCTGAGATACCACCTCTCAGATTGGCTAACATGATAGGAAAGGAAAATGGCAAATGTTGGAGGGTGTATGGAAAAAAAACCGCACATAAACACACAGTTGGTGGAGTTGAGAACTAGCACAACCATTCTGGAGAACAATTTGCAATGCTCCCAAAGGGCTATAAAACTGTGTGTATGTATACACACACACACACACACACACACACACACACACATATATATATACATATTTGTATGTATGTATACCCTTTAACCCATCAATACCACTACTAGGTCTGTATTCCAAAGAGATTATAAAAAAAAGGGAAAAGGACCAATTTGTACTAAAATATTTATATCAGATCTTTTTTATAGTGGCAAAGAACTGAAAATTAAGGGGGAATGGGTAAACAAGTTGTGATATATGATTGTGATGGAACATTGCTGACAAGTAGGACGGTTCCAGAAAAATTTGGAAAGACTTATATGAACTGATTCACAGTGAAGTGAGCAGAACCAAAACACTGTATACAATAACAGTAATATTGTAAAATCAAATGTGAGAGACTTAAATATCCTGATCAAGAAAATAATCCAAGACAGTTCCAAAGAGCCCATGATGAAAAAAAAAATGCTATCTGCCTCTAGAGAGAGAACTGATGAACTATGAGTTCAGATTGAAATATACTTCCTTTTCACTTTATTTTTCTTGTTGGTTTTTTTTTTGGAGGGAGGTGCATTTTCTTTTGTAACATGGCTAATATGCAAATAAGTTTTGCATAATTTCACATATAGAAATACCATATTGTTTTCCTTTTTTAAGGGTTAGAAGACAGTTGGGAGGAAAAGTATTTGTAACTCAAAATTTAAAAAAAAAGAATATAAAAATTTACATTCACTTGGAAAATATTTTTAAAAATAAATATTTTTTAAAAAGAAATAATGAAGGTGATGGTATAAAAAAAAAACCTGGGAAAACTTACATGAATTGATGCAAAATGAAGTGAGTAGCAATGAAAGAACAATTTATGCAATAACAATGATACTGTAAAGATAATCCATGACAAAAATAAAATTTAAAACTTCGGAACTCTGATCAACATAATGACATAATGATCAACCTTAATTCCAAAGGACTCAAGTGAAACATGCTATCCACCTACAAACAGATACAGTTAATAGACTCAGAGTACAGGAATAAAGTATATTTTCTTCTTTCTTTCTTCGGACATGATTAATGAAGGAATTTGTTTTTTCAGGACTACACATGTTTGCAATGGGCTTTGTTTTTCTTGCCTTCTCAATGATGGGTGGAGGATGGGACATAGAAGGGAAATAATTTAAAACAGAAAATAAAATAAAATTGGATTTTTTCTTTTTTTTTATTAAGCAATTGGGGTTAAGTAACTTGCTCAAGGTTACATAGCCAGGTGTTTCTGGGTGGGTGCTAAGTGTCTGAGCCCGGGATTCGATCTTCAGGTCTTCTCAACACTGGAGCCAGTGCTCTTACTCACTGTGCCACCTGGCCACCCCATAAAATTGAATTTTAAATAGCTCCTGAGTTTCACGGATTTGGAACTTGGAAAGGACTTCAGGAGCCATCCAACCCAATTTCCTCACTCTACATAGAAGAAACTTGAGAGCCAAAGAAGAGATTTACTCAAGGATATTGTGGCCAATCTAGTATTGTAACTCAGGTTCTGTGTGACACCAAGTTTAGTGCCCATCCTACTAAACTTCATTTTCTTGTTTTTCTTGTTATTGTTGTAACAACCTATAAACCTCTGAAAACTTTCTACCCTTTCTGAATTTATGAGAACCCAAAACCTAGCAGGGCCCTCAATGAAATATATTTCTTTGGTTTGGTAGGCCCATTAGATATATAGAGAAGATTCCTCAGTGATAGTAGAACTTGTTGAAAACTTAAGCTTTTAACTATTATTTATTGTACATACAGCTAGTTCTAGATTAATGTAAACTTCTTAAAGAGTCCTATTCACTGAATGGGTGTTACCTCACTCAAAAGTGAGACTTGAAATGACCTAAAAGGGCCAGCGTTTCCTGTTACATCCTAGGCCATCTCCAGTAGTCCTGATGAATATCTGGTCACTGAACCCAGATGGCTCTGGAGGAGAAAGTGAGGCTGGTGACCTTGCATAACCCTCCCTCACTCAAATCAAAGTCAACTGCAAGTCCTGTCATCATTTTCCGGATATTATGGTCCTCTTTGAAAATGAAGGACAAACACAAATGCAAACAATGAATCCTGTGAAAGTAGTTGATACATTTTAATTGGGACTATTCCCATGTATAATTGTGTAAAACATGGTAATTAGTTCTAGACCAAAAGGATTATGCAGTGCAAATTCAAATAAAGCGCTCTAATTGAGACCTAAGCTATGTGAAATCAGTTTGCTAATTATAGACTGTCAGTTGAAGCTGGTTCTTATTTAACAATAACATAAAAGCTGTAAATTTATATCACTAAGTGCCCTGGGAAGCATGAAAATAATTTCTTTTACAATAACGATTTGTTTAAAAATATTCTTAAACTTAAATTATCCTTCTCTCAATTCGTTAGATTTTTGCTCTGGTGAGAAATGTGGGGCATTTTCAACTCAAAGAGACACTGCTCAGGAGAAGCATAATGAACCCTTTTAAAATCCCCCATCTTTGTCACTGAATGAGAAAGCATCAAATAAACAAAGTGAAATATATGCACTAGAAAAAATTTTAAAAAAACATTTCAGTCTATGGCAGACCTATTCAGATACAAAAATATTGCTTTGAAAACATGGAAAAGGGGAGTTTTGAAAAGATGACAGAATGAGAATGGCCAGGGGATCTTCTCCTCAAATTTCCCTTCAAAAACAGAATAAGGAAATACCAAAAGAAGAAAAATGACCAGAAATACTCAAAAGGAAAAAATGTGATGCCACTCAAAGAAATGAGAAAATGAAATATCTTACATGGACTGAAAGATACCCTGGCAAAAACTCCAAAAGAAAAAAAAATATGCTGAAACATAACCTAATAAAGAAAAGAAGAATAAAAAACAAAGCTAGAATTTTCTTGATACAAAAAAAGTCAACAAATATTAAGTGCCAATTATGAGCCAAGCCCTGTTCTAAGTGCTGGGGATACAATGAATGGCAAAAATTGTTCCTGCTCTCATGGAGCTCAGAATCTAATAGTACATGCATGGTAAAGAGAAGACAACCTCAGAGGTAAGGCACAAATATTAAGGTCTGGGAAAGGCTAATTATGGAAGAGGGGACTTGCTGAGAATTTGAAGGAAGCCAGACAACAGCACAGACACCAATGTTATTGGATGACAAAGTCCATGGAGGGGAGAAGGTGTAAGTAGAAGGCAAAGGTAGGAAGGGGTCAGGTTATTAAGGTCTCTAAAAGTCAAAAAGAGGACTTCATATTTGTGCATAAATATAATAAGGAGACACTGGAGTTTACTGAGTAGCAAGTGACGTCTTCTGAACTGTCATTTAGGAAGATCACTTTGATAGCTGAGCAGAAAATTGAATGGAGACTAGTCGGGAACACCAACCAAGAGATTATTGGAATAGCAGTGTTAGAGTAGAGAAGGAGGTTTATGTGAGAGATGTTAGGAAGGTAAAACTGATAGGATGCATCAAAAGAATGTAGATATAAGATGAAAATAGGAAGAGGAATGACCCAATTTTTCCAATGAAGTAAGAGAAAAGGTTCTTAGCTGAAAGGGCGAAGGGAGAAGGAGCCAGGGGAGCTTTGAAGAGGGATGAAAATATTTGGAAAAGGTACTATGGTGAGTGGGATAATGAATCAATTAGGGAGATGCAAAAGAATTACCTCCTACAGTGGAACCAATTGAGGTAATTTAGCAGAAATTTGTAGAGGACACAGTCAGCATAGATTCATGATTTTCTCCAATTTCATTCAATAGCACATGAATAGGAGCTAAGGCATCAGATGGTGGGATTAATAGAAGGCTGAGACTTGGTAGGGCAAGATCAGCAAGAGGGACAATATAATAGGAACAAAAATCAGAATGGGACTCAAGAATGGGATAGTGTAGAGTTGAACTGTTTCACCAAGGTATCAAGATGCAGGGAACATTCTGGAAAAGAACTGAGAGAAGGAAGGGATTTGAGGTCATGACAAGGAAGAATAAAAGTATTAAGGTTGGCAAGGCAGAGGGAGAGTAGAATTGAATAATTTCAGACTTCATGAATAGTGACATTTGTATATTGAAATAATAAAAATATGTATTAAATATGTCAGTTACAAAAAGAAATTAAAGGAAGGAATGAAAATAGCAAAAATATAAGGCAAAATAAGAATGTAAATAAATAAGACTAAGAAATCTCAGAATAAGATGGAATGATAAAACTCAATAGATCAGAAATATCTGTTGAAAATACGCACAAAACAATAATCAATAAAAATTGTAAAATAGTTTAAAAGCAGCAAATTATTGGCAGTTTCTATCCTGGAAAGAGATCTGGGCTAGGAGATAGGAGATAAGGGTGCTGTTCCAAGTTCTATCAGTTATTCAATGGGTGACTAATGCAAGTCACTTTCCCTTGCTAAGTCTCATTTCCTCACCTGTAAAATAAAGGTGTCAATAATCCCCATACTAAAAAAAAAGTGTTTATATCTAACTCAATGAGCTAAATATAGTTTTGTTCCCCAAGCAAGAATAGAAGTAAGAAAAAAGCTGTATTTAAACGAATATCGATGCAAAATATTTTATCAAATACTAGCAAACAAAATATAGACATATTAAAATGCATTTTTTACATATTGGATTTATTTCAGGAATTTAAGAATGACTTTACATTAGGAAAACAATCAGAGAAAACAAATAGTTCAGAGATACAGTCCCTGCTTTCAGGCAAGTCACACTCTTAATCAGAGAGGCAACATATTTGAGAGGGAAGGAATAGCTTCAGTGTGGAAGGAAAAACCCACAAGTCCAGAGGGTGCAACAGTTTGGTAGATGACAAGGAGCAGGGGTCAGTAGGATACATTGTCCAGTCAGATGTCAGTTTGCAGGAGTCTTGAAACATTATTAGAAGACCAATGGTTTGAAAAAGATGGGCTATTGTTTCAGGAAGCAGCTCAGGGGCTTTGGAAGGACTCGCAACAAACAATTCAGTTAATTCTCTGTTTATTCAGTTCTGGGTCCAACTAGTGAATTTGCCCATATGTATTAAGATACACTATCCTTCTAACGGCTTGCTATAATTGAGAAATAGGCCTTCATCTTCTTGATTTTTCCTGTATGGACTGTTAAGCTAAAGCTTTTTGAGTGATTATGTATCTTTTGGTGTCATTAGTTATTTATAATATCATCTGCAGACAGGAATATCTGAAAGACTTAACTATTCACAGCATTTACCTATTCCACTTGAACTGTGTTCTATATATCCTCTATGACACAGGCAAATACTTTTGGTGACCATATGTCTCATTGTTTTATGTCTTGATTGATATTGGTAAACAGAAGTCATTGAACAAAGTTATCTCTGCTGTTGTTCTTATCAAAGAATACTGTATGATCTTAAGATATGCATGTGAGACACCTCATTAAACAAGAATCCAAGATTACACTTTATGCTACAAAGTCAAATGCTATTTTAATCAACAAAATTAATCTCTTTTATTTTATGAACCTTTAAATTCACTGTGCATGTGGACTATCATTTGTAAAAGTCTGCATGTTCCCTTTTCATATTTTCATGAAAGATACATTTGTGTAAATCACTCTCAGAAAGATTTAATAGTGCCGATAAAGAGGGCTTAGGAGTGAGTACTTGTGAAAATCTGATCGATCACCTTTTTTCAGGAATAATACCAGATAAGAATTTTTTCCAGTTAATTTTTCCCTATCATATATACTAAGAATCAATTCTTGTGTTCTCTAAAAATTATTTCACCTTCATCATAAATTTCTTTTCTGCATACTTGGCCAGTTTCATGCTTTCTCAGTGTTTGTCTTCATTAATGCCACTTCCACATCCTTATATAGCTCATCAAGGACTGGGATGTTAAAATCTAAATGAAGCAGTTCCGTCATTAATGAAGAAAAACTCAATGTGAAAATATTGACAGATCTGTTCCATTTTTGTTATTCATCATTAAATGCTCATGTTAAAAGTTTCTGAAACTACTTAAATGAGATATTGAATTGTTGGTCTCTTTTCTAAATTAGAAATAAACAAAAGACTGAAATGGACTATTCCCATTTCTTACAGAACTTAACTGATAAAGCACAACCATCACAATGAGGAGGCCAAGAAAGGCCACATAGCACTTTAGCCAACAGTCGACTTCCTTACCAAATACAAAGACATGGTCACTAAAAGAAACAATGGATTAGAATATAAACTAATTTTACAAATCTTCAAAAGGATAATGTTAAAGATTATGAGGAATATCTCCTCCAAAAAAAAGAATGTCATCAGATAAGGTAAACCTATATGTACCATATGCATTTCTATATGACAAATACAAGACAAAAAACTTAATAGAAAAAGAAATAGTTGAAAATGAAAAAAAAATTAACTACTGGGGCAGCTAGGTGGCACACTGGCCCTGGAGTCAGGAGGGCCTGAGTTCAAATCCAGCCTCAGACACTTAACACAAAACTAGCCCTGTGACCTTGGGCAAGTCACTTAACCCCAATTGCCCTACCTCCCCTTCCAAAAAAGGCAAATACACACACACACACACATATCAACTACTTAGGTATTTACATAGACATTTGACTACCACATTGCTACCGGCTTATTAAACCATATTGAATGGGTATTAATGTGACAAAATATAGAAGCTATATATAAGTGTTCAGATTTTGTGAAGCAATTATAAATTCCTAAGTGTCCTCTAATTGTTCCCACCATCCACTCACATTCTAGTCCCTCTCAATCTGGCTCTAGATAGTATTATGACTGAATGTGCTGTTTCAAAAATTGCCAATAGTCTCTTAATAACTATAGACTTACATCCTTATTTTGAAATTCTTTTTTTGTTTTGGAGGGGGGAAGGCAGAGCAATTGGGGTTAAGTGACTACCCATACCTTTTTGGTCTCATGGGCTGTTTCATTATCCTTTGCACCTATATGTACATGTTGTTCCAGTGTTCTGTTCTGGACTCTCTTCCTTTCTCTACATATACATTTTCTCCCTTGGTACTCTTATTTCCTTCAATGATCATATTTACTCAAATGACTTCAAAAGCTATACTTATGGCCTTTATTCCTTGCCAAAATTCAAGACCCACATCTCTCACTGCCTGCTAGATAGCTTCATCAGGAGGTATAAGAATCTCCAACATGTTTCAAACTGAGCTCGCTATTTTTTCTTGAACCTACCTTTCCACTGAAAATGTCAGTCATCTTTGATTCTCCATCTCCCTCACTGCCACACTTCCCACATTCAGTTAGTTGCCAAGTCTTTTTCCTTCTACTTACCACTATCTCTTACACCTTGTTCCTATCTCTCTACTACAAAGCCTTACCTATCTGAACAATCTCCTAAGTGATCTTCCTGCTTCCCCTTTTATCTCCTCTATGATTCATTCCACACACAGCTTTCAAAATGTGATCGTATTCCTCCATTGCTCAAAACTTTCACTGACTCCCTATTATCTCTGGGAAAATGTCAAATGTCAAATTTAAGAGCTTCTGCAATATGGCTCCAACATACTTTCCCAGTCTTATTTCATATTATTCTCATGCACGTATTTTATATTCTAGTCAAACTGGACTACTAGCTATTCCCCAGACTCAGCTTAACAATAACCACCTCTGTATATTCGCACAAGTTATTCTCCTTGACTTATTTCTTCTTTTTATAATCCTATCTTCTAAGGATCAGTTCAAGAATCACCTACTCCATGTGACCTTTCTTGACCCCTCTCCCCAGGCAAAAATGTTTTCTCCCTTCCCATATTTTCCTGGAGCACTTTATTTTTCAGCCTAATTATTTCATACAATGAATTATATTTATCTATTTACATGTCATGTCCTCACTAGAGGATAACCATCTTGGAGACAGAGATTATGCGATTTCATATCTTTGTATTTCTTTTTTATAATTAGATTTATTTTTTTATTTTTATTGCTTTTTTTTTTATTTATCCAATTGTCCTCCAAAAAGCAAAAAAAAAAAAAGATTGCAGCCCTAGTCTGCCTCAGTTGGAATCTTTATTACTATTCACCCCCTCTCTCTAACTGGAAGTTCTCTTTCCCTCACCTGGTTTCATAATATTTTATATTCACTTTCTTCACTTAGGATTTTGTGTACCTGCTTCATCCCCAACTCACCTCCACTAGATTGCAAGTTCTTTGTGAGCAGCCTGTGTGAACATGTTTCATTTAGACTTTATTCCTCAAATGATAACAGCGCATCGTGCTTGGCAGGGATTCAAAAAGTGTTTGTTTAACTAGGGAATGAATAATTAGAAAGTCATATGTCATTTCAGTGATTGAAAGCTTCCATGGTAGTTGTTTGTGTGTGGTCTGGTGTTTGCGTGTATTCTGGTATATGAGCCCAATTTTACTAAATATTATATTTCCATTAAAATCCTCCTCTGATGCCTTGGTCTTGGGTTCTCAATGGCTATCACCAATAGAATGGAAGCACTAAAAGTTTTTTACCGAATGAGAAAGATTTCAACTATGAGTCCTTCCATTCGTTGTGTGGGATCATTCTGTATATCTGTTAGCCAAGAACCAATCTAGCTAAGTTTGGAAAGGTTTATCCACTATGTTGGCTACAGGACAATGACTTTTTCTTAGCTAAAGTAACTCTATAAGACCATCTTCCAAGCCAGAGAAAAATTGCAATCTGCATTTGTGGAGGTGGTCAGCATTCATACTGACAATATTATAGATCTTTGAAGTACAGCAGAAGATTATATTTTTTTAACTTAGAGTCAGAAATTCAGGAACTTCTCAGTTTCAAATTATTAATGAATGTCTATTGGACTAGCCATGAACTGTTACTTTGAATCCTCTATAGACATGATTTGGATCCATCCTCTATCCCTCTACTCTCTCTCTCTCTCTCTCTCTCTCTCTCTCTCCCCTCAATTCAATTGATGGAATCACCAAATAGTAGTGCAGATAATGAGTTGAGTTAGCAGTTATGGGTTAGGCTAGACTGGAGGCCATCATGGAAAAGAGCCCAGACTTTAAGTCTCCCTTGGGGAGCAGGAGGAGAAAAAGGAGAGAATTTCTCTCCTCCAACCCCTTTGCATCAGCCATAACATCTAGGAGAGGAATCAGTAGACCAGGATGAGACATCTCATATAGCAGCTGAAGAATAAGTTAGAGGCAAAGTAAATTGAGACATACATGCCAGACAGGCATGGATATAAAGAGGCAGTCACTCTGATAGGAAACAGGTTCCAGAAGCATGATCTTTGGGAGCAAATATGAGAGTCAGCTATGGACTCAAGTGCCAGCTAGCCCTAGAAAACAAGAGTTGAACCATGTAAGGACTCCATAGGAGAGAAAAGCCTTCAAGGTCCAGCAGTACTGAACAAGTAGTTTTGGCCACATCTCTTCCTTACAAGACTGTCAATTACCATTGTGCTCTACTTGTGTCCAATGGATACTATGTGTATTAATTAGTGGGAGGATACACTCCATTTTTCTAATGTAGGGGATATTTTGTGACTCCTTTTTTTTTACTATGTTGTCTTAATTAAATGCCTTTAAAAATAATTAATAATGTCTCCTGACTGACTGCTAAGTGAAAGTACACCAGTAAGGACTCGAGTAGTACAGTATATATATTTACAGAGTATACCTAGAACCCAAGATATCATTCACCTTCAAGGTATTGGTGTAATAGAACAGAGGGAATGCTATCAGATGGGTGACAGAAGACTTACTCAGATGAATAGACATGAATACTTTCTAATTAGAAAATTCCTTGAATGTAAATGAATGGATCTGTGCTATATAAGAGCAGTTTTCTCAGATGCATTATTTATAGCCCCCTAAAATCTTGTTTACTTTGTCAATCAGTATTACAAACACTCTGCTTGGCAAAACAACTGTTCTAATTCAGGTTTTCTGAAATAAGAAAAAGCTTCAACTGGGTCACTTTCCTTCCTTTTGTCACCAAAGATATGTTCCCTCACTAATAGCACCCAGCAATGCCTTATTAATACCATTTTCCCAGAGTATCAGAAACTAACCCTTCACCAGAACTGTATATTGTGCACAAGTGATATTTTTAGTAATACATTTACATTTGGACATGATCTTCAAGAAAGGAGTAAGTTAGTACTGCTATAATCCTTGCTGTTCTTTTTCTATAATTTTATTTTTAAATTGTGAACTTAGTTACTATCAACAAACCTGAACATTTCAACATACAAAGAAGGAAAAAAGCAAATTTTACACAAACATATGGATTTCTATTTTTTTTGAAAATGATTTTTATCATTTTTAAGTGTATATGAATTTTAACATGGTAGTAACAAAACTGTCCTGTTTATACTAAACTCTCTCCACTACAACTCTCCATACCATCATCACCTCTATATAAAAGCTTTCCCTTGAAACATTAGTAATCTGTAATTGAAATGGTCTGATCTCATTGCTCCACTCCTATTCCTTTCACCTAGCTGAGACCCTAATCCTTGCATTTTTATACTTTCTTCTCTCCTTTTAATTATCATTTTAAGATCTACACTCTGAAGCTAAAGCTTTTTTGCTTGTGCCTATTCCTTTGTCAAGTCTACCTTTCCTCTTCAATCTTGCTCCCCTACTCCATTTTTTCTGGTGAATTTAATGTATTTAAACTGTGTGTGTGTGTGTGTGTTTTCAATCCTGTTTTGCCAGATTTAGATAAAAGGAAAATTTATGAGATTCCCATTCCCCAAATCCTTCTTCAATGTTTGTTTATTCTTCACAAGCACTCCAATAATAATTTCAAAAATTGTAACTTCCTTCTCCTTCTATTTTATTGCTTCCCTAGTATATTTCCCAAATCCCTCTTTGATGTTTGTTTACTCCTCACATGTACTCTAATAATAAGAAATAGTATCCTTCTACCTTATTGCTTCCCTTGTTCATTCCTTTTTTCTCCCTTTTTTTTTCCTATCTTAAAATCAACAACACAGGAAAAAACCACCCCAAGTACCTGTGATTTTTTTTTAATTCTCTCTGAGATCTTTGAAGACAGTGAGATTCTGAAAAGACTTATGTCTTTGTTTCCCATATTAAAATGTAATATCTTCATCAAATCATTTATCTCCTTCCAAATCCTCTCTTATCTCCTGTATTTGTTTTTCAGAGAATATCCTTTGTTCTGTTTTTTTTTTAATTAGGAATACTTGAAAGTCCTCTATTCTTTTAAAGATTATTTTTTTCACAGTATGATGATAGTTTTGTAGGATGAGTTATTCTTGACTGCAAGTCTTTATCTTTTGCCCTTTCGAATACTCAGTTTTAACATTTCCTCTTCTTTATACTGATTGAAGCATAGTTATGTATGATCTTGTCTCTATGTCCTTGAAGAGTACTTCAACTCTTTCTTCCTGGCTGCTTGCAGCATTTTTCAATAATCTAAAAACTCTGGATTTTGGTTATGGCATTCTTCAGTGCTTTCAATTTGGAGTTGCCTTAAGGAAATGCTTAAAGAAATATGTCTGTTTTCACTTTCCCCTTTAGTTCTAATGAACCTGGGCAGTTTCCTTTTATGATTTCTTGAAATAAGATATCCAACTTTGTTTGCTTTTTTGTAGTTTTCAGGGGGTCCATTGATTGACCCCCCCAACAGTATTTTTTTCTCAATTATATGTAAAGATAATTTTCAATATTCAGTTTTATAAGATTTTGAGTGGGTCCATTCATTCTACAATTTTCTCTCCTTGACTTCTTTTATAAGTCAGTTAGTTTTGATGATAGCTACTTTACATGTTCTTGTAGCTTTCACTTTTTAAACTTTGTTCTAATATTTCTTGATGTCTCATTGGATCACTGAGTTCTGTTTGCTCATTTCTACTTTTCGAGGAGACCACACTATATTTTCCACTTCCTCTATCAAGCTAATAATTCTCACTCTAATTTTTTCCCTCAAGAGCTACAATATCATTTCTTATCTATTTCTTCATTTCTTGCAGTAATTCTTAGAGTCTTTGTGGTCAAGGTATTTTTTGTTCTGAGAATCTACTTATTATGTAAACTCTTCTAGTTTAACTTCTTGGGCTTCTCCTTACTATGGAGAATTTTTTTCTGTCAACTTATATCTCCTTAGTTCCTCTATTTAGATTTTGTGCTCAGCCCATATTTTACTCTAGCACTCTTAGATGGGTTGGCCATGCCATGACCATATCTGTCTCCCCTCTCTAGTCTGAAAAACACTGCTATTTCCCTGCTATATTTCTGGATGGGGTATCTTGGATCATATCCCATTCTCTGTCACAATCTCTGGCTCCTGTCTCTATCTCCTGTTGGCTCAAAATCCATCCTAGCTTTGGACTAGTCTCTGTCTCTTACTCCTTGTACAATCATCAACTACCAACTGGCTTTGTTCTGTGCTGTGCCCCTAAAAGTCCCTGACCAGGTAAAAGGCTGGTTTCAAGCCTCCTGGGGTATTCTGTATGTAAGCTGACAAAGCTCTGTGATTTTTTATTTCTCTAGACTCCTTTCAGGAATTGGTTTTGTCTATTGGAGCAGATCTGACAGAACATTAAGACATGATGGTTTTAGGTCCTTTAGAAGGTTAGACCTAAGAAATGTACTTACTGTCTAAGGTTAAGCACTCTCAAGTCTCTCTGCACACTGACTGAAAAGCAGTTGATTTTTCACTTGAAGCTTTGAGGGGCTGGGGTCAGGATGCTCCTGGTTTCATGCCCTGTTTGCTGGAACCAGACTGGTTTGAGAACCCGTTAAACTGTCCTTGCTCAGAGCTGCTGGCTATCATCTTTGGCAGTTTTTAACTACATGGAGATTCCCTTTGATTTTGTGGATTGCTTCTTTGCTGATTCTGGCATTCTTTTTAATCTTTACTGGAGTGTTTATCAAAAGAGCTGCCCTTGACTAAGACCTTTCAGTAGCTATATTAATTAGAAGTTTGCATTGGCATAATACTTGCTATATGCATATGGCACCTTTCTCCTTGGACACTCACATGTATGTATGTATATAATGTTTACATATATAATTATATAAATGTATATAATATATAAAACACATGGTATTGTATGTAATATATATTTTCTGATCCTCATCCTATCTTGGGGTCAGGGAATGATGATGGCTTATTCTTCCCATTTAATCTGCATGAAAATAATACCAGGGAGGTTTCCTGATTAGTTAGCACAAGGTTTTTGTTAAGCAGTACAGTAAAAGGAGAACCAGGGAGTTACAAGACCTAGGTCTGACTCTGACTCTAATAAGTTGTATAACTCTAGGCAAGTCACTTAAACCCTTTTGGACCACAGCTTCATCATCTGTAAAACAAGAGAATTAGACTAGATGACCTCTATTGTCTCATCCTGCTGTCACTTTTTTAAAAGTCATATTTTTACCTTTATTCTAAAAAAACTAAAATATCTTCCATCTCTGTCACTTTTGTATATTTCTGTTCTGTGGAAAGTAGTAGAAAAGGAGATATTTAAAGAACGTCAAGACCTGTCTCCAGCCTCCCTCTCCAAGCTTATTTTATATTATGACCCTTCCTGCACTTTCTGTGTCAGACCAAGTACCCTATTTGCTATTCTCCTTGAACTTGGCCTTCCATCTCCCACATTCCATTCCTTTGCACAGGCTGTCCCCAAATCTACAATGCACTTTTCTTTACTTTCATTTTTTAGTCTCTTTGGATTTCTTCAAAGTCAAACTCATGTGTCATCTCCTACAGGAAGCCTTTCCTGAGCTCCCTAGGTAATAGTCTAGTTCCTTCCTAAGATAATTATGTATTTACTTCTTGTTTACATTCTAAATCTTTCCTTTCCCCCAAGTTACTGAAGATAAAGATTAATTTTCATTTTATTTTTGTATCTTCAGTACTGAGCACAGAACCTGGCATGTATTGGCTATTTAATAAAATTTTATGTTGGCCTAGTTTGGAACAAAAGCACCTTGGGAAATAAAGGTGAGTATGCTGGGGTGCTTAAAGCCAGACAAGAGATATGGTTTTCAGGTGCTCAGGGGAAAGGGAGGTTATAGCTACCCCCAAAGGAAAGACATTTCATGAGGAACATGTATTATGGTGGAAAGAAAACTGCATCTTCAGACAGTGGATGTGGGGTTCAAATTTCACCTCAAAGATTATTGCCTTGTAACCACGAGCTGTTTACTTCACCTCACATGCTACTGGTTTCCTTACCTGTAAAATGAAGGTTTGGACTGAATGACCTCAGAGGCTCCTTGAAATTCTAGATCTAGGGTATCTATTATGAACAAATCACAGATGCAAATTTCTCAATTTATATCTTTTTTTCCCTCCTTTCAGTAATTTCCTTATATAATGTGTTTGTGTGTGTGTGTGTGTGTGTGCGTGTCTGTGTTTTAATCAGACCTATCATTTCACTGATATAGGGAATTACCAGTGAGGAAAGACCCTCATTAATGTAGATAGAAAACTGCTCTTAATTTTAGTTTAGAGCATGCCTGGGGTTAAACGTTAAGGTTAAATGACTGATTTGTAGCAGGGTCATAACAGTCAGTATGTATCAGAGATGCATGGCTTTCTACCATCTATGGCTTTCTACCTACATCAAAGTTTTTGGTCCCAGGACCCCTTTATATACTGAAAAGTCACGGAGACTCCCCTCTCCCCAGTCTACCATGAGCTTCTGTTTGTGGGTTATGCCTATTTAATTTACCACATTCTGCTTTATAACATCTTAATATTATTGTGAAATTATAGAAATTATCACATCTATAGTATGATTTGACCTCAAGACGTTAAAAAAGAGAATCTCAGGGAATTTCCATAGGTTCTCAGAACATGCTTTAAGAAATGCCTTTTTATTTTAATTGTGGTTATTATTTGAAAATAAGCATTGTCAGGGGTGGCCAGGTGGCTCAGCAAGTAAGAGCATCAGCTCCAGTGTCGGGATGACCTGGGGATCAAATCTGGGCTCACATACTTAGCACCACACCCAGAAATAACTGGTCGTGTAACTTTGAGCAAGTTACTTAACCCCGATTGCTTTAAAAAAAAAAAATAAGCACTGTCTAAGAAATGGGCAGATTCTGAGGCATGTTTTTAGGTACTTTGCCTTGTTATCAGACTTACAAAGTTCTTGCTTATTAAAATTAAAGGTCTTTCAAAATGGCTCAATTTTTGTCATTTATGGAGTTAAGTAGCTGAATACTAATATGGGAGATGAAATGTTGAATACTGGAAGGAAATGGGCCATTTTGACTAGAACAGATAGCACATAAAGGTGAATAATCTCAAATAAGAATGGAAAGATGAATAATATAAGTAAGGTTTATTGTGGCAGGCTTTAAATTCCAGGCTGAGGAATTTGTATTTTACCATAGAGGAAATAATTAAACTACTAGAGAAACATTTTTTTATCCAAAGCAATATTCATCATACCTTTACATACATTTAGTCTTTTGGTTATAAAACAGAACTGATTGGGGTTTTGAAAAAGATAGATTCCTATTAATATACAAAGAACTGTCAGCAGGAAATCATAGAGTATAATAATACAAATAAAGATAATAAAATTACTACATCCATAGCAGGAGATAAAATATGAAATTGGTGCTAATTACCTATCTTCCATACAGCATTCTGAGCTATATCATAGCTTCTTTCACTGTCATTTATTTCCAAAAAATCTACAGTTGATTTCTTAACATTCATGCATGTACAGTCTGTACTTTGCATTAATTTTTTTACATTAGTTAGTAGACTTGGTTCCAAAATACAAGGGCCAGCCAACCTTTAAAGTGATGAGAAAGCAAACTTTGACCTGTGCATTCAGCAGAGCTCAATATCTCAAGGACTTCTACACTGATATCTTTCTATACCAAATGAGCAAGTTCGGTCAAGGATGGCAGGTATAATTAGAAATGGGTCCTGCCCCTGATGCACCAGATAGATAAACTCTATAAATCCTAAATCACATGTTTATGAGGGCAAGTGACACGTGGCTGTCCATTTCTTGTTAAAAATTTTACTTGTTTAAAAATGTGGCGGAAATCAGGTCTCTAAAATAAACTGACATTTCACTAGGTCCTCTGAAGAAACTGAAGTGATACCTTTATTCTATTGAGAAACTTGGTTCTATCCTGACAATAAAGAAGATATTTAAGGCTTCATCAGAGCATGTTAGAACCTTTTATAACAACTTTAATCAGAATGTGTCTCCAGGGAACTAGAGACGTTATTGTATCACACAAAACACAGAACCAGGAACCAAGCCAGGAAACTTGAGCTCTAGTCTCACCTTCATTGTTGACTGGATAAATGACTTGGCTAACTTATTTTCTCTCTCTAGTTCTCAACTTTCCTCTTTGGTAAATGAAAAGGATCGACTTAAGTTGAGATCCTTCTTCTCAGCACCAAAATTCTTTTATAACAAAGAATGAAGACATGGAGTGACTTGGCCTATCTTTTAATTTCCTCTTTTGTAAAATCAGGGGATTGGACTAGATGGTCTCTAAATTCCTTTCCATTTCTAATTTTCTGCTCCTGTGCATCTTGTTAATTTCATTGCAATTCAAACCTCTGGACAGCTGGCCCTAGGGGAATATCTTGTATCATTCTAGAACACTGAGATTCAGAATTTCAAGGATCATAGACAAAGCTTCACACTAAGTTAAGCTAACTACAGATTTTATTATATAATAAACTGTGTGGACATATTCATACAAAAAGAATACAAGATGCACACATTTCTGGTCCACTTTGCTGCTATCCACAGAGTGGAATCTTTTCCAGCCCACCTTTGTCTGGTGTGGGGAAATGAGGCTATTTCCTCATGGATCCCAAACTGCACACCTCAAGCAGGGCACTACAATGAACTGTAGGGGTGCGATTAGGTAGTTTATATTTTCAAAAAAAAAAGCGATATTGGATGAACTGCTAGCTCTAGGTAATTAACAGTTTAAATATCAGATCATATTATCTTCTTAACAGTGATGTTCTTGAAGGTTTGAGAAATGTTTTTTGTCTACTGTTATCTTTGTCTGTGCCAGTAACTTCTCAAATTTTCCTATTTGAGATATATTTTTGAGACACTGCATTTTCACATTTATTGTGATTAAAAAAAACAAGTATTGTGTGAAAATCAATGTGAAAAAAGAAATGAAGATGGTTGTGTCCCATATGATGCCAAAGTTTGAGATGTTGTGCAGTACCCAACAGGTACATAGATCCCATTAGTAACTGTGATTATTTAAGAATGAAATAAAATATTTTTTTCTTTTATTTTATGTATATTTTTTCAAATAGTTACTAAGTTGATAGGACATAAGTACTTCTTAAGTTGTTCATACTTAGCTACTTAATAAACAGAACTGTTGGATATATATTCTACCTTAGATGTGCTGTGAAAGAAAAACCTTTTAAAAGTATACTAATCTTAAAGTAAAATGATCAGTCACTATCTGTGTCACTTTCTTCCCCACACCAGGCAAAAGGAACTAATCCAAATAAGTTGTGTAGCATTTCCACTAAACAATTTCTTTTCCTTCTGCTTTTCAAAGTATTACAAGATAAACCAAGATGGCTGGGTAGTAGGAGGCATTACAGCCTGCTGAGTACATTCTCACAACTACTCCGCAGAGAACTAGAAAACACAAACCAAGACCTACTGGGATATTTAAGTTAAAAAAATCACAGTGAATCCTTTTTTTCCTAAGCAGGTTTGCACAGAGAAGTCTGAGGACACTGGTGACCAGGTCTCTCTAAAAGCACTCAGTGCAGAATCTTTCATCACAGTGACTGACCAAGGGCCTGAATCTGTGTACTAGAAGGAGGGCCCAGATCCAGCAAAGGGGTTAGACACTGTGCAGGAAGCAGAAACACATGACAAAGACAACACTCTCTGGGTGGCAGTAAAGTAGACCAGAGATGTGCACATGTCATATCGTTCTTGTGTGAATGAATATATCCATTTATATAATAAAACTCGTAGTTAGTTCAATTTGGCTTTATTACCTATATTCAGGGTAACAGAGTACTATTTATTCTACCTTTGAAATATCTATTGTCTATGACCCCTCCTCTCCTTTAGCAAAATGCTTAGTGGTGCAGTGGAAATAGAACTGGGTTTAGAATCAAAAACACTCATCGTCATGAGTTTAAAACTGGCTTCAGACACTGTGTGACCCTAGGCAAGACAACTGACCCAGCATGCTTCAGTTTTCTCATCTGTAAAATGAGTTGGAAAAGGAATTGGTGAACCATGCCAGTATCTTTGCTAAGGAAACCTGAAATGGGGCTACAAAGCATCAAACACACCTGAAATGACTGAGCAGCAAGAAAAACACTCCTCTAGCATGGCCAACATCCGGACTAGGATCTCATCACCTCATAACTAGACGAGTGCAATATATTCTGATTATTCTCCCAGTACCAAATATTTCCCCATTCCAGGCCATCTTCCACTCAGTTATCAAAGTTACCTTCCTAAAGGGCAGGTCTGACAGTATCACTCCCCTATTCAATAAACTCCAATGGCGCATTATTGCTACCAGGATCAAATATGAAATCCCATGTCTGGCTTTTAAAACTCTTCATAACTTGTACCCTTCCTACATTTCTAGTTGTTGGTTTTTTTGTTTTTTCCTTTTGGAGGGCAATTGGGGTTAAGTAACTTGCCCAACTTTACATGGCTAGTTTTTCTTTTGTGTGGGAGTTAAGTGTCTGAGGCTAGAACTGAACTAGGGTCCTCCTGACTCTGGGGCTGGAGCTTTACTCACTGTGCCACCTAGCCACCCCACTCTAGTTGTTATTTTAAAAATAACTCAATCCCTTCCACATACTCTGTTGATCCAGTGACACTGCTGGCCTCCTCACCATTCCTCCTACAAGATCTTCTGTCTCCTAACTCCATGAATTTTCACCGGCTATTCTCTTGTGTCAGGAATTCTCTCCCTCCTTATCTCTGCCTTCAAGTCTGGCTTCCTTCAAGTCTCAGCCAAAATCTCACCTTCTACAAGAAGCCTTTCCTGATCTTCCTAAGTGTTAGTTTTCTCCCATTTCCCCAGATTATCCCCAATTTATCCTGTTTATATCTTGTTTGTGTATATTTTTTTACATGTCATCTCCCCCATTAGATTGTAAACTCCTTAAAGGCAAGAATTGTTTTCTTTTGGGTGGCCAGGTGTCTCAGCAAGTAAGATCACCGGCTCCAGTGTCGGGATGACCTGGATCAAATCCGGGCTCAGATACTCAGCACCACACCCAGCAATAACTGGCTGTGTAACCTTGAGCAAATTACTTAACCCCGATTGCTTAAAAAAAAAAAAAAAGAATTTTTTTCTTTTGTTCCTTTTACTCTATTTTCTTTTTTTTTTTTTTTTTTGTCTTTCTTTGGACTCCCAGTGCTTATCAGGGTGCCATTAATAAATGCTTGTGGACCAAAACAGAAATCCAAAAAAGAAATATATCAAATGATATAACATATAAAATACTTTGCAAACCTTAACATGTTTAATAAGTACCATTTAATTATTATAATACTATCCTGAAAATCAAAGGAGAGATTAACAAAATCGAAAGCAACAAAATCACATGTGAATAATAATTAAAACAAAGAACTTTGGGGAAGAACACAAAATGAACTACTCACTAATTAGATTTTAAACAAGAAGAAAACCAAATCATCAGTATTGAAAATGAAAAAAAGATAAATTGACAACAAATGAAGAAAAAATGAAATTATTAGAAGCTATTTTGCCTAATAATGCACCAATAAAAGTGAGAATCCAAATGAAATATATAAATAATTAAAAATATAAAATACCCAGGTTAACAGAACAAGAAATAAAGGTCTTAAACAAGTCAGTTCTAGAAAAAAGAAATTGATCATAAATAAGATCCCAAAGGGAAGTGGGGGTGGGGGGTGCCAGGGAACTACAGTATTTATGGAAGAAATATGAGAAAGTTCTACCAAACTTGAAAGAATAATTAGTTTCACTGTTACACAAACTTTTTGGAAAAAAAAAACCAGCAAAACAAAATATCCTAATACAATATTGTTTTGTTTAAAAAAGTAAACATAGGATCAAATGGATTATTCTGTTGAAATTGAGGGAATAAGCATAGATAAAAAAGAAACACAATTATCACTTTTTTTGCAGATGATGTGGTTTATTTAGCAAACCATAAAGTATCAAATAAAATTAATTGATACCATGAATAACTTTGGTTAACCTGCAGTATATAAAATAAATGCATATATATCATTAGCATTTCTGTATAATACCAAAAAAAACTCATTAGGAAGAGAGAAAAATTCTATTTAAAATTAATATATAATATATAAAATATGGGATAGTCTATCAAGGGATTGGTAGATAGGAACTATATGAATACAGCTATAAAAGAGTCTTTATACAAATCAAGGCGTTTAAATAACTGGAGAAATATTATTTGCTCATAGGTAAGCTGGGCCAACATAATAAAAATTACAGTACTCTTTAAATCAATTTACTTATTCAGTGTTATGACAATCAAACTATCAAAGAATGATATTATAAAACTAGAAAAATGAAAACAAAATTCATCTGGAGGAACAAAAAAGGTCAAGATACATCAGGGAAATACAAAAAAAAAGTTAGAAGAATAATTTAAACTATAACACCAATATTAAGACTTTTATAAACTGATAAAGTATAAAGGGAACAGAATCAGAAGAGCAATTTCTATAAGAAAAACAACATTGTAAAAACAAAGATCAATAAAAATGACTATTTTTTGGTTCCTGAAGAATGATGATAGGAGCTCCTGACAGAATGGTGATAAACTCAAGAAGCAGAAGGGATGTGTCTATTTTTTTACGCAGCCAATGAGAAAATTTGTTTTGCTTCACTAGACATAGCTCTTAAAGGAATTTACTTTTCTTTCCCTTTTTGTTCAGTGGGATGGGAACTGGGAACAAGAAAAAATAGATTTCTGTAAATTTAAAAGAAACCACTTTAAAAAATCGAGGTTGGAGGGAGCTATAGGTGTAGAATGTTGCATATACTTTCAAATAAGGTCACTGTATTGTCAGTTCTGCTTAGTTGTTTTACTTTGTTACAGGAAAGCTCTCATGGGTAATCTGGAAATGTTTGCAATATAAAAATGAAACACATCAATAAAACTTTAAAAATAAAAAGGAAAAGAAAGAAACATGCAAAGCAAGGGGGCATAGAAGTCATTGGTTCTCAAATTATATTGCAAAGCAGTGTTATCAAACAGTTCAGTACTGGTTTAAGGAAAAAAATGAAACAGGTTAGGTTCACCATATATAGGAACACACTAACAAAGTAGTTTTGCAAAGTAGGGTTTTGCAAATGCAAATATCCTAGCTATAGAAGTAAGAATTCTACTCTTAGATAAAAACTGCTGGGAAAACAAAAAAGTCTGAAGAAAGTAAGTATAGACCATATCTCATACTGTCTACTAAGATAAATTCCAAATTTGTTCAAGTCTCAAGCTAAAATCCGACCTTTAACTAATTTAAATTTATTTGAATCATTTTTATTTAAGAACTAGTCTCCAATTGATAAATGGTCAAAGGATATGAACAGACAGTTCACAGAGGAAAAAAATTCCACCTATCAATAACCACATAGGGAAAAATGCTCCAATTCACTGATAATTTGAGAAATGCAAATTAAAGCAATTGAGATTCTATCCCACACCCATCTGAACAGTAAAGGTGACCAAAAAAAAAAGAAAGAAAGAAAATGAGAACTGCTGAAGGGACTGTGTGAATGCAGGTACCTTAAGGCATTCTGGTGGAGCTGTGAAATAATAATACTGTGATTCTGGCAAACAACTTGGAATTGTACTTCCAAAGTTACTAAACTGTGCATCCTTTTTAACCTTTGTAATGTTAATGAAATAGTTCCCCACCTATTAAGAGGCCTCACAGTGGAACCCATTAAGGGAAACTTGGTTAAGAGAGGCTTGCTTATAGAAAGGCTTTCACACCTTATGCTAATTTCTAATTAGGCACTGAGTCAGAAGGATTGTGATGCCTTCTGGCTCTGAGAAGTGTATATATACTCTGTGTTGGTATTTTGCTTACTGGGCTCCCTTATGAGATGGATCTTGTGATTTCCTGGTCAAGATTCTGAGTGGCCCTATGTCCAGAGCTCCCGTCTGCTCAGATGTAAAGACTCTCTCGATCCAGGGATGTATGTAAAGTGTATAGCAATATCAGGCACTATAAAAGCAAATAATAGCAAAATCAGGCAGTCAGAGCCCTATCCATTGGTCTTTATCTCTGCCTGTACTTTCTCTGAAGTTCAGGGTTCTGACTTTTGCCCTGAACCAGTGAATGTAATTTAAAAAGATTGTTGATACCTTAAACAGCTATTTTTCCTAGTAAAGCAGCCATCCTGGGAATGCCAGTGTGGTTGCCATTAAAACCCTATGCTATCACTACTAGGTATATAATCCAAAAATACATAAATAAAAAAAGGAAAAGGACCCATTTACACACACACACACACACACAGACATGCATATGTGCACAAACACATTTATAGTTGTTCTTTTGTGGTGGCACAGAACTGGAAATGAAGGAGGCCTCCATCAATTGGAAATGGCTGAACAAATTATTTATGAATATAATATGTAGTTATGAAAATAAATATAATAATATATTTATATGTATGAAGATTAAAAGCATATTTATGAAAATACAAATGAATACAATTTTACTGTAAGAAATGATGAAGAGATTGGTTTTAGAAATTCTGGGAAGACTTGTATAAACTAATGCAGAGTGAAGTGAATAAAACCAGGAGAATCATTACAATAATAGCAACAACATTATAAGACAAAGAACTTTAAAAAAAACTTAAGAATCCTAATCAACAAGACGTCTAACCACGATTCCAAAGACACGTGATGAAATATACTACTTGTCTCCGGATAGAGAAGTGATGGACGGAGGTATGACTTTTTGGACATGGACAATATAGAATTTTTTTTGACTTGACTATGCATATTTATTACAATATTTTTTCCTTCTATTTTAATGGGAAGAGATGGTTGGAGGAAGATAAATCTGATTTTGTTAATTGAAAAAAACAGTTTAATATAAAAAAAGCAAAATAAGCAAAGTAGCCTAGAACCATTTAGTGTAACAGAAAAGAATGCTACAAATTTTCACGCATCCTGAAGACCTAAGTTGGCTATTTGCAACACAGTAACTACTATAACATATTTCATATTAATGACGTCAAGTAATCAAGAAATGATCCATTTTCTAATATAGTACTCAAACAAAAAAAAATTATAAAAGCATCGCTACCTATTGAAAAGTAACTCCCATCTCTAGCTTGGAACTCTGGAGGGAATCTGATCCCAGGTTCTATAGGTGATGATTATCTGGACGTATTAAGTAATTGGTGCTCCCCCTCCCTCATCATTTCCTCCCATCATTTTATTCAGGTCTTAGAGAACTTCACCAGGGTTGTCTTTAACTTGGTTCCCCTTCTCCCATCCAAAAACACTCATTACACTCAGGGTCACCTGAGAAACTCTAAGTCAAATTTCTGGTTCAGTTTTGGAGCTGTAATAGCTGTAGCTGTCCTAGTTGCTCTTCCTTCAGTCACCAAGTATTTATTTTTTATGCCAGACATCGTGTTAAGTGTAGGAAATACAGGCAAAAAGAAAAACAGTCAACTGCCCTCATGGAGCTAGCACTTTAATGAGGGAAGTCAAGCCATAAAAGAGAAGCTGAAAAGCAGCAAGGGGTTTGGGGAAGGTCATGTGGTGGCTAAGACTAGAACATAAGAGATGGCTGCTCTGGGGTCCTTTCCCAAAAGTGAAGTTCTCAGATAAAACTCTCCAGTAGGAGAAGGGGTCTGTGAGGGGCTGGGGTGGTCAGGAGGTAGCTGGGGCCTGGTGCTGTGTGGAAAGTCAGTCTCTCTCATTGTACTGGTTCCCTCTGAATCTCAGCTCAAATCCTATCTTCTGTCAAAGGCTTTCCTAACCCTCTCTCCTCCCCACATCCAGCAGATAATGCTTTCCCTTCTGGTATTTCTCACCTGCTCTAAACCTAGCCTGTCTGTAACAATTTATGTACAAGTTGTCTTCCCCCATCAGAAAGGGAGCTCCTTGAATAAAGATACTGCTTTTCACCTTTCTTTGTTTCTCTAGGCTTAGCACAGTGGCCTATATAGAGGAAGCACTTAATTAATGTTTTGATTAATTGAAAGCTAGTTTTGTTGGGAGAAGAGGGGAAGGAGAAAGAGAGAGAGAGAGACAGAGAAAGAGACAGACAGACAGACAGACAGACAGACAGAGACAGAGAGAGACAGAGACTGAGAGACAGAGACAGAGAGAGAGACAGAGACAGAGAGAAATCGACACATTGGCATCAATGCAAATAGAATAATTCATCTCTTGCAAGCACATCTAACTTACATGATCCAAACACTACAAGTTCTTGGAATAGACAAAGATTATTAGGAAGAACTTGCGATTACACTTAATTAAAGTGCTTTATGTAGATAAAATGTTAGTGTCCGAATTCACACAGAGGCTTTAAAAAAGATGAGGATGAATACAAATATTCCTAACGCATTCTATTTAAAATAAACTTTGAATATCATCTGGGAAGCTTACTTTTGGGAGAAAAAAAGGCAGGTGAATAAAAGGAATCATTTTTCACAATCTACAAGTTCTTGATAAGTTTCATGTAAGTCTAACATTGGATGAATCAAATGTTTTATCAAATATCTCAAGTCACTTATTCTCTCTGAGCCTCATCTGTAAATTGAGGGAGTTAGAGAATAGAGAACCCCCTTTCAACACCAGATCAATAATCTTATGACCTACTTTTTTCCTTTTATAAAATTCAATCTTTTATTTTCAGTTCTGAATTATCTCCCTCCTATCCCCTTCCCCAAATAAGTAAGAAGGCAAGAAAAATGAAAGCC
>NW_027185809.1:11083725-11145338 GCF_028583685.1 Petaurus breviceps papuanus
GAAAGAAAGAAAGAAAGAAAGAAAGAAAGAAGAAAGAGAGAGAGAAAAGAAGAGAAAACGTGGCTTAATCTACAATCTGCATCCATGAGCTCTCTATCTGGAGCTGGATAACATGTTTCATAATAATTCTTTGGAATTATATCTAGTCATTGTGCTGACTGAGTGTTGTCATGTAAGACTAGACCCAAATCCCATTGGTATGGGATTGTCTTTTAATTTGGTTGATATTAATGCCCCATACTTGGTTGAGTGGCAGAGGTGGTGATAGGAAGGGCTTCTCTTTCATACTCTGTAGAGTGTCTTTGTACTCGAGGCACTTCCGGCTTCCAGTTCTGAGAGAGAAGATGAATGACATAAACCCCATATGTTATTATTGTATCTTATTCTGGTCCCTCCTTTTCTAATTAGTATGATAAATAAGTTTACAAGGATCCAGTAAATAAGATTACAAAGAGAAACCTGGAAGCCACATATAAACTGTCTCTAGGGTCAAAGAAGAATAATCTTCAAATTGTATTATATATTAACTAAAATTCAGAACCTGGCAATATATGCTGAATTAGGGAAACCATCTAAGCACTCTTTATCAAAGTTCTAGTCCTATGTTATGTGAATTCCAGACAAAATCTAGAATTTCACAGCTCTAGATCAGTAGATCTAGAACTCTCTTATGTATATATTCTCTTTTGTAAAATTTACCTGATTTCTGTTTTGCTGTTGTATAAATGTCTATTTCTTGTGTATTTGTTATGTATATTCATTATTGAACTGGCATTTTGTGAAAAAGGGTCAAGCCTCCCATATAGAGTTTGAAGTCCTGCTCACCTCAATAATAAATAGAAGTTAGAGTAAACCTGAAAACTATAGATTCTAAAACAAACATATTAAGGGAATGGACAGATATAATTCTAACCTGGTACTCTCTCTCTCACTCACTTTTTGGAGAGGGGAAGGCAGGGCAATTTGGGTTAAGTGACTTGCCCAAGGTCACAAGGCTAGTAGGTGTTAAGTATCTGAGGCAGGATTTGAACTCAGGTCCTCCTGATTTCAGGGCTGGTGCTCTATTCATTGTGCCACCCAGCCAATCCCTGGTACCCTCTCTCTTTGAAAAGAGCAGAGTGGCCAACCTTCTGGACTCAACTTTCTGTTTCCCCTCCTGGCAGGAAACAAAGTCTCCCTTAGAGAAGAATGGGGTTAGAGATGTTGATTCTGCCTTCCTTCAAGCTATATGATGATATTCCCATGCTACACAGAGTAAGGGTTAGGGTTGGAGCAGAAATATTGTGCTGAAATAAAAACAAACAAACAAACAGGGGTAGCATTCATGATATCAGAGAAAATAATACCAAAGATAGATCTAATTAAAAGATATAAGGATATAAACTATACCATGCTAAAAGGTACCAAAGATGATGAAGTACTAAACATAAAAGTGGTATAACATCCAAAATTTTAAAAAAGAAGTTAAATGAGTTAGAGGAGGAAATAGACAGTAAATCCATACTAGCAGGGGACTTCAACTTCTTCCTCTCAGAACCAGATAAATCTAACCAAAAAACAAACAAGAAAGAACTTAAGGAGGCAAATGGAATTCTAGAAAAGTTAGATATCATAGATCTGTGGAGAAAGCTGAATGGGTACATGGTACCCACAAAAATTAACCATACATTAGGGCATAAAAACTTTGCAATGAAATGCAGAAAAGCAGAAGTATCAAATGCATCCTTTTCAGATCATAAGGCAATTAAAATTACATTCAATAAAGGGCCATGGAAAGATAGATTAAAGATTAATTATAAAGTAAATAATATAATTTTACAGAATAAGTGGGTCAAAAAACAAATCATAGAAAAATCAATAATTTCATTAAAGAGAACATACCAAAAATATTAAAGGGAACAGTACCAAGAAAACATACCAAAATTTATGGGATGCAGTCAAGCATTACCTACGGCAAATGTTATTATCTCTAAATGCATACATCAATAAAATAGAGAAAGACCAGATCAATGAACTGGGCATGTAACTAAAAAAAAAAAAAAAACCTAGAAAATGAACAAATTCAATATTCCCAATTAAACACTAAGTTGAAAATCCTAAAAAAAAAATCAAAAAAGAAATTAATAAAGTTGAAACTAAAATAATGAACTGATAAATAAAACTAGAAGCTGGTTTTATGGGGCAAAAATTAAATAGATAAATCATGGGTTAATTTGATTTAAAGAAAAGAAAGCTAAATTACTAGTATCAAAAATGAAAGGGGTTAACTCACCACCAATAAAGAGAAAATTAAAGCAATTACTAAAAGATATTTTACCTAATTATATGCCAATAAATCTGACAGTCTAAGTAAAATAAACAAATATTAACAAAAATATGAATTGCCTAGATTAACAAAAGATGAAATAGAATACTTAAATAACTCCCTCTTAGAAAAAGAAATTGACCAAAACCATCAATGTACTCCCTATGAAAAAATTCCCAGGGTCAAATATATTCACAAATGAATTTAAAGAACATTTAATCCCAATACTGTATAAACTATTTGGGAAAATAGACAAAGAAGAAGCCCTGCTAAATTTCTTTTATGGCACAAATATCATGCAGATACTGAAACCAGGAAGAGCTATGATGGGGAGCGGGGGAGGGAAAGAAGAATACTATAGTCCAATTTTCCTAATGAATACTGAGGCAAAAATATATATATTAAATATAATACTAGAAAGGAGATTATACCAATATCTCAAAAGAATTATACCAGGTGGAATTTATACCAGAAATGTAGGGCTAGTTCAATACTAGGAAAATTATGTATAAAAATATATATCAGCATAATTGACCATATCAATAATGAAATCAACAGAAATCATATAACTATCTCAATATATGCAGAAAAAGCCTTTGGAAAAAATACAACACCCATTCCTATTTAAAAAAAAACACTAGAAAGCATAAGAATAAATAGAGCTTTCCTTAAAATTCTAAGTATTATTTATCTAAAACCATTAGCAAGGATTATCTGTAATGGAGATAAGCTAGAAGTCTTCCCAATATAGTAAGAAGTGAAGCAAGGATGCCCAGTATCACCATTATTAGTCAATATTGTACTAGAAATGCTAGCTATAATAATAAAAGAAGAAAAAGAAATTGAAGGAATTAGAATAGGCAACAAGGAAACAAAATTAACATTCTTTCTAGGTGATATGATGGTATGCTTAAAGAATCCTAGAAAATCAACTCCAAAACTAACTGAAGTAATTAACAACTTTAGCAAAGTTGTAGGATATAAAATAAATCCAGATAAATCATCAGAATAATCCAGATAAATCATCAGTCCAGCAGCAAGAGATAGAAAGTGAAATTCCATTCAAAATAATTATAAACAATATAAAATACTTGTTAATCTAGCTGTCACAACAAACCCAGTAACCATGTGAAGACAATTACACAATGCTTTTTGCATAAACAAAATCAGATCTAAAGAATTGGAAAAATATTAATTGCTCATGGTAGACTGAGGCAATGTGATTAAAAAAAAAAGCAATTCTATGTAAGTTAATCTACTTATTCAGTGCCATACCAATCAAACTGCCAAAAAATTATTTTATAGAGCTAGAAAAAGAATAAAATTCAGGTGGAAAAAAATAAAAGTTCAAGAATATTAAGGGAATCAATGAAAAAATGTGGAGGAATGAGACCTAGCTGTACCAGATCTCAAATGATATTATAAAACAGTAATCATCAAAACAATCTGGTATTGGCTAAGAAACAGAGTGGTGGGTTAGTGGAACTGATTAGGTATCCAATACATAACAGCAAATGACCATTTTTTGTGTTTGATAAACTGAAAGATCTAAACTTTTGGAACAAGAACTCACTTTTGACAAAAAAAAAAAAACTGCTAGGAAAACTGGAAAACAGTTTGGCAGAAACTAGTTATCGACCAAAATTCACACCATATGCCAAGATAAGGTCAAAATGGGCATATGTTTTTTCACATGAGTATAATATCATAAACAAATTAAGGGAGCATGTAATAGTTTAACTCAGATCTATGGATAAGGGAAGAATTTTAGAACAAACCATAGACAGCATTATAAGATGGATAGCTATTATTACACTAAATTTTAAAGTTTTTACACAAAGAAAACCAATGCAAGTAAGATTAGAAGGAAAACAGGAAGTTGGGGGGGGGAGTGTATTTATACCAAGTATCTCTGATAAAGGCCCAACTTCTCAAATATATAGAGGACTGAGTCAAATTACACTAATACACTATTGCTGAAGTGTTATCCAACCATTCTGTAGAGCAAATTGGAACTATGCCCAAAGGATTATTAAACCATGCATACCCATTGACCAAGCAATGCCATTACTAGGATCTGTAGCCCAAAGAGATTTTTTTAAAAAAAAAAAAAGGGGAGTGAGGAAAGGGCCTATTTGTATAAAAATATTTATAGCAGATCTTCTTGTGGTGGCAAAGAATTGGAAAATGAGGTGATGCCCATCAATTTCTGAATGACTGAACAGGTTGTGATATAGGATTGTAATGGAATACCATTGTAGTATCAGAAATTCTAAGCAGGATGATTTCAGAAAAAAAACCTGGAAAGACTCACAGGAACTGATTAAGAGTGAAATTAGCAGGACCAGGAGAACATTAGCTATCCCCAGCAATACAATGATCCAAGACAACCCCGAAGGACTTAAGATGAAAAATGCCATCCACCTCCAGTGAAGGAATATGAATGCAGACTCCACACTATTTTTCATTTTCTTTATTTTCTTTACTTTTTGGGTTGAGTTTTCTTCCACAAAATAACTAACATGGAAATATGTTTTATGTGATTGCACATGTATGATCTATGTTAGATTGCTTACTATCTCAAGGAGGGGAAGAGAAAAAAGGGAGGGAAGGAGGGAATTTGGAGCACCAAATTAAAAAAAAAACATTGAAAATTGATTTTTACATGTAATTGGGAAAAATAAAGTATTTTTTTAAAAAGAAAAATATCTACATATGTCACCTCTTAAACTATATTTAAGAAGCTGGGGACATGCAAAATGACTTAAACAAACAGAATCAGCATGTCAGTCTTCTGCTTCCCTCTATAAATGCCTAAGAGGAAGGATGTGGGTTTTCTTTGCCCTTATTCCAACTCTTCCATTGCTCATCTCTTTCTTCATTACCAGTGGTCTCCATGGAAGCTGATTCACAGGGACTTTGACTTGTTTACCTAAGTGTCCATTTGCCAGAGGAGTTTTCTCTTCACCTCTTATGACTGAATTCCCCCCTGAGAAATGCAAGCTGTGTTCAAAGGAGCAAAGAGATTAAGGGCACAAATGAATGACAATTATTTTGAGAGGAGCCAGAGAGAAGGAGAGCAGAGAAAGAGCAGACTTTTAACTAGGCAGAATGATGCCTCCTGCAGAAAATTCAATTTTTCACTATTGTTTTCTAGCTTTAAGTGACCAGACACAGTATAAAACCGAGAATATGAAGTCAAGAGTGTCCATCCAGCTGGATGGAAACAGAGTAAGTAGCCTATGTCTGATAGAATTCATCATGCCACTCTCATTTTCAAAAACTTATAACGGCTCCCTATTGCCCAGACTTGCTTGCATAGAATTCTAGGTCCACCACAGACTTCCTTATTTGAGACAGAATATGCACTCAGTGAGTCTTACATATATTTTACTCTTTTCCACTCTGGGGCTACAAGTCCTCCCTCTGGCCTCTTACTGGTCTATAGAGCTCTTACTGGTGGAGACCATGCCTTATACTTTGTAATACATCCACAGCCCATCCCCCAAACCCATTAATCCCCATGAATTTATGTACTTTTACTATATCAGTTTGTGCCAGAGCAATAATAATATCTGACATTTATATGGTGCTTTATGGTTTACAACATGATTTATGGTTTGCAAGGTGCTTTACAAACATTGTCACGTTCAATCCTTTTAACAGCACTGGAAGAAAGGCAGTACAAGTAGTATTTCCAGGCAAGGAAAGTGAGACTTAGAGGGGGAAGGAGGAGAAAAGAAAGGGAGAGAAGAAAAGAGAGAGGGAGAAAGGAAGGTATCGAAGAAAGGAGTAGTTTGCCCAAAAAAAACATTTTAGAGTACTGAATCTGTAGTCAAAAACCCTGAGTTTGCAAATAGAGAGGGAGAAAAGTGAATTCCTCTGAGTTTCTATTCCTGTGTTTTCCCATTCTGCTCATAAATCCCATAAAATCACATATTTATAGCATGGAAGGGGCCTCAGAGGTCTTGTAGTTCAAACCCTTCACTTGACAAATGAGGAAACTAAGGTTCATAGAGGTGATTTGCCCAATATCACACAAGCTTACACATTCAAGTAGCTTAGCCACAATTTGAACCAAAGTCCTTTGACTCCAAAACTCGTTTGACTATTCCATATTATTCCCTCATCTTACAAAAATTAACCCCTTCATTATACAAAGGGAAAAACGTAAAGTTTAAGTAACTTTGGAATAGTAGCAGTACATCATGATGTACATACATGCCTATAGAGAAAGGAGGTTGGGAACAGGATCAATCTTGAACATTATACCTTCAAGGGATCCTCTACATTAAACATAATGCCTAGAATCTTAGAAAGTGCTGAGTATAGTAATTAACTTGGGGTCTTGCTGAGTTTTTATATTAAAAATGGAATCATGGTCAGAAGTATTTCCCCAATCAGCAAAAATTCTTCCTCTAATGGACTCTGCCTTGGCACTCCTGGTGATCAGTAAATAGCCCTTAGCTTTTCCCCATGGCCAGTCAACCAACTAGAATATTTTTTTAACTTTAAGTTTTGGTCTCCAAGGCCATTCAATATGGCTTAATAAGCTAGCAGCAATGTGGTAGTCAAATCTCTGTTTTATCACAGAGCAACAAAAATATTATAAATGTTCCCTAATATAAATAGCTTACACTTTTTTCAGTGCTTTAAGATTTACAAAGGTGCAAGAACCCTCTCAGATGAAGAAACCGGGGGTCAAGGAGAGAAGGTCATTTGCTTAAGTTCCTACAGCTATTAAGTAACAGATAAGACTCCAACTTGAGTTTTCTGATTCCAAATTCAGGAATTTTTCCACTACAACAAGCTAGCAAATCACAAGAATCAATTCTAGTTTAAAGAACAAGCCTTAAAATCTCATACTTGATTTCCAGAAGTATTCCAATTTCTTCTAAGTTTTTCTATGTCTACCTCCTCCCTCCCCTTAAAAGGATAAGCAAATCTGATTATGTAAATTTTCTAGGTAAAAATATCTGAATGAGAGAATATAGCAGCTACCATGTGTTCTTAGCTCTAATCCTTTGAAAAGTTTTTCAAATATAAGTTCTCTGGTTAATTCCAAGTATTAAATTTCTCCTTCCTTCACCAAAACCACAGATGCTCTGAAGACTCAAGAAAGAACAACATACCATTTACTGTCACAGTTAGAGCAGCATGGACCCTAATTGAACATAACAACTTATGATTATGGATCCCCTGGTCACTATGCCTGGGGCTGTGTCAGTTTATTTGGAAGATGACTGGTGACTAAGTCAGGAAAGGCCAACCATTTCTGTGCATAAGAATTAAGAAGAAATCAGTCTGGCTTCTTTTCCCAGCCTACCCCTTCTTTGGAGCACATTCAGTGGCAGCTTCTCCCTTGGATTTCTAGCAAAATAGGGAGAGAATTTTTCTCACCTTCCTCCCTCAACAATAATTGTAATTCATAGCTCAATTACATGACTATGAAGAATATTATTCATTATATCCATGAATCTGAACATCAGGCTGCTGCAACTCTTCCTAGAGTAGGAGTCTATGATCAGCAATACTGGTTTTGTTTAGGCGAGCGAGACAAAAGATCCCCAAGACTAAAATGTGGAAGTGGATTTCATTACTGTGGGACTGCTGGGGTCCCAGCATTCCCAACATTCCCAGAGCAGACAGTGAGCTGGCACAGACAATGTGCCAGTTTTTAAGTGAGTCAGGTTATGTAAGCTGAGACTACAATCAGTGATTTGACAGTGTATTTTTGAATTTCCCACACGCGGGAAGTTTACCCTAGGCTGAGGTACAGGGAACCTAGAATGGGCAGAGGTGGGGAAGATCCAGTGGGGGGGAAGGGGGAGGAGGTGGGGGATGGGGAAGAATGGAGAAATATCCAGCAGGGGGGAGAATGGTAAAACACTCAACAGGGATTTTACCCTAGGCTGAAATTCCTACTCACGCATCAGTTGGGGGAGGGAAGGGGGGAGTTGTGCTCAACATTCCCTACTTTTCTTTGTAGGTATGTCAAACCTTTGACATGACTGGGGCCACATCATCCAGGTTACCCAATTCTGTTCCTAAAGGATGGTAGCGGGGGTCCCTGAAAATTAACATTTTAATGAAGTTGAAACAGGACTTGACAAATTGTAGAAAGCGATTAATGAGACAGGGTCCTACAATCAGGGCTATGGTCAGGAGGAGGAGAGGACCAGCCAAGGCTGATGCCAATGCAGTGAGCCAGGGGGATGTCCTGAACATGGACTGATACCAGTTCTCAGACTCTTCCAGCTCCCTCTGTCTATCAGCAATATTCTGGCATACCAACTTCAGACTCTCCCGCACCACTCCAGAATTGTTTGCATAGAAGCAACAAGCCTCACCAAGGGCTGCACACAGGCCACCCTGTTTAAGAAAAAAAGGTCAAGGCCTCTGGGGTTCTGCAGAACCACCTCTGCCACAGAGTCCACCTGTCTTTCCAGGGCTGAGATGGACCGCTCTATGTGGGAGAGGTCAATATTACCTGTGTACTTAAGGCCTGATAGTTGGCCTCCCCCTTAATCAAGGCTGCTATCCCGGTCACTGCAGAACCCACAAGGGCCAAGCCCACTGAGATGGGAATGAGGAGTGGTACTGCCCGCCTTTGGTGGTGGCTCAGTTGCCCTTCTGGGGAAAAGTAACACCAACCTTGTTCACCTGGGAGAAGGGTGACCTGGGGAATTATGGCCACTAGGATGCACAGGGGGCCCTCAGTGTGTTGTTGTTTTCTGAGGAACACTGTAGCAGAGACGCACTGGGTAAGGCCATCATGGCATGCCCACCAGGCTCCTGGAAGGGCGGGAAAGTAGTCTGAGCTAGAGGCCTGAATCTCGTGGGTTTGTTCACAAATTGAGCTATACTGAGACCTAGACAAAGGAGTGCTGGATGATTTGAGGCAGAAACCTGTTCCCTGTACATCCCTGAGGGTGAGCCTTAGGTGGTCCCACTCACAATTCTCTGTGTTGGAAGTATGGGTGACTGAGGCATTTAGTGCCACCCCTACATAATAAGGAGGCTGGGGTTCAACACAGATCCAGCAATCTTTTCCCAACATGTGGTTAGAGCTGTTAAGTGTTTTATGAACAGCTGACAGGAGGGTAAGTAAGGGGACCTACTAATTGCGAGATTCCTGAATCTTTGAAGATGGGGGGGGGGAGCATATGACCTGACCAGGGCCCATGTGGTGACAGCTGGTATTGTGATTTGGACATCAGGGTTCCCTATTGGGGCAGGGATAGCCAAGTCCCCTATGGGACCAATGGGGTGATGATCAGGTAGGGGCACAGGAGGCTTCTTGGTTACAGTCAGTACTACAGTCTTTCCCACCTGCCCTTCCTCCTCCTCCTCATCTGGAGCGACCACGGTCCCCCAGGCAGGGACGATGATTCCCAGGACCCAAGAGACTGGGACTCCCCAGGCAGGGGTCAGAGGGGTTTTGAATGGTGAGATCGAGCATGGGTTGCTAGGGGTCAGACCCGACTGTATGGATTCAGAAGAATGGTCCCTGAATGATCCCCCACTACCACCTGCCCTGTAGCACAGGGAGGCACTGGGGCTAGAAGAGGGGAGGTGGTAACTGTGACATAAGTGCTGGAGCACAGGCATCCTGTATCTGAACAGAGCAGGCAGTCTGCATCTGCTGGTGGGCCCCCAAATAGTCCAGTTCAGGGGAAATGGAGTTGACGGGGAGCCATATGTGTTCCAGGTTCTGGAAAGTCCAGGATTGTCCATTTCCTGTGGTTACCACCCAGGTATAGCTTGGTCTGGGAGCATGGGGATTGTGGGGGACCTCGCAAGGAGATAAAAGGAGGATTAGGAAGAGAATAAGTCTTAGCTTTAGGGGGTCCTTGTGGACTTCTGCTTTCCATTCTGAGGTGACAGCAGGCTTCACTCTGGTATAATGGAGCCAGGTGGGGATAGAGTCCACTTTGACAGCAGTGAGTGTAGTGAGGATCACGATGTGTGCCCCCTTCTACCTCTGCTCCAGACCCAGAGTGGTGAATTTCTTTCCCAGCACAGAATCTCCAGGTTGAAACGGGTGAGCTGAGGCTGAGCTTGGGACCGAGAGGGAGGTGTGGACTGAGGGGAGGAGTTTTCTTCTGAGTCACCTGCAGACCCTGTAGGAACTTGATGAGGGAAGAGTTAGTGATTTCAGCGTTTAGATCTTCCCGGATTAGAGGAAGAATGGGTGGTGGTCTTCCAAACATAATTTTCAAATGGGGTCAGTCCTAATTTATTGGGAGTGCATCTGCTTCTGAGCAGGGCCAGTGGTAGAAGGGTGACCTGGGTTTCCAGGACAAGTTTGGTGAGAAACTCCTTCAGAGTCCTGTTCGCCCTCTCCACCTGCCCGGAGCTCTGAGGCCGATACGCACAGTGTAGTTTCCAAGTGATCCCTAAAGCTTCTGCTATTGCTTGTGATATTTTGGTACAAATGCTGGTCCATTATCTGACTCAATTCTCATGGGGAGGCCGAACCGAGGGACAGTTTCATTAAGGAGGTTTTTTTTTGTTTTGTTTTGTTTTGTACTATTAGGGCTGTTTCATTTTTCACAGGGAAAGCTTCTACCCACCCAGAGAATGTATCCACCAGTACTGGGAGATACCTGTAGCCCTGCCCATGTGGTTTTATCTCAGTGAAATCGACCTCCAGTGCTCCCCTGGCTGTAATCCTCACTCTGACCCCCACTGGTCCTATTTTTTTTTTGTTTGTTTCACATTTACCCTTGCACAGTTTTGCAGCAACTCACAATGCTCATTTAGAAGGGGGATATAGTACCTTTCTTCTCAAGAGGAGACAGTTTTCTTTCCCCCAGGTGAGTCGTCTGGTGTAAAAGCCTTATCCATTCCCTCCCCAGAGCCTCAGGGACTAGGGGGCAGTCTCTTGGGAGGAGCCACCAACCTGACTCCTCCTTTTTCCCTTTTGATTTAGGGGCAAAAGGAATCATCCGGTTTTAGAATAGGAGGGAAGAGTGGGTAGAGTGGGTTAGGGTTAGGGTTACAGACAGCTGGGGACAGGGAGGACACAGCGGCTTGGCAGGTGGCCAGATTTGCCGCCCAATTGCTGACTGCCTCTGGGGTGTCACCCACTTGATGGGCTGGACAATGAATGATGGAAATGAGGGAGGGGAGCCAGACAGAGTCAAGAAGAGAGAGGATTTCAGCCCGCAGTCTCCGGTAGATAGCAGCATGGACGTGAGCTGTGGTAAAGCCATACCAACTATCAGTGTAAATGTTAGCTGATTTTCCCTCCAAGAGGCCGAGGGCCTGGGTCAGAGCGACAAGCTCGGCGCATTGGGCAGAGGACCCAGGAGGGAGGGGCGATGACCATAGGACCGAGAGAGATGGGGAGGACACGACCGCTGCACCAGCCCTGCGTGTCCCTGCTGCCATCGGTGAAGAGGATTAGGCCGGGGTTCTGCAGGGGTGTGTCAGTGAGATCAGTCTGGACCTGATCAATGACCTGAAGGCAATAGTGGATAGCGGGGGAGGGTGGACTAGGTTCAGGGTCAGGGAGCAAAGTGGCAGGGTTAAGAACAGAGGTTTTTGAAAAAGTCAGATGATCTAGGAGGAGAGCCTGGTATTGGGCTAGTTGGGAGTTAGAGAGCCAGCGGGTAGGATCGCTATGGAGGAGAGTCTCCACAGAATGAGGGGCGGGGATGGAAAGAGGCTGACCCAAGGAAAACTTATTAGCTTCCTTAACAAAGAGGGCCTTTGGAATGACGGCTGGAAGCAAGGGGACCAGCCAGCAGCAACTGAATCTAGACATTTAGAAAGATAGGCGCCAGGAGCCCAGGGTTCAGGCGAGGACTCCTTTAGCCACCCCATTAGATTCAGCAACAAAAAGATAGAAAGGCTTGGTGATACCAGGTAGGGCTAAGGCAGACGCTGAGGCCAAGGCGGACTTAAGGGTATCAAAAGCCTTTTGCTCTGGGCCGGATCAAGAAAGGGGTCCAGCTCCAGCATTGGCAGAATAAAGAGGTTTCACAATTTCTGCAAAACCCCAAAATCCAGAGCCGGCAGTATACCCAAAAATTCTCAAACCTGTTTTTTAGTCTTTGGGGTTGGTAAGTCTAGAATGGTTTGGATTCGGGAGGGGGAAAGGGATCAAGTGCACCCTGAGAGAATGTAATGAAGATAGGTGACCTGAGATAAACAGCTTTGAGCTTTCTTAGAAGAAACTCGGTACCCTAAAGACTGCAAGAGAGAAAGAAGGTTGGAGGTGGCAGATAATCAAGCACTTTCAGTAGGTGCCACAAGGAGGAGGTCATCAACATACTGAATTAGAGAGCAAGAGGGGTGGGATTGGCGGAAGGGGATAAGGTCCTTATGGAGGGCCTCATTGAAGAGGGTAGGGGAGTTCTTGAAATCCCGGGGTAGATATGTCCAGGTTAACTGGCTGGAATACCCACCCTCAGGGTCTATCCAGGTGAAAGCAAAAAGGGGTTGTCTAGCAGGGTCCAGGGGAATAGTGAAGAAAGCATCTTTGAGATTCAGCACCATGTAGACACAATGTGAAGGGGGAAGGAGGCTAAGGAGGTCTAGTGAGAAAATCCCTGGACCCCATAAATCAGTGAGTGCTAGACCCTCTGGAGAGCAGCAGGCTTTTTTTTCTTTTTTTTTTTTTTTCTCCTGGGCGCATTCATTTTAACAATGGCCTAATTCCTTACAGTAGGCACCTTGGTCCCTCACAAGAGTGGGGTGGGCACCCTCTTTAGGAGTCAGCCACAAGGACCTGGGGGAAAAGCTTCTTGTAATCTGCCCTGTCCTGATAGACTACTCTAAAAGGGCTTAGTATGCACCCCAGGGGAGTTTTTGATGTACTGGCTGAACCTTCTATGTTCTACAACAAAAAGACAGACAAACAGTATAGTCTTATAAACAAATATATTGATGGGGTGCTTGGGATCTATATTTGTAACATCAATTTGTAATACCAATTTGTAAAACCAGTTTGTAAAATCAAACTCCCCCCCCTCCCCCAGCTTCAGAGCATTAACTCTGCCCAGCAACAACTCATGAATTGTTGATCTCAGCTTGGAACAATAACAAGCTACACCTATGAATCCTTGACAAAAGTATCTATAAACATTCCAGCTTAGGCAACTATTATCTCCCCCTTGTATAGTGTCCTGCTGCCCCCACGAATCCTTCAATACCCTGTCTCTAGGTTAACTCCTTAGTAATTATCCACATACTGAGTCTCCATTAGCCTTAGTTCCCAGCCATCAATCTTGTCAAATATGACACTGATGGGTGGTAGACTGGGCACTTCTCAGTCAGCCCTTGACTGCTAGCTGACTTAGTGACGTTTCAAGACCAAAACCACACCTCCAGGTAGACCCCCTTTGGGCTATTTCCCAGTGAATTATGAGCAATATGCCGGCATGGTTGACATTAAAAGTGCATGTCCCTTAAACACTAGCCCCACCTTAATTCCTCCCTAATCCCACCCTCTTCTCACCTGGTCAGCATAATTGACATCCAATGAATAGCCTTAACTCCTTAAAAGTCTTCCTTAAGCTTGCAGGTCCCTTAAGCACCCTTGCCTGCTGTAAAGCATACAATAAACTTTTACAACTCTGACTCCAAGTTGGCTTGGGCTGAATTCTTTCCAGACTGAATAGCAGGCTTTCTGGTCTTAGATAAAGATCAGAGTTCCTGCAGAACCATATTGCCATCCCTCATCAATATTTTCCCAGTGGAAATCAGAAAAGCTTCCTTGAAGGTGCTCGTCTGATAGCCACTCAAATACCTGCTTTGCAGAATAAAAACAGGGAGGCTTTAAACAAATGAGCTCAAGACAAAACTTTATGAACACTGAAAGGATAGGCCACATAAAAAGACAGACAAATAGACATTAACCAGACCACTTACAAGCAAGAGAGACAACATCTCGAGTTTTGTCCAGGGAGGAGATGCCCCCTGCATAAATGGCTATGTCTAGCCCTTCCCCCTTCCAGAAAACAGGAATGAATTTTACTCACCCCCAAACTGGAGGTGCTGGATCAACGAAAGGGCCGAATGAGGAGCAAGTCGAAGTCAGGAGGCAGATGCAATCTTTCCTTCCTCCACACCTGGGGCCCTGGAACGTCCTCAGGGGCTAGCCCCCCTAGGTATCAGGGCCAGCAGATGCCTACCTCCTGAGGCTGAGAGCTCTTCTTATTCGAGGATCTTTGTGGTGGCATGGAACACCGCAGATCTCGCTAGGGCCTCCAATTTATGCTGAGCCAAAAGGAGTGAGACAAAAGGTCCCCAAGAGTAAAATTTGGAAGTGGATTTTATTACTGAGGGACTGCTGGGGTCACATACCCAGATCAGACAGTGAGTTGGCATGGACAATGTGCTGGTTTTTAAAGTGAGTCAGGTTACATAAGCCGAGACTACAAAGAGTGATTTGACAGTGTATTTTTGAATTTCCCACACGTGTGAAGTTTACCCTAGGCTTAGGGCAGAGATGGGGAAGATCCAGGTAGAGGGATGGGCAGGGGACGGGGAAAAATGGAGAAATATCAGGCAGAGAGGCAGGGAGGAGAATGGATAAATATCCGGTAGGGGGGCAGTGGACGAGGGAGAATGGAGAAATATTGGGCAGGGGGGAGAATGGAGAAACACTCAACAGGGATTTTACCCTAGGCTGAAATTCCTGCTCATGGATCAGTTGAGGGAGGGAAGGGTGAAGTTGTGCTCAACAGCTTCATCCTAAAAGATGAAAGTTTCTGGCTAAGGTGTCTTCCTCACAAATTTGAGATTGACTAGGTTCGTAAATCAATATTGTATGCTCAGAGGGAGGTGATTCCTCTTTACAAGATAATCCCAAACCTAAAGAATCTAGAAACATGACTAAATGCTGCAAATATCTGGAGCTTTTAAGTCACTCAGACATTATAGGTCTTAGGTGAAAGTAAAATGTCTGATTTTATAAATGCCTTTACTTTCTGGAGAAAGTATAATGATGGTAATGTGTTATTGTTTTATGTATGAAGTGTTTTTATTTTAATGTGTTTATGAATCATTTGTGTTTTAAGTGTTTCTTTGTTAGAGGAAACAAATAGCTGTCCTATGGCTAAGAACAATTTTTTATACATTGAGTACCTTTTTCTAAAAGTTATACCCTTAATCCTCTTGCGGGGAGACTTTAGATGTTAACCATACAAAGTTTTATTTTACATACTTTACCACAAGCCTTACTCTGAGGTGCGAACATAACAATCTGGAGAGCAGAGATCAAGAAAAGTCTGACTCTACTCTTTGGGGTCAGACTTCCTCAGGAACAAAGCCAGTCCCTGTGAGTAGAGAGAAATAAACCCTTGTGGGAAGGGTCCCCTAATGCTGTGGATAACAAGCAAACATGGGAGATCCTGGGACCTTGAAAATAACTGGAGTTCAGGTTGAGGGATAGAGGAATAGATGGAAGAAAAGGTTGAATAAAATATGAGTCTGCATAGAGAAAGAATGGGTCAAAGAAAATATATCTTTGGGGTTGACATGTATAGTGATTTAGCAGAATCTGCAACACAAAAGAGATTGGGTATATTTTGCTGCTTCCCATCAGAGACAAACATTTGTGGAATACTGGGGGACTCAGACCACGCTGAAACAATATTGACCATGGGAAGGGCTGAGCGCTTGTGAATGAAATGTCCTGCTCTAGTAAAAGCATCAAATTTGAAGTCAGAAGAGATGGATTTGGACCTTGGCTTTGCTATCTATTCTCTCTGTGATAATGGGAAATCAATAAATCAAAAAGCATCCATTAAGCCCTTACCAAAGGCAAGGCAATATTCTAAGTACTGGGAATAGAAACAGAAAGAATCATTGTATCAGAGGAGACAATATGTGCACATGCTAGCAAATACAATCTATATCCAATGTAACTGGGGAGCGAGGTGCGCTGGGGAAGGCCCTAGCAACAAGACAGATAGATTGGAAAAGGTCCCCTGTTGCCTTGAAGGAAAGAAGGGATTTAGGCAGGGAGGAGGTGGGGAGTGAAGATGTTCCTGGCATGTGTAAGTCATTACACATGCTGTATGGTGAATCATTTCTATTTCCTCTTCTGTAAAATAGGGGGTTGAATTAGTTAAAGGAACTTTCTTAAAGTCCTCTTCATACCTAAATTCTATGGCCCTGTGAACACAGAACTTTCCTTACCAGATAGAACACTATCATTTCTATGGTTTCCCATCCAATGACTGCTCCATTTTTATTCTTCTTGACAGCTGGCAGTGAGAAGAAAAAGATGGAACATTTAGTATCATTCCTTAGTCAACAAGAAATTCAGCTGCCTGTCACCTATATGCAACTTCTTAGACCCATCACTGTAAAAGATGAAACACGGGAGGAAAAGAACAGACTGTTACTCTCGGAGCCAATGCCATTTGTCAATTCAATTAATTCAAGGGACAGGGAACAAAAGGGCCGTTATTTTCAGATAAAATTTATGTGGGAAGGTTCTGCCTGGTAGCTCCAAACTTGGTAGCTTTTCTACATTAAAAAAAAAAGTGATGAGGGAAGTGATCACAATCCTTCAGCGCAGTGTTTTCTGTGATATAGGAACATTACTTGCAAAAGAGTGGACCCTAGGGCTCATTGGTTATTTCCTAGTGCCTGTGAATTCTTTTAAGTTTCACTTTAGGCAAAAATGGAAGAAGAGTAGTAAGATCAAAAATGGGAAGGGACCTAGAGATCATCCAATCCATCCCCTTCATGATACAGATAAAGATACTAAAGTTCAGAGAGGACTTGTTCCAAGTAAGACAGATAGGGTAAGTAATACAGCTGGCACTTAAATCCAAGCCTTCTGACAACAAATGCAGAACTCCAGGTGGGCCACGCTAGGCTTTTGACATTTTTATGTCACTCTTCCTTAGATTCTGTTCCTATTATTTTTCAAAACTAACTCACACTGAGTCATATCATCTGAGGGCCTTGAGTCTGATAGGTGACAACCAATTAATCTTAAAATTCAAAGAAAGCTCTAGTGCTAACAGGTCATCCTTCAAAAGTGACACACTTGCATTTTAACAGGGGCTGCCTAGAGATAATGCTTTCATCCAAAAGGTGCTGCTTATTTCCTGTCTGAATTTTAGCAAATCACCTAATCCAGTTAAATGACATCTCCTTACTTCAGGCCCTCATCACCTCTACCTGCACTACTCTAATAGCTGACTAATTGGCCTCTTGCCTTCGAATCTTTCCCCATACCATCTTCTACATAGCTGCCAAATTTAAATTCCTAAAGCCCAGGTGTGACTATGGCATTCACCTGCTCAAGACAGTCTAGGGCAAGAGTGGGGAACCTGTGACCTTGAAGCCACACATGGACTTCTAGATCCTTAAATGTGGCCTTTAGACTGAATCCAAATTTTATAGAACCCATAGACCTCTGGTCTAGCAGCTCCTAATTGACTCTAGGATATAAAATTGTAAAGCCCTCCATAGTTTGGCTCTAGCCTTCCAGACTAATTATACAATGTCATGTACTCTAGTTCTAGCTGAACTGACCTACTGGCTATACAAGGTATTCTACTACCAATAGCATCCCCTGCCCGTCCACCTCAGCTCCTAGATTCATGCAGACTGTCCCCCCATCTGGAATGCTCTTTCCTTACCTCTCCCATTTAGAATATCCAGTACACTGTAAGGCTTAGCCCAGGTGCCACACACACTAAGAGGACTTGACTTTCCTGATGTCCCCATTTTTAGTGTACCCCCTCCAACTTTAAATTACTTTATACTTCTTTTGTCTAAGCTTAGTGACCCTTGGACAAGTCATTTATCCTCTCACTGCCTTAGTGTCCTCATTTGTATAATGAGAGAGTCCCTTCCAGCCCTAGATCTATGGCTAGACTGGACTTGAGAAAGAGAAAAGGGAGGGGGGGGGAGTTCAGAAACATTAGAGGAGAGGGAGTTGATCTTCAATTTAAGGAAATTAGGTTTTCCTAACAGCAGGGAAATGCCTGATCAACACTAGAAAAGGGCAAGGTCTGACATACAGTCTTTTCTCCCATCAAGTGTCAGTCAGCTCAATTATTCAGTGGCTGATTAGTCAGGTCCTTCTTTTTTCCTCTCTTCTCTGGCTGCCAGTCACTTGTCAGTGATACAGAGACAGTCCAGAATAGCATACCTCAAAGCGCTATACAGGGGTCCTCAAGACCCTTTCTAATGCTTCATGACATCAAAACTAATTTCGTAATAGATTTTAATTTCTAAAAGGTAAATATATGTATATAAGTGTGTGTATACATATATATTACATATACATACATATTATATATACATGTATTTATATATATTTATGTATCTATATGTATGTACGTGTGTATATATTGTAATGGGAATGTAAATTTGAAGATCTTTCCTGCCCCTAGGCTAAAGTGCACCTGGAGCCTGGAGTGGGAGGCTTGTTTTTCAGTAGATACTTCTTGATTGGCCAGTGAGTCAATAAGGTTATTACATTCTCTGAGCCAGGAGAAGGCTATATAAGCCCTGATGTGAGGCTTTGTTTTGCGGCTCACTTTGAGAAGTGTTCTGTGATTTGATCTGGATTCTGAGAAGCCGTTGTCCAGAGCTCCCCGGCTTTGAAACCCAGATGTTGATTGGGTATGGATGTAATGGTTGGACAGTTTGAAATCTGTCTGCTTGATCTGTTTCTGTCTTGATAATTCTGTCTGTATATTCTGAAGTTCGGGGTGCTGACCTCTTTCCCCTGAACTAGGTAAATGATATATGTTTGACTGATTAAAGTAAGCTTGTTAACCCATTTTGAGTTGCTTTCCTTTATCAAAGCAGATCCAAGAACCTGTTTGAGCAGCCACCCTGGGGACGCTGGGGTGCTTGCTGATAGATAGATAGATAGATAGATAGATAGATAGATAGATAGATAGATAGACAGACAGACAGACATAGATATAGATATCTCCCATATAAGCAAAAATTCTTTGGAGAGCCTCAATAATTTTTAAGAGTATAAAAGAGTCCTCATAGCTGGTCTAGAACAAGCTAGAGAATGTGAGGGTGTGGCTGAGGGTGATTTAGGAAAATCCCACAGGGAAAGGTAGGATACATACAGAAGGCCAATAACATGGGGGGTAGGCAAGGTGGGAAGGAGGGGCCCCACAGAGGGCAGCAGTCCCACTGTGGGTGCAATCTTGTTAGTAAAATGAGAGCAAACAATGAGGCACACAGTGTAGGGGGAAGGCAGCCTCTGGACCACCATGGGAAGGAAGTATACCTCTCAACCTGGATTTCAGCACCCTGAAGAAAGAATCTTAGCTATGGCTCTAGATATATGCACTCCCACAAGAAGTATGACTGGGAGAGAAATAAAGAGAATAATACGTAAAAATATACAATTTCCAAATACCCAAGGAAATAATTCCAGTCACTCCAGGAATCTAGAATTGTGCTTATTGCTTGCTAATAGTGTGGAGCACTGGCAAGACAGGGAGGAGGGGGCTTCCTCTGGTGGAAGATTGGTGGAGGTCCCAGAGAGCCATAATCTTCAAAATCTGGCAGTAAGGTGAAGTGAGGAAAGGTTAGTGTCACGATGATCGCCCTTCTACAGCACTACCCCTGCCCTGGACCACCACCGCCTATGCCCACACATGCATAAACATACATATCCGCAGCCGATATATAAGCCTGAATGTTCTGTACCCAGTCTCTGCATCCAGCAGTCTCATCCCTGACTTTTCAAGAAGTTTATTTAGTAAACTGACAGCCAGTACTTCATAAACACTTAGGAAGACATTAAAAAGTCTATTGATTGCTTCCCTCAAATGGAAAGTATAGAAAAGTGATAGACTTAGAGAGTGGTTAGGAACAATGTCAGAACAATTTCCCAAATCCCAAGTCATTTAACTTTTAGATCATCAGCCTGGAAACTATTGAAGAAAATGTGGTATGTTAATGGAAGCAGCAGCTAGAACCAGCAGGTGCTCTGGCTCTGATAGCAGCAATTAGAGGCTTAAACTCACTTTTCTATAGGACAATGAAAAATAAGACTGACTTCAGACAGTGTTCTTTCTAGGAGACACCATTGATTTGCAGAGATCACTGAATATTTTACCCCTAATTAAAAGGAGGGAGTCCTCTTCTGGAAAGTCCTGCATTCCACCTTTGCAGCCTTCATCAGGCACTTCTGATCAATAGCAATTTCAGCGATAAGTGTTTATTGAGCAGCTTCTGTAGGGTACGCTAAGGCACAGACAGAAGATACAGAAACAAACAAGACACTGCCACTGCCCTATTCTGTTGGAATTTACAGTCTTCTTGGGGTACAGGCAGTGATGTGTGCTGGTTAAAAGCTAAACAACAAAATGGGGTGGGAATTGTACAGCGGCCCTTTTAAATGTAATGCAATCAACAAACAATAAACCAAGGCCAGATTAGTTGTGTTATGAGGTATAAATGTTTCCACCCAAAATTTAACAACTGGCTCTCCAGTTGGAGCTGGCTCTAGGACACCTCTGGCAAGGCCTATACTTTGGACAGTGAGGTACAGGAGGGGATTGTTCTAGACCTGAGATTTCATTGGTGCTATGGAATCCTCTTAGATCAAAAATTTCAGTGTAATTTATAATATTAAGAGCGTGAATAGTTCCCTGAGAAGTTAAATCATTTGCCCATAACATGTGTCAAAGGTAAGACTTCAATTCTGGCCTTCCTGACAAGGCCGGTCCTCCAGTTCCTCTCTTTCATACACGTTTTGACCTGGATCTGTGACTTTACTGTTCTAAGAAAGTAGTAGGGAGTAAATTCCCTCTCTCCATGTGGATCAGCATCAATTCTTCAACTTAGAATATTAAGAGAGTTGTTTGAGCCTGCCCTAAAAGGATAAGGGATTTGCCCAGTTTCCAACAGCCAGTATTTCTCAGAGGCAGGACTCAGACCAGGCTTTGGTGATTCCAAAGCCAGCTCTATCCACTTCAGGCTTCCTCTAATTAAAAATAACAACAACAAGATAACTATTAGTAGTTCACATTTATATAGCACTATACAGTTTACAAAAATCTTTCTTCACCCTTTGAGGTAAATGTTAAAACCCCCATTTTACAGATAATGAAACTAAGGTTTTGCAAATGTCTTGCCTTTGGTCACAGAATAGTCCAAGATAAAAACAAAAAACTCAGGTTTTCTGACTCAACTTCTGTCCCCTTTCTACTAACCCATATTGACTCTCAATAAAATAGCATAAGTTAAGTGACAAATGAGTGGTAGAGATGATAATGATCACAGGAAGTCAAAGGGTAGATGATGTCTAAGTGCTAGGATGAATATGAAAAACTTGGTGGAGATTTGATTTCATGGTGGACCTTGAAGGAAAGGTACAATTTAGACTAAGAGCAAGGGGACGACATTCCAATCCATCAAGCAGCCAAGTGTGCCAGGTTAGGTCCCGGGGACTCAAAGAAAAAAGCAAAACAATTCCTGTCTTCATGAACCTTACATTCTAAAGAGGAGCAGGAAAGAGAAAATACACACATATATAGGAATATAACTTATACATACAAATATATAAATTATATATGTATACACACACACACACACACAAAATATACCAATAAGGAGATGGGGTCATGAAATTCATGGACAGGATTTTGGACTTGATACTATAGGTAGTGGGCAATCCACGAGGTCTTTGAGAAGGGTGCTGATGAAGGCAAACCAGAAGATTTGAAAGATTAGACCTGTTTTTATTTGTAGGAAAGAGTGCATTAAAGAGAGCTCAGGGACTGTGGAAGCCAGTTGTGAAACCACTATCAATACTCCAGATGTGAAGCGGAACTCTTGATAAATTCAGATTAGAAAAAGAGATAACTGGAACAAGAAGGAAGTAAGGACAAGTAACTGAGAATGGGTGTAGGGGGAGGGAAGAGCAGCATCATTGTGTAAAAATCAGTCAATCAGGAAAGGAAAATTATAAATTTTGGAGGGGATGAGGGAAAATTAAAACACGAATGTACTGTTAGTGGAATTGTAAACTGATCCAACCATTCTGCAGAGCAATTTGGAACTATACCCAAATAACAATCAAACTGTTGCATACCTTTTGATCCAGCAATACATCTACTAGGTCTGCATCCTAAATTATTTTTTTAAAGGGGGGGGGGTGAAGGAAAGGACTTAGTTGAACAAAAACAAAGCAGTTCTTTTTTGTGGTGGAAAAAATTGGAAATTGAGGGGATTCCCAACAGTTCGGGAGTGTCTGAATTCTGTTACAAATGAATGTTACAGAATACTATTATGCTATAAGAAATGATGAGCAGGATGATTTCAGAAAAAACCTGGAAAGATTTACATGAACTGATACAAAATGAAGTGAGCATAACCAGGAGAATATTATACACATTAACAGCAACACTTTACAATAATCAACTATGAATACCTTAGCTTTTCTGTTCAACAAAATGGCCCAAGACAGCTCCAAAAGGCTCATGATGAAAAACGCTATTTACATTCAGAGAAAAAACTGATGGAGTCTGAATGCAGATCAAAGCATATATTTTTTAAACTTTATTTTTCTTGGGTTATTATGTGTGTGTGTAGGGGGAAGGGTTCTGTATTTTCTTTCACAACATGACTAATATGAAAGTATATTTTGCTGGACTGTACATGTAATAATTGCTTACTTTCTTAATAAGCGGGGGAGAGGAAGAAAGGAGGGAGAGAAAATTTGGAAGTCAAAATTAAAAAAATGTTAAAAATTGCATACTATTTTCACTTTATTTTTTTTCCTTCTGGTCTGTTTCTTCTTTCACAACATGACTAACATGGAAATATGCATTACATGATTGCACATGTATAAAGTATCTCAAATTGCTTACTGTCTTAAGGAGGGGGGAGGTAAGGAGGGAGAGAGAAAATGTGGAACTCAAAATTATTTTTATAATGAATGCTAAAACTTGTCTTTAGATGTAATTGGAATAAAGATACTATTTAAAAAAGAATGAATCAATCAATCATAAAGCATCTATATTTCTACAATGTACCAGGTCCATTAGACACTTGTAATCCAAATATAAAGAATGGAATAATCCCTATTCATAAGAAATTTATAATAATGAAACAATAAATGCATATATATACACTTGCATATATATTTATACATGTATGCACATGTACACACACAAACACACGGAACCAATCCTCATTATTCATGGATTGCATATATGTGAATTCACCTACTTGCTAAAATTTATTTCTGACCCCAAAATCAATATTCATGGTAATTTGTGGACATATGCAGAGTAGCAAAAAATTTGACACTGGACATGCACATCCCCAGCTGAGGTTGAACAAAGCAACACTGTCTTCTTGTTTCATCTCTCATATTGTAAATAAGTATTGTTTTTCAAGATTTACATTTTCCAAATTTTTGTGCTTTTTGTAGTTGATTTCACACTTTAAAATGGCCCCCAAGCACAGTGCTGAAGTATTGTCTAGTGTTCCTAAGCATTCAAGCACAAATTATAGGGCTATTGGTTGAGTTCAATGTTAATGAATCAACAATAAGTTATATGGGGGCGGGGGGGAGAGGAAGAGGAAATTTGCCAATCTGTAGGTAAAGCTACTTCAGAAAGTGCTGAAGAAAATGTTGTGACCAGAGGCTTACAGAAACCTAACCCTGTATCTCACCTAGGAACAATGATTCAATATTCACTAATTCAGTGTTTTCAGCAGCTTGATAAAACAAAGCTACTGAGAATGACAAGAATTGACTATGAAGTAATCACAAATACAAAGTAGTTGTGGTCGAAAGGTACTAGACTAGAAGCTGGGGGAGGGGAGGTCAGGAAAGGCTTTTTTTAGAATATAATACCTTAACTATATCTTGTGTTATCTAGTCTCCTCTCCTTTTTTTCCCTCCCCTCTCTCTGCGCCGTCCAATCCCAAGAGCTCACCATATTGGTACTGGATTTAGTGCAGAAACCCAATCGCGTTAAGCCTTGCTGAAACTTAGAACTACTCAGTCAAGTAATCCACTAGTCACAGTCTCTCCAGTCCTGAGTATTTTAGGCCTGTGCCATCAAGCCCAGCTTAGATATGTCTTAAAGGATCCTGTGAAGTCAAGGAGACAGAATAGTGAAATCAAGGAGACAGTATAGTGGGTGAAGAAGAGACAGGACATCATCTTAGCTGGAGGATAGAAACTCAGAGGGCAGTAATAAATGGAAAATAGGTTGGGGCCAGTTGTGAAATTTTTGTTGTTTTTTTTTTGAGGGGGGAAAGGTAGGACAATTGGGGTTAAGTGACTTGCCCAAGGTCACACAGCCAGTAAGTGTTGGGTATCTGAGGCCGCATTTGAACTCAGGTCCTCCTGACTCCAGGATTGGTACTCTATTCACTGCGCCACCTAGCTGCCCCTGTAAAAGGTTTTAAGAACTAAACAAAGGAGTTTATATTTTATCCTAGAAGCTACCAGAAACCACTTGAGTTTACTGAGTAGGGAAGTGACATCATCAGATTTGCATTTAAGAAAAATCACTTTGGTAAAAGTGTTAAAAGGTCAATTGGAACGGGCAGAGACTTGGGCCAGGGTGATCAATGAGGAGGCTTTACAGCAATCTAGGCAAGAAATGGAGGGTCTGAACTAAAGGGGTTGTTGTGTTTTTATAGAGTAGTTAGATGCAAGAGATGTTGCAGAGGTGGAAATGGCATGACTTGGCAATTGACTGAATATGTTGAGTGAGTGACAGTCAAGATGACTGCAAGGTTCAGTAGCATGAGGGGGACTAAAATTACAAACAGAATCTAAGCCCTATGATAAATACTAAGAACAATGTATAATTGGGCTTTTTAAGGTATGTTGAGGACAAGAGTAGAATGAGAGGGGGGGGAGGGGGGAGAGAACGATAACGGACAACAATAAGAACAGAGAAGTTTGCTTCTGATTTTCCTTCTAAGCATCTTTTCAATCAATCAGCAAGCACTTATTAAGTGCCTTTGTGGGGAGAGCAAGAATGGACAAGAATTATCAGCAGGGAATAGGGAGCCAAGATAAGTGGAGGGGTGATCAGGCAACATCCAGATACCCTCAATGACTTCAAATCATGGGGTTAGACTGAATTATATCCTAGAATACTGGGGCTGGGTTAGGGGGAGGATTGGCAGGAAAGATTGCTGAGCTTTTATCAGTGATTTCTGAGAGGTCTTGGGAAACAGGAGAGGCACCACAAAAGTGGAGAAGAAAAAGCACCCCAATTTTCAAAAAAGAGGTCGAACCTGTAAACCCTATGAATCCACAGTGTGCCACAGGAGCCAAAATAAGCTAATGCTCCTGAGCTACATTAACGGGGACATAATGCACAGAAAGAGGGTCATCACAGTTCTACTATACCGGGACACTTCCAGAGTGCTATGATCTGTTCTGGGCACCTCCTTGGGCATAAACAAACTGAAGAAGGTCCAGAAGAACAATGAAATTACTAAAAAACGTGTCATTTCAGAATTCAAACATGATGAGAAGCTTTCACCTAGAGATAAAAAGACTTAGAGGAGATAGGATATCCTCTTCAAGTGTGTAACAGGCTATTATAGGGAAGAAGGCTGTCATACAGAAGGGTTAGATTCTTTTTTTCTTGATTGACTCCGGAGAATAGAACTAGGAGAAAAGTATAGAAGCTTCCCAGAGGCAGCTTTAGGCTTCCTGTAAGGACAATTTCCTAATCAATCGAGCTATCCAAAAATCGAATGGTGGGACTTAGGAGATGGTGGCTTTCCCCTTGGATGAGTCTTCAAATGAAAGCGAGATGACTACTTATTGAGTACAGGTCAGACCAGATGGCTCCTGAGGTACAAACCACATCTTAGACTCAGTGTGAATTTCTTAGGGATGAAATTCCTGGAGATGAAGAAAAGCCTTACTCTATACCATGGAGGGTGTAGTTGAAGTATTCCAGCATGAATCTGCAGTAGGTCTGGTTAGCAGGGTCTTGGAACTTCCTCTAGCCGGCAACCCTGGCTCCTTTTTATCATCCCATCTGTTAGCCATGGGTCTTCATTTCAGTTCAGCTTCTCTCTGCACTCTTTCCCTGGTAAACAGATTGCTTTGCAATCTTTAGCTATCACATTTCTGTGGATGACTCCCAAATCTATCTCTCTCCCTCTCTGACTCTTGCCTCTTTCCCATCTATCTCCATTTCCCCTTCTTTCTGCCCTCTCCACACTCTCCTTCCTCAATTCCATCTTTGTCTATAATAGGTGTTCACTGTTACCTTAACCTGAAAAGTGGGAACAGGAATATTGACCATATCGTTCTTCTCTACAGCTGGCCCCCCACCCTACACACTTGCCAAGAGAACCCCCTTTTCTCAGCTTTCCCTTCCTTATCCTTAAAAAAACAATGAAATGACAATTCTAGAAGGCAGCCTTGTGTCCTAGATTTTTTTTTTCTTTTGTTTTAGAATCTGAAAGCCAAGGTATGGCAGAGAATGGAAGATGTCAAGGAGACAAATATCTGAATGAAGCTCATAGATGGATGCATGCCAGTCACTACATTTACATATTTTAATGATAACAGGAAAGTGAAATGGTGTCACAGGGCACTTCGGGGGTGTGTCAGAAGAGAAAGACAGCTTTGGGAACTAGGGAGCCAACCAAGGTAGGCTCAGAATCTGTTGTCCTTGCCAACTATAAATGGAATCATTTCCTTACTGTGGCTGGAGCCAACAGGAAATGTAAAACTGTGCAAATTAGGACAAGCTAAAAGAAACTGGGTAGACTTTTGAAAAAATTAGATAGAGAGACAAAAAATGGAATTTAACATCCTCCCTCTCTCCCTCCCTCCCCCATCCTCTCTCTCTCTCTCTCTCTCTCTCTTTACAACCGTCTCCCCTCTTCTTATGCCCAGGTCATGCCCTGGGGTCTGGGATTGCAGGAGTATTGGCACATAAGTTGATCTATTGAAGGTAGATGTTTGTAGTTGCTAAATTTATGACAGGTCAAATCCCACAAGACTGTCTCATTTTCTGCCCTCAGGGAAATTTTGTTATATTTAAAATACTGCCAGAAATTTTCATCCTGTTAGGATATTCAGCCTCTCTGGATTAAAAGAGCAAAATTAAATATGCTAAATCCTATAGAAGAAGGAAGAAGGCATCATGTACATGCTACCCTTTTCTTTTTCCTCACATTAAAATCCTTTAGTCGAATGGCTTTTAAAAAAAAATTGGTGGAACAAAATTTTTGCTATGATCAGATCAGTAACGCATCACTAATATGAGTTAATTTAGCAAATAATCCAGTACAATTCTTGGGACGTCCTGTACTTTTGTATTTAGTAATGTTACATCTATTCCTTTCCCCTCCTACAACTAGGCTGTAAGAGGTTTGAAAGCAAGGACTATGTTTCATTCTTCTTTCTGTTTTCAACAGTACCTAACATAGGGCAAGGTACACAGGTAGATGGCAAACTTCTAGTGACCTAATTTTAATTTCACATTGGCCAGAAGCATGACTTGGAGATAACTTTATCATACAGAGTCCTTTGCTATGATATTTTTTTTGCAATAAGATTTTAAACCACTCTAGCAGTGCTTCTATAACGTCAGCTCCTTGAGGACTGAGATAGCACAAGTTCTTAATTTGACCCCAGGTGCCTAGCACAGCTGGTGCTGAGTAGGTGTTTGTTGATTTGAGCTGAATAGAGAAATAAACCATGGGCATCTTTGGGGAGTAAGGAAAGAACTTGGGGGACTGATGTTACTATCAATCCATCAATCAATTAAAATCTAACACTTACTGTGTGCCAGGGACTGTGCTTAGCCCCAAAGAGAAAAAGAAAAAAGTTCCAGCACTAAAGGAGCTTATAATCTATTTGAGGAGACAAAGTGTCCATATATAAGTATATGTAGAAAAAATATGTTCACAATAAATACAAGATTTAAATGTAAATCTGAGTTAAATCTGAGACAGTTGGTAAGGGAGAGCATTTGGAGAGATAAAGAAAGGTATTAGAGAGAAGACCTTGTATGTTGAAGGAATTCAGCAATTCTGAGCCATGGAATTGAGGAGTAAGAGCATTCCAGGTGTGAGGAATGTCCAAGGCAAAGGTATGGAGATGGGAGGAGTGATGTGTGTGAGGAACAGTGAGAAGGCCCGTGTATCCAGACCAAAAATGTAGAAAGACAGTGATGTATTATGAGGATGGCTGAAAATAGAAGTGAAGGCTAAGTTGTAAAGGGTTTTAAAGGGAAAACAAAAGAGTTTATATTTTATCTTGGGAGCAAGAAAGTGCCATGAGATTAAGAAGTGACATAGTTAGATGATTTGTACTTAAGAAAAATAATTTTGGCAGCTGTGTGGAGGGCTGATTGGAGTAGGGATAGACTTGAGGCAAGGAGGTCAATCAGTAAGATGTTTTAATAGTCCAGGCAAGAAGTGGTTAAGGTGTGAACTAAGGAAGACTGAGAAAAGAGGTCAGATATGAGAGACTTTGTGTAGGTGAGATTTGGTAACTGGATATATGGAGTGAGGGAGAAGGAGTCAAGAATTATAACAAGATAATCAGAATAGTAGAAGGATGGTATTTCTGCAAACAGAAGTTTGTTAGAGGTTTAGGAAAAAGCCACTTTTACATTCAGAAGTATAACTAGTATTGGGTAAATGCCCCCAAGGTGTCAACTATGAGGAGAATATGCTTCCCCCCCACCCCTTCCTGGACTTTTACCACCAGGATCTCTCATCACTCTGGTATTCCTCTCTGAAGTTCCAAAAATGCCCATGGTAGTGAGAGCTAGACTCTCTTTGGGATCAGGATTAACTATCTTCTCCAGCCCATGGCTGGATTATTTCTTAGTGCCATGATTACCTCATCACTACTACCTTCCATTAGTCTGTCCTTTGTAATGTCCCCTCACCTACTCCCTGATGAATTACTTTTCTTCCAGTGTATTCCTAGTTATAGTTCTATCAGACTCTATATAATATATACTCTATATAATTCCTTACCTTCCTTGATCCTGATGATCTCCATCGCTACTTCACATTAGTGATTTTCCTCCAGTTTTTCTAACCATTTCTTCTTTATTTCCTGTGTTAGTTCATCTTCTTTCTAACCATTTAATATGAGCATCCCCAAAGCTTCTGTATATAACCACCTTCTCTCTTTGTGCTCTCTCTCTCTCCCTTGGTAATTTCATTCACTGCAGTAGCTTCAATGACCAAGTAGTTGTGGACAGCTCCCAAATCTCTATTTCGACTCCTAACCTCTCTTCCAACATCCATGTTTAAATTTCCAACTGTTAAAAAACACATTCTGAATGTTTCATGAATTTAACATGACCAGACATGAGATACTCATCTTTCCTCCTGCCCCCAACCCTAAAAGATGCTCCTCCTAACTGAGTGCTTTTCCCTATAGTGCCACCAGCTACCCACTGTCCCTTGTTCCAGGATATTTTGGAGACCTGGTTACAAATCCTGGCTTGGCTACTTTCTATTTACTATGGCTCTGAAGAAGTCACTTAGCCTCTTTGGTCTTCCGTTGCTCATCTGCAAAATGAGAGGTTTGAACTTTCTGCCCTCGGAGGTCTAAATTTTCTAAATCTACGATCCCGTTGGGTACTTTCTCAGTCTGAACTCCGGAGAAGCATACTGCTGGATCTGCCACCTAGGAGTCAAATAACTTAAGTGACCAACAAAAAAAGAAAAAGATTTTCTAGCTCACTGAGGAAAATGGTTCTGGCTCATAAGAGCTGCAGCTTCCCGTAGAGGGACAGATTTGGTTTTCATAATTTTTTCATGTCCACTTAGAGCATGTAGCCAATTAGCAGCGTTCTGTGGCAATTAGGTAAAATCTTTCACAAGAGAGACTGAGTGTAGAAAAAAGAAGACACATTCAAGAGAAAAAAGGGTGGAGTATCTGGAATCTAACTGGCAGGATATATTATCAGAATGAGAAAACATTCCATAGAAAAAGGCAGGAAAAAAAAAGAGGTGACCAAATAATTTTCCAAGTATTAAAGAAGTCCATTTGCTTTAAAACAGGAGGGTTGAGATAATCATTTAGAGCAAACTCTTCTTATCGAAGGTCAAAAAATTAGTTTTATGTTAGTGGATGAGGTAATCTGCATTACCGTGTCTTTGCAAAGTTTGTTATATTTTACTTCTTCAATCCTATGATTTTTCTTTGACTTTCCTCTATTTAAAGCCCTTCATAACTTGCCCCTCCTCTCACCTTTCCAGTCTTCTCACACATTTCACTCCATACCTTCAATCCAATCACACTGGTCTCTTTGTTATTAATTCCTCAAATTAGATGTTCCAACTCCCAACTCTGGACATTCTCACTGACAGTTCCCCCATGCTCCTGGAATGTTCTCCCTCCTCATCTAGGCCCCCTGGTTTCCCTAGATTCCTTCAGATGTGAACTACAATCCCAGATTCTACAGAAAGCTGTTTTTGTTACCTCTTACTTCTAGTTCCTTCCCTTAGTTGATTATTTCCTAGTTATCCTGTCTCTAGCTTGTTTGTGCATATTTATTTACATGCTGTTTCTCCCATTAGATAGTGAGCTTCTTCTTTTTTTTTTTTGCTTTCTGGAGGGGGTAAGGAGTGCAATTGGGATTAAGTACCTTGCCCAAGGTCACATGGCTAGTAAGTGTTAAGTGTCTGAGGTCAAATTTTAACTCAGGTCCTCCTGACTCCAGGGCCAGTGCTCTGTTCACTGTGCCACCTAGCTGCCTCCAATTGGTGAGCTTCTTGAGGACAGGGACTGTCTTTTGCCTATCCCCAACATTTAGCACAATGTAATAGTTGCTTAATAAATATGTTTTGATTGACTGACTGTCAATACAATCACTTGCTAAGTCCTGTAGATCTTGCCTCCATGATACCCATTCACCTGGCCCCATCTCTCACTTGCTACTGTCTCTAAACCCAGTACAGGCCCTTATTACCACCTGAATGAACCACTGCAAAAAATACCCTTATGGATTTTCCCCACTTCTTCTCCTTTTCACCCTTCCTTTCTTACTGCTGCTAGGGAAAAAGAAAATAGAATTCTTAGGCATAGATCTAATCAGATCACCTCTTGCTCAAAAATCAATCATTGGAGATTGCTTACTGAATAAGGTTCAAAATCCATTTTTTGGCATTCAAAACTCTCTGTAATCTGGACTTCCACTACCTTGCCAATATTACTTCATGCTACTAGGTGATGGTAGTGTTTGTCACAGTACGCTTGACTGAGAAAGTCCCGAACAGTATCACAGAGTAAGAGAAATCATGGTTCCAATCCTACCATGGAAATGGAGCCAGGGAACACAGACAAGTCACTTAATTTTCCTGAGTCTTAGTTTTTCATCTGAAAAACAGGTATAATGACAATGGTTGTAAGGCTATTGAGACAATGCTGATAAAACACTTTTCACACATGAGAGTGTTTTGTAAATTCAGTTCTTATTATCATACACCATCTATGCTCCAACCTAGATTCCTTAAGCATGCACTGAACCTCTCACTTCAGGTCCTGCTGCCCTCCTTTCTCCTTTTCTACACACAAATTCTTAACTATCTTTAAATACAAAAAAATAAAAGCTAAATAAAGCCTTCTCTGATTTCTCTTTCCAATAACTGCAACTGGGAATCTTTCCCCTTAGACTGGCAACTCCTTGGTGTACATGAAGCCAATGAAACAGGCAAAGGATCTGTGATTTCATCATGATGGTGAAGAGCCAGGATGGAAGCTTCCCTTCACCAAAGATTTAATACCATTATGACAAGAGATAAATTGTTTGAGTCTTAGGGGGATTAAGTGACTTGTTCAGGTCCACAGACCAAGAAAGTAACAGAGAATTGGTTTGAACCAAGGTCCTCATATTTATCATGTGTCTTATTCCTTTATTATATTGTGAGCTTTACCCCAAGGGTGAGGAGTCTTCAGGCTTCATGTCATATGTGACCTTCTAGGCCTTTGGATGCAGCCTTTTCACCGAGTCCAAGTTTTACACAACAAATCCTTTTATTAATGAGATTTGTTTTGTGAAGTTTGGACTTAAGGACCTAGAAGGCTACGTGTGACCTTGAGCCCATGGGCTCTGTAATTATTTAACCTTACCTTATCCCCAACAGTCCCAAATATAGCACTCTGCAAAAAAAAAAGGCGTTTAATAAATGTTTGTTCAACTTAATCAAATTAGTTATATATAATGCCACACTTTAAACCTCTTAGTTTTAAGACACTGTTTCTGCAGCCCACAAATAAAAACTACCTAGCACAAGATGACTTCAACAAAAGCAACACCATCACCCACTCCCCCAACTCAAAGGACGTTTGCCTAGATATCACTCCACATAATCTACGATTTGCTTCCAATGTTGGATTTAAAGTCATCACTTCTCTTTATTAGGAAACTGTTGTGGATTACCCAACTAGGGTAATAACTCTGGCCAGGGTTTGATTAAATTGGCAACTCTCCCCCTCCAAAATCCATTCATTGTATCCACATTTTATAAAGTAATAATGCAGTCTTCTAGGTTGGGCCTGCCAAAGTTGGCTAGTAAATTAATATCTATAAAGGTTGATGTGATCATCACAGTCAGTGAGATTTCCATTTGGCCATCCGTTGTTTATTACACATTTATCTCTATATGCTATCTCTATCCAGTGGTTGTGGATCAATGGACAATGGCTGATGCAGCCGAGGCTGATCAGAAGCGATGCTGTAATCAGCACTGATTGGCTCCCGGGCACTAGCTAGCATGCCCAACAATCCAAACTGGTGTAAATGATGATGTTAACAACAGGCTACCACTTCCCAGTCATTTGGATAAGGATTCTAATGCCTCCTGATGAGCTCCATCTGCTGCCAATTCACACTGGGCATATGTCTCCTTGCTCCATCATTACATTGGCTGGGAAATTCATTACAAAACATGTCAAATCTTTGCAGGCATCAGAAGCTGGGGCATGTGGAAGCTCTCTTACAGCATCTGCGATTCAGAAATGCCAGGTGGGGAGAAAATGCCCCTTAAAATCACCTCATATTTTTCTTCCCATCATTCTGCTCAGACCACATATAATTATATATATATACATATATATTAATTATATATACACACACATAGAATTACATCGCTCTATATACACATATGTGTTACATTTCTATATATATATATTTTTTAGATAGATACACACATATATAGGTTCTACAGTCACCAGACATATACGTCTATATACATCATGTGTCTATGTACACTGTGTGTGTAGATATACATGTTCACATATATATACATACAGATACATATGTGTGTATATTCCTCACTAGAGGGAGATATGTCATTGTCTTCACGTGGAAAGACTGTCATATAGAATATGGACTAGCTCTCTTCTGTTTGGCCCCAGAGGGTAGAACTAGGAAAAATGAGTGGAAGTTACTAAGAGGCAGATTTAGTCATAATTACTATTATTGTAATAACAGCTAACATTTGTATAGTGCTTTAAGGTTTGTAAAACTCTTTACAAATATAATCTCATTTTTTCCTTACACCCCTGGGAGATAGCTGCTATTATTAACCTCATTTTATAAATAAGGAAACTGAAATAGACAGAGTTAAATAACTTGCCGAAAGTTACACAAGTACTAAGTATCTGAGGCTGAATTTGAACTCAGGTACCTCCAGCAAAGATCTATTCTAATCAGACTGATTGTCTTATTTCCATGTTACCCTTGCACAGGCTCACATGCAGTTACATACACACACACACACACACACACACACAAACATACCTTATCACTTATCAGAATTTACTCCTTGCAGAAATACTCCTTAGCCTAGCATTTAAAACCATCCACAATCTAGTTGCAACCTACCTTGTCATTCTTAACGATCTTCACACAATCAAAATGGTCAAAATGGACTAAGAATGACGATTAGTCATTAGTCACCCTCACCCCACTCCTGGCCCTCTGCCCTAATCTTATTTTAAACTTTGGAGCCTCTGTAAGTTTCTTGCAAGTAACTCTCCATGCATGAAACTTATTTCCTCCATATCTTGATATGTATTAATACTTGACTGGTCTCCAATCGCAGCTCAGGCACAACACCCTCCCTGAAGCTTTCCCTGATCTTTCTGTCTAGAAGTTAACAGCAATATACTCCCATTTTTTCATAGTAACACGAATGTTTCTTTTCTTGGCCCTTAGCCTAACCTGTCTTCTATTAGACAACCTGGATCTGCGTACATACTGGATCTCCCTTATCAGATGGCAAGCTTCTTGAGGGCAAGGCCCATGCTGTTTTTCATACTTGTATGCCCAGGTTTAAGCACTTTGCCTTGTGCATAGGGTTAGATATATGGACTGGACCAATGATTTCATTGGCATAGAGTACTCCCCACTATGGAAACTTGTCATACCAATATAGTTTGACACCATCTTTGCAATTTGTGTTTAGAGAACTGTGTTAAAGGACTTCAAGGGGCCATATAGCCAGCGTGTGTCAGAGGCTGAACCTGAATCTAGATCTTCCTGGTATAGAGACCAGCTCTCTCTACTCTCACTTCTTGTACATAACAGGTGTTTATTTGTTGAATTACACTGGAATTGAAATTAATTACAATGTGATAAAGACCTGAGTTCAAATCCAGACTCACATACTTGTTGCTATGTGACCCTGGACAAGTCACTTAACCATTGTTTGCCTCAGTTTCCTCATCTGTAAAATGGGGATAATAATCGTATTTATCTCACAGGGCTGCTGTGAGGCTCCAATGCAGTCATAATTATAAAACACAGCTCCCAGGCACATTGGCCCAACATTCAGTTGGGGTGTCTGACTTTATGACCCCTGGGGATGACAGCACACCAATATTCTCCATGGGATTTTCTTGGCAAAGATATTGGAACGATTTTGCCTTAATCCAGTGGATTAAGGCAAACAGAGGTTAAGTGATTTGCCCAGGGTCACACAGCTAGTAAGTATCTGAGACTGAATTTGAATGCAGGTCTTCCTGACTCCAGGCCCAGTGCTCTATCTGCTAAGTCACTTTAGTCATTGTTATTCAGTCATTCACTTGTGTCTGATTCTTTATGACTCCATTTGGGTTTCTTGGCAGAGATATTGAAGTGGTTTGCCATTTCCTTCTCCAGCTCATTTTACAGATGAGGAAACTGAGGCAAACAGAGTTAAGTGGCTTGCCCGGGGTCACATAGCTACTAAGTGTCAGCACTCTTACTTTTCACCTCCCTTTATTTGTTATAGTTCGAGCTTCTTGGGAGCAGGGATTGAGTCTATCTTTGCCTGCATTGTTATGCTCAGTATTTAGCACAGTGCTTAAAACACAGTATTTAATAAATGCTTCTCCACTTGACTTGACCTTGGCCCCCAACCAGCATTTTCTCCTCATATGGTATTTCCTCTAACCACAGGAACATGGATATCAGACTTTACCTCTCTGTGATTCCCTTTTATCCTCTGAAAAATAACGGGATTTCATTACATATTGCCCAAGGTCTCTTTTAGCTCTAAATTCTAGGATTCTAGGAATTGCTGTCCCCTGTGTAGGGCCTCACATGTACTTTTGCAAGCTTCCATTCTGTACACACCTTGCAAGTCCAACAAAAGGCAGCCCTCTTTCCTCTAGGACGCCTTCTGGTGATAACATCATTCTAGGGCTTATCTTTTTCTTACACTGGGATTCAGAACCTTTGTACTCAGGCTAGATAAGGCTATCAGATATTGGCTAATAAAATAAACATTTATTATTAAAATTTCACATGACCAATATTTTTATTTCTTTTGCTTAACTCTTAGTTCTCTGTTACAAAAGAGACTGACCTGAGGCCCACAGTGCTTACAACAGAGGATTCTATAGGAATGGAATTGGGTGAGGAGGCTGCTGATAAATAATAACATTGTAGGAAAAAAAAAAACATCAATAAATATTTCCCCCCAAAGAATAATCTGAGTATAATCCTGAAAGAGATCTGAATAGAAGGAACATTCAGGATGAATTAGTTCCATATAATTCTGTGGATAGGTTATGGAGTTTATGATCACAGTTAAGGCTAGAAGGAAACAATGCTGCCTATTTATTTTCCATTTGTTGAATTAAAAAAAATGAATACTTCAGATATGATTGAATAATGAAAAAACATTTATTATGACAAGCACTGTGGATACAAATATAAAAAATAAACTGCACTCTCAAGGAACTTACAGTATAATGGGATCAGACAGGGGCACTTTGATCTGAAAAGTTACTGGGATGTAGTAAATAGGGCCGTAAGGGAATAGATTAACACATCCCATTCAAGATCAACGCTAAAGTTGTTACGGTTCATGGTTTCAGAATTTGTGTGTGTTGGGAGGTGGGGGAGACTGTAAAGAGTCACAGGGAAAGATACAGGAATTAGATGTGTAATTCATCATCATAAGGAATTCTTAGATGAAGAAGTTTTTCTACCAATAAAGCACCTTCTTTGTGACATACAGTCTTAGAATTACTTACAGCAATAAAAAGTTAAGTGATTTGCCCAAGGTCATAGAACTAGTATGTGTCAAAGAAAGGAAATGGACCCATGTGTCACTGGTTTCAAGACTGGACCTCTATCCATTATATCAGGAGTGTTAAACTCCAAAAGAAACAGAGGCCACTAAGATAGGTATATATATATATATATACATTAGGATAGGGTCACATATTGATTTACTTATAAAACGTAATGTCATTTATGTTTTATTATAATTTTACTTACTGTGCTAATATTTCCCAATTATATTTTAATCTGGTTCTGAGTTCACTGAGGAATACTGCAGCACAGCCTGGAGCAGCGAGTTGGACACTTTTACCCTGTACTAAACTGCCTTTTACAATATAAGCATTCACAACCACAGGGTGGTCTCTATGGTAAGATGAGGCATCAGAGGAGTTCTTGATCAGAGAACACTGAATAGCAGCATCCTGCATTTTTCCTCCTGAAGCCTGGCTTTAAGTCCTACTGCTTACACTTGTTGGTTTGGATGATGCTAAGCAAGTAACCTCCACCTTTCTGTGGTCCTAGGCATTTGCACAACAAACACGGAGTTCCCCAGGTAGAGGGAGCTTTCTAATCATGCTTTCTTTAAAATAATGAACTCACAGGCCCAAGTCAATAGTGATACAATTTAGCAAAGAAATGCTGCTTACTGATATTTTAAAATTTTTTTAATTTTTATTTATTTTAGTTTTCAACATTCATTTCCAAAAGACTTTGAGATCCAAATTTTCTCCCCATCTCTCCCCTACCCCACATCCCAAGATGGCAAGCATACTGATTGTCCCTTGCCCCAGTCTTCCCTCTCTTCTATCCCCCCTAACCTCCTCTTACCCTTTTTCCCCTTACTTTCTTGTAGGGCAAGATGGATTTCTATACCTCACTGCCTGTATATCTTATTTCCTGGTTGCATGTAGAAACAATTTTTTAACATTTGTTTTTAAAACTTTGAGTTCCAGATTCTCTCACTTCATACTCAGATATTTTAATAAAGAGAACTACTTTTATTTTTTAAATAGGAAAACATAGGGGGAAAGCATTTTATTTGATCTCTACTAACTATATTGCAGTAAACCGGGCTGTAGCAAAAGCATCAGAATCCATTTGGTGGCAATCTACCACACTAGTGGGCAAAGAACCAAACAGGGAGCATGCAGCCTTCTGGCCTTGAAAACCAAAGTCTCGAAAGTGAGAGTAGATGTCTCTCTCTTCCACAGTTCTTTCCCTGGGTCTATGGCCTGTGGACATGTGAGCTATAGAGCAGTTAGTGGATTTGGCTCAAGAGTCTTATCGGAAGTAAGCTCTGTTGACAGATCAGGGAAAAGTATTCAAAGATCAGGTGATGCTTAAAGTTTCAGACAGGCATACCTTGAGTGGAAGATCACAAAGTTTGAATCATCGCTGTATTTTTCCTGGGCAGACTAACAGGCAGCAAACCAGCACATCAGAACTCAGCATTCAGCCCAGCTTCCTTTCTTAGGATGCACAGTCATTTGCAATTCTGGTATCGCATACTCCAAACCTACTAGAATGAGAATATGTATCCACTATACCAAGATTCATCTCATTTAACTGGAAATCATCTTCATGCTCCCTTCAAAGACTGAGCAAAGATTTGAACTGAATGGAATATTTTGAATTTGAAACTGAATGGGATATTTCCCCCAAGACTTTACCCTTCTCTCACCAAGAAGGAAGGAAAAAAGGGCAGAAACGAGCATTTATTAAGCAATTACAACTGGAAGGATAAAAATGCAAGCAAAATGAAAGCCATTCTCTGTCTTCAAAGAGTTTATGTTCTAGTAGAAGATACACAAAAGGAAGCTGGGAAGTGGAGGGGAAGGAATGGCGGTATTCAGTGGGGGGTCTGGTTTTGAAAGCCTGAAGAAGCTAGGCACAGGGCTAGGAGGGAAATGAAAGCTGGCCTGGGCCTCTGCAGTCAGTCAATCAGCTAATAAACCTTTACTAAGCTTCTACTATGTGCCATTCACTGTGCTAAGTACTAGGGACACAAAGATAGGCAAAAATAAAACAAAAACAAACAAGAGTCTCTGCTTTCGAGGAGCTCACGTGAGATTACCAAGTGAAATCGGCTGCTGGACATCACCATGTTTGAGTCAAGCTGTGGCTGATCGGACCATTCATTACGAGCTCAGAACGCTTTACCACAGCTTGGGCACAAATAGTCCACGTAAACATTTGGGGTGGATTCTCTAAATGGGCACAGCTCATATTTCTTTTGAGCTACTTCAATTCTGCTTTGCTCACAGAACACAGCACCTTCTCTGATGAGGGCACGCCATGCTGGGGTTTGTGTCAGTGTCTCCCATGTCACATAATTTCCAAGTTGGGAGGCCTTGAGAGTGTCCTTGTGTCACTTCTTGTGACCACCATGTGAATATCTGCCCTGTGTAAGTTCTCCATAAAATAGTGTTTTAGGCAAGTGTATGTTTGACATTCAACCAATGTGGCCATCATGGTTGTGTTTTCTGCAGTAGAGCTTGATTGCTTGGCAGTTCCGTTCAAGAAAGGACCTCAGTATTTTGTATCTTATCCTACCAGGTGATCTTTAGAATCTTTCTAAGACAATTCAAATGGAAATGATTCAATTTCCTGGCATGGTGCTATTGTACTGTTCAAGTTTCACAGGCATATAACAATGAGGTCAGCACAAAAGCTCTGAAGACCTTCAGTTTAGTAGTCAGTCTAACACCTCTTCTCCCCCATACTTTGCTTAGGAGCCTCCCAAACACCAAGCTAGCTCTGGCAATACACGCACCAATCTCATCAATTTGTACATCCCTAGAAGTCAGTCCCTCCCTAGCTGAAGTTCCAACTGAAGAAGAGGTTTTAAATGGCATTAAGCTTTTTTCATGTGGCAAAAGCACCTGGTGCTGATTCTGTTCCAGCTGAGATTTCTAAGTGGGGGGCCCATTGCTCATCCAAAAAAAGAATTGACTGAACAAGTGAAATAATATAGAGGCAGAAAAGAAGAAGGTCCATGACAGAGATTTGGGGCATACCAACCTCTAGAAGTTTAGGGGAATGACCTATATGAAGATCCACCAAAAGAGATTCCGAAAGAATGGACAGATATGTAGGAAGAGAATCAGGAGAGAGTAGTGTCATGGAGAGAAGAGAGAGATCAAAGAAAAGAGAGTGATCAATGTTGTCAAAGGCTTCAGAGAAGTCAAGAAGATTAAAGGTTGAAAAAAAAGGCCATTAGATTTGACAGTTAAGAAATGACTGGTAATTTTAACAAACAGAGTTTCAGATGAATGATGAGGTTGGAAGCTAGAGTCAAGAAGAAAAAGAGAGGAAAGGAAATGGAGCATTGATTATAGACAGCTTTCTTAAGGAGTTTAGCTTCAAAAAAGATGCACGAATTTAGAGACATCTCCACTCCAAATGTTCAAATGGACCATTTATGGCTCATCTGTGGTAGAGCCTTCTGAACTCATATTGATCAGCCGTAAGTTGGACATTATACTTTGACCTCAACATAGTGATGTCAGTTTGGTCCTCTTCAAGAACAAGGGATACCAACCAACTAGCTTCAAAAGGGAGGAGAGATATGAGATATGAGGAGAGATATGAGAGTTTTTCAAGGATGGAGGAGACACTGATATGTTTGTAGGTTATAGGGAAGTGACCAGTAGTCAAGGAGAGAAAGTAAGCGGGTGGCGATGATAAAGGACAATCTGTTGGAGAAGATTGGATGGAATGGGATTACTTGTGCTTGTTTAAAGGGGTTCATCTTGGCATGGAGAAGGGCTGTCTCTTCATATGACACATGAGGATAATGTGTGATAAAGAGGAGGGGAAAAGAGGGAATTCTTGAGAAATGATCTCAATTTAAAAAAAAATTATGTATTTACTTTTAGTTTACAATATTCTTTTCCTCAATCGCTTGAGTTTCCAATTTTCTCTCCCTCCCCCTCCTACCCCTTTCCACACCATGGCAGCACACAATCAACTACAGTGATCTCAATTTTTTCAGTGAAATATGAGTCAACATTCTGACCTAAGAGATGGAGTGAGGGGGAACCATGAAAGTATTGAGGAGGGATGAAAAGGTTCCAAAGAACTGCTGTGGTGAGTATGATAGTGAGTTAATTAAAGAAGTTAATTAAATAGTTAATTTAAAAAATGGATTGCCTTGCCACAGTGAAGGACTGAATTAAGATTATGTAATGTAAATCTAGCACTCTTTCATGATTTTCTGCAACTTCAGAAAGATGTGTGTATACTCTCTTCCCTTTCCAATCTTGACCACTTGATGAATCAGTTCAACTTTACACTGTTCTCTTCTCTAGAGTCCCTTGCTCCTTATTTCTCTCTCTAATCTTGTCCCTCTAAGTCTCAGACTTGGATCACTCCACCATCCATTGCCTTGATCACAAGTTGAAGATGTGAGTTCAAATGAAGCCTCAGACACACTAATTGTATGAGCCTAGATAAGTCACCTCCATGAAAAATTAAAGTGTATATAAATGTTAGCTATTATTATGATTAATACACTGAAGTAGATTCCTTTTTAAAAGCCTGGAAAATAAATATATATATATATGTATACACAGAGAGGTTTAAGCTTTAATGTCTCAGATCTACACTAATACTTTCTGACTATCATATATACATATATTCATATCTACATTAGAATAACCTACATATGTAAATGCATGCATACTCACATACAAATACATGAAGAATTTTACAGTTTGAAAAGCACTTTACATATTTTATCTCATTTTATCCTTGCAACAAGTCTGTGAGTTAGAGCTATTATTATTCTCCTTTTATAGAGAAGAAACTGAGGCTGTGAGATTTGCCCAAGGTCACACAGCTAGTATGTGCCAGAGGAAGTAATCAAATCTATGTATTCCAGATCCAAGTCCAGCTCCCTATACACTATGCCCCCGAGCTACCTTGTGTGAAACATGTCCTTACCTCCCAATCCCTGGGTCACCAGAATAAGCCTTGGCACGCTGAGGCATGGGCTATATTATGGACATACTCAGTATTTCTGGGGGATGTGAGCCCCATTTGTAAGGGACTCTCTCTTGCCCCTAATTTCCCAAGTCTCAGGACCTCTTACAGTTCTGAAACCTTGACACTGGCATATAACTACTATAGAGATTGGGTCCCTGGAGGTTATACAGTCACAGCTAGAGGTGAAAGACGAAGGAACATAAGAAACACCCCTCCAAATCAACTTGACAGCCAGTCCAGCCCAAGCTTCTGGATCCAACAGGAGATGGGAATAGTGAGAAGTTTCAGTTGATCTTTTTGATGTCAATGCAGAAGGCTACAGAAAGTTACAAAGCCCCCAAACACCACAATGCCCTTTCCGAAGACATTATATACCTGTTGGTCAAGCATTTATCCAAAACCTTTTTAAAGCTATTTCTGTTTTCAGCCTGTACCACCCTTTGAATGAATGAGTTTCATCAGTTTCTCTCCTGCTATGTAAAGTAGGATTTCCTATTATTCATCTGAAAAATTATCTCTCTTAAGCTTCAAGGGGAGGGGGAAAGCGATCCTAGTATCCTGGGATTAGACAAACAACCCTGTGTTCATCCTACCATTGTCTTCGAGATTTTATAGACTTCTATCACATCTTACATCTACCTTCCTAGACTAAAGAGATCTTTTCTTTTTATTAGCTTGCCCATATTTGGTATCCATGCTCGCTCTGCCAATATCCCATCATCATTACAGATTCTCCTCTCAGGACCTGCTCTGGCTCTATTATCTTTTTCCTGGGATGGTGAACAAAACCGCCCTCTTGCCTCTCCATCCCCTAGCACTTACCTGGTCCCCTCAACTGACTCCCATTTCTGGTTTGGAGAGGAGGGTGTGAAACAAAGGCTAGGAAGGTATATAGGAAAAGTAGGTAGATTGAGTCCAAAGGTACCTTAGAAGGGATCTATTCCAACCCCTTCATTTTACTAATGAGGAAACAGGTCCTGAGAGGTTATTAGTTTTCCATGTCTTCATTCAGTGTCTCTGTACAGTCTAACCTCCCATACTCTGAATGCTCTTTTTCCCCACCTTGCTAAAGGCAGCTAGTTGGTGGTGTTGTGGATAGAGCCTTGTGTGCTGGTATCAGAAAGACTTGAGTTCAAATCCTGTCTCAGACACTTAGCAGTTGTATGACCCTAGGCAAGCCACTTTACATCTATATGCCTCAGTTTCCTAAACTATAAAATAGGTATAGAAATAGAACCCATGTCCAAGGGGTGTTTTGAGGATCAAATGAGATAATACTCAGAGAAAGTGCTTAGCAAAGTGTTGGCACATTAGTAAGTGCTACGTAAATGTTTATTCCCTTCCCCTTCCTTACCTCTATTTTGGCACCTTCTAAGGTGGCTCAGATCAGGTGCCACATCCTACAAGAGGCCTATTCTGATTTCCTCAGTTGTTCGTTATCAAAGTCCCTCACCTGTCCCCAGTTGCCCCCAAAATCATAGAAAATTTATTTTGTATAGATATTACATTCGCTCATCTGTAAGCATGCTGTATCCCCCAATACACTCTAAGTACTTGAAGGCAAGGGCTTGTCTCAATTTTGTATCTGTGTGCCCAACATTTAACATATTAGCTACAAAGTCGGTGCTTAACAAATGTTTGTTGTTGGCAGATGGATTGTCCAGGGTCACAGGATTTGAACCCAGGTTCTCTGACTCCAAATCTCATGCTATTTCTGCAGGAACACATGGCCACAACTAGAAGGAGAGAGGGGGATCCTGGGAAATAGGAAGGGCGGTGGATTTAAAAGAATCAGAGAACCATTTGCCTTGCCTCCCTCCTTCACTCTCTCCCACCTCCATCCTAGATGCACAGAGAACTAGAACTGTCTGTACCTTGAAGGCACATACACTAAGAAGCCTGTCTCTGCCACATGGTTTCTCAGAATTTAACCAAGCAGCTTGGGAAAATCAACAGCTATTTGCTTCATCCTGATTATAATTTCAATTTATTTTTTTTTATTGTACTACCCTCTCTTTCTTTCACAGAATTAGATAACAGAGTGATGGAAGAACAGTAAACTTCAGCTCAGATTACAAATGAACCTTTATCTCCTGAAGAGACGAATTGGAAATTAGCGGCTATTGGAGGAGCTTACTAGAGACATAATACTGTTTTGAACAATGAGCTATTGCTTGTGTTTTGATAAACTTCAGAAAGCTAAATGTGCTTTGAAAAAGGAAGAAAAAGAAAGAAACCAAAGTACTAATGCTCACTCTCACCTTGGAAAAGCTCCATTAAGGATGCATTATCACAAAGTTCTCCAAGAACTTGAAAGCAAAATGCAATTGGTGCTGGGGGAAAAAAAAGGGAAGAAAAGATGTATCCTCTTGAACCCATCAAGCTTTAAAGAACTAAGCAGATAATTCAAGGCTCCCCATTCCACAATTCTCAGGTCAGCAATTGGGTCCTTCTCTTTCCTTTCTTTGCCATTCACATCAGGCTTTATAATCAACAAACTGCAGTGAATACACAGAGAGGAATTTTGCCAAGAGAATCTGAGCAGTTCTGAAAACAATTTGGACCTTAGTAGCCCAGAGAGAATCTGAGGGCACATGTGCATAAAAAAGCTGTGAGCTGGATACCTTGGAAGGAGAAGTCATACACTTAAACATAAATTTTACATGGAGTCATAGTGATGATTAGATACATGGAATCACCTGGGGAAGCAAAGTGTGCCATTGGCTAGCCAAATGGCAAAAAACACAGCATATTAAGGATCATGGAGTTGGACAGGAATTTGGTCTGAACTCCTCCTTTTACAGAAGAGGAAACTAAGGCCTAGAGAGATCGTGTGATTTGCCCAAGGTTGCATAAGCAGAATGTGACAGGGTCAGCATTGGATACAGGTCCTCTGATACCCGATACAGAGTTGTTTTCCTTATAGCACATTTTCCTCAGATGATCCAAGAGCATGGGAACCACCGAAATTGACAATGGATTGACGAAGCTGGAAGCTGAGAGGTGGAGGGCAGACAATATGTGCTGACACCAGAACCAGTAAGTGATCAGCACTCCCCTGGGAAAGCAAGGGACTAGAGACGCACAGGTGCTATCATCTTCAACAAGAGCTCCAACTCAACTACTGGGATTTCACCATGGATGTTTCGAGTTTTCCCTCCACAGAAAAGAAGGTTGACCCTCGTGAAAGGAGACTGGAAGCAATGCTATTGCCCCATGACCAGTATTGGATGGGGGCTTTCTCAGTTTCTGGCATACTATATTCGCTCTATGTTCAAACGCTTATTGAGAGCTTCTATAATCCCACCATACTTTGATCCTCTAATGCTTGCAAGGTGGGAATGGGATAGAATATTGCTTTGAGGTGAACTCAAAATAAGCTAAATTCAGATGTACCCAAGGTTTCTCTTGGCAGTGGAATAAAGAAGGGCATGTTTATTACTCCTTAGACACGATCAAAATTGAACTCAGCTTGCCTGTCACAGGAAAGGAGTCAAGGGACCCCATTTTTCAGATGCATTACAAAAAGATAACAAGAGAGCTAGAAAGGATCTCAGAAATCAGTTGATTCAATTCCCATATTTTTAAATAGCATTTTATTTTTTTCCAATTATATGTAAAAAGAGAATTTTTAACATTCATTAAAAAAAATATTGAGTTCCAAATTTTTTCCCCTCCAGCTCTCCCCTTCCCTCTTCCTAAAATGGTAAGCAATTTGATGTAAGTTATATGTGTGCAACTATGCAAAACATACTTCCATATCAGCCTTGTTGTGAAAGAAGAATTAGACCAAAAGGAAAATAGAAAACATGAAAAAAGTAAAATGCAAATGTCATGCTTTGATCTGCATTCAGACTCCCTCAGTTCTCTCTCTGGATAGGGGTACCATTTTGCATCATGAGTCCTTTGGAGCTGTCCTGGATGACTGCATTGCTGAAAGGAGTTAAGTCATTCATATCCACTCTCATATATTACCGATGAAGAATCTGAGGTCCATGGAGGAGAAGCAGAAACATAAAGCTAACATCTAGCATTCAAATTCAACTCCTCTGATTCAAAAGGCAGAGCTCTTGGCACTATGATCTGTAGTAAAAACATTAAAGCTTCTAAAACAAGTTTCTTTCCAAGAAGGTAGACTAAATTTCAAGGGCAAAACTCACAAAATGAATGGAAAAAGCTGTAGGCCATGTATTACGGTCAACTCATAGCTTCCAGCACAGGGCCTAACGTGGTTTTTTACTTTGATGTATTTGCCAATTCTATTATCTAGTGCTTCTTTATTTTTTTTTAAAGGTCATGACATTTAGAATAACAAGTCTGGGAAATTAAATGTTCCTTTACATTTTTAATTTCTGACTATAATTTATCACTGAATATTATGAGAATGTGATTGAATGGGTGTGGAAAGGTTAATATACACTGCTTTTAAACTGCAAGTTTGCTGAGTGCTTTGCCTTTACCCAGTTATACAACAGGCATTAAAGGAAAAGTTATGTCTTGGCTTCCGAGCTGAATTTACATTTTGCTAGGAGCCTTTGCAACATGTCTATGGGTTGTTTTTCCCCCATTGAGATATTACTGACAGCAAAGAAGCAGCTTTTTTTCCCCTTCGCCTTTGCTTCTTCCCGTGTTTGTGTTTGAATGTATTTCGCACATAAAACTTCCAGTAAGTAATGGAATTAGACAATCATCTGTCAACATGATTTGTGTATCAGAGTCCAGCCCTCAGGTTTCAAACCCCATAAGAAAAAATAAATTCATTTCCTAGTCTTTTCTGCTCTTCCAAACAACTCAAGTGAAGAGAAAGGGTTATTTCCTTGAGAGAGTATTTTCCTGGGGGAAAACTAGCAACATATTGTTCATTTTGGTCACACCTTCCTGACTTGTAGGCCCCCCTCCCAGCTCCTGTTAGAAGAGTTCCATTCTCCCCCTATCAATCCAACAAGGACCCAGAGGCTGCCCTTTACCCAATCTACATTTCTTTTCCCCTGGAACATCCAACATGAAGTGAAAATAATGAAATTAGTCCCCAAAGATCTTCTCATCCTTTTTTCTTTGTTTATCCCTTGGGAACAGAGGTCTAGTCAGGAATAACCTTGTAGAAATGTTACCAGAAATTCTGGAAATGCCGCCAGCTGAGAAAAAGAGTAAAAGACTAAGTCTCTCCTCAAATGATTTAGATAGGAGAGGGTTTGGATAGTGATCCTGAGCTTTTTTCATGGACTCAGCTCTAGCCCTGACCAAGTTCACCTTTCCTTCTCTAGTTCCAGTCTGAAATAAATGAATGGAAGTAGATACTTTTTTTTTTTTCCAAAATGAGAATAGCAATGACCGGGGAAGCCATTTAAAATAGGCTTCAGAGAAATGTGGGCTTGGAACATTGCTGACTGGCCAAAGACAAAGAAGGTCCACAAAACAATAAATGTAGAAATGGAAGGGACCTCTGGGGCCCTCTAGTTTCATCCTCATTTTTCAGATGAGAAAATTCAGTTTCCTTATCTGTAAAATGAAGATAATAATAATACATGCCTGTTGTGAGGAGCAGATGAGATAATTATAATAGTAATATAGTAATCATATAGCAATAATTAATAATTATATAGTAATTATAATAATATAATAAAGTGCTTAGCACAGTGCCTGGCACATAGGAAGCACTATATAAATGTTGTGTACTATTAAGATGATGGTGATGGTGATGATGATGATGGAGGTAAAATTACTTGCCCAAGGTCACACAGGCAGATATCGGATATAAGATTTGAATCCCCACATCCTCTGAATCCACAGTTAGTATTCTTTCCATTTTATCAGAGTTTGACTCTCAGTGAAAGATAGATAGGGTTTTAGATTGGGGAGGGGTGAGGAAAGAGAAGATAAAAAATAAAGCTGTAATAGGATTCAAAAACCACATTTATCCACCACAAACTTTCACAAAATCCACAATATTATTTGATTCCATTCAATCTAATTCCATTCTATTTTCATATATTAAACACAAAGTGCTGGGTAGGCTGTGAATACAAAGATGAAAAAGATGCGATCTTTTTATCTTTGAACTTGCAATAACAAGGCAGAAATGCATGTACCATGTAAGAACAATGTAGCTACACAGGGAACTTAACAATCAACTTAAATTTTTAAGAAGCATATATAGAAGACAGAAGTGAGGACAGGTAATTATAAATGAACACAAAAGAGTGGCATCAACGTGTAAGAGTAGTTCAGAAGGAGTTTTAGCTATCATTAAATATTAAAGACATCAAGAGGACTTTTTTTAGTGAAGTTGGGGAAAAGAGGAAGATCAAAAAAAAATATTGCTTAAGGTAGATTGAGTGATAATAATAGATGATGGAGAGAAGGCTGAGCTGTTTTTGCTTCAGTTTTCTCAGCCAAAGGGAATGATCTTTGAACTGTAAAGGACAGAACAAAATTGGTCATTAAATGTTGAAGCCCAAGACAAGCAATGAAATGGAAAAGGGAGGACAAACTTGCCTCCAGCAAGTTGAAGTTTTGGGGTTTGGGTAAACTCTATGGCGGGGTATCGAAAGAACTGACAGTTATGATGGTGAGTTATGGTCAGTGATCTTAGAAAGATGGCAGAGAAAATGAGAGGGAACACAGGACCAGAGAAAAGAAAATATCCCACTCTTAAAAAAAGAAAAAATCCTCTACAGCCTTCAAATTACAGACCACTCAGCCTGACTTCAATTACTGGCAAAATTCTCGACTCTACCATGAATGAGTCATTAGAAAGGGAAGCAGGGATCACCGAGAGCCAGTATGGCTTCCTAAAGAATATGCTGAATGTGCCTTAAGAAAGTGATGTTCATTATTTTTTTTTGCTCTATTCTAATATGTCAAGCTGTTATTTTGTGCTTCTAACATATAGCTAATTGTACCCATATGCACACCTTCTGTCTAGATTATCTCAAGCTTTTAAATGGACAAAATATAGAGCTTTTCCTACAGTATGTATTTTAGAGAGACACTGCAAACAGTTGGGCCCAAAATTGAACAGGAAAAAGCAAGCTGGTTTACCTACAGGATAATGTGGGGCTATATTAATGATGCCAAATTTCTCCTTGGACCGTTTTTTAACTCTAATATTCTACCGGTGCTATTGTGAGCTGCAAGTTATGGAACATTACAGTCTCAAAAGAATTAAAATTTAGTTTTACAGGCAATGGAGTGGAACATGAAGGGTACAAGCAGGCTGCAACATGAAACAACTATGCAGGTACAAAAAAGAGCACGAATGAAAGACATCATCAAAAAGAAATTGGACTAGTCCAATGGTGAAAGTGACAGACACATTGGAAGTTGCCCATGTGCTCTTCTGGGATCATGGGTGAACCTCTTGTATTGAACTTATGGGTGAACCTGAATAAGAAGTAATGGATGATCTACAATATTTATGATTGGAGGGAATATCCACATTGATGACAGCAAGAATCTAGCTGAGAATTTTCTTAATATATATACACAAATAGTTTTTAAAAGTGGTGATGTCATCAGCATTGTAGGCAAAATAATTCATCACCTGATGGCTGATCTTTTCCATAAATATATCGAAATGTAAAATGACCAACTAAGTCTAAAAGATCCCCAGTTCCATGAAACTGAAGCTAATGCTATAAGTTTTCAATAGAAAGAAAGGCTGAGAACCCCAATCTAGCCTTACTTTCTTCAGAATGAAAATGCTGGAATATCACAAAGACCTTCCCTGACGCCGGCCCTCTTCCTTTAGAACTAAACAAGTCTATCCCCAGGAAGTGCTTCTTTCATCCTCTTCCTTCAGCTCAGGGCTGTAATGACAAGCAGAATAAATTGGTAATTGGTCATTCTCCATGATTATGGAATCGCCTCCATACCAGTATGGAAATTGGGCTTTTAGAAGTTCAAAGAACCCAAGAGAGAAGAGTTCAAGGAAGTACAGTTCTCAATTACAGCAGTCCCCTTCCTCCTTTCTGGGTCACACCAGGCTCTCCTGGCCAATGTCTAATTTTACCTTTGCAAAAGTTAATTGTTTTTCATTGCCTAACACAGTTACCCCCAAGTATCGTTAACATTTCATTTTCCTTTTAAGTCCTCTTCACTACTATAGGCTATAGTTGCATAGAAAAGTGCCTGAAGATCACGTGGAACTCTTAGCCACAAAGGCTGCCTCCCAAGACAACTATGCTCTGAATTCTGAACTCCTACTGCCTGAGCAGAGGGCTAAAGCAGAGAAGCACCTGAGCCTCCCAGACCTATCTCCCCAAAAGAAATGTCCCCCACAATCCAAACTCACTGTTCTTCTCTGTCTTGTGCTTGGGATGTTCTGGCTCTGGGAGGCATGGACAGGGTCCCTCACACTGGGTCGTGAAGCCTTTTCCAGAAGAACAAGAATGGAACTCCAGCTTGCACTGCAGAAAAAAAAAAAGTTATAGAGGCCTTCAGAATTCTAGGAGAATAGCTACATGCATAAACTACTTGGCAAATGCACATTAAATAAGGAGGAAGCCGTGTGAATTAGTAAAAAGGCATATTTGGCAAGAAATACAGTTACATTTCTTTAAAATACAAGCATTTTCAGTAATTGCTTTTTTAAAAATGTCATCAGAAAAGACAGGTTCCATAGATGCCAAAATAATCAGAACCAGACTTTCTGTGGAAGCAAAGAATTTGAAACAAAGTCGTAGTCAATTAATTGTGGCCTGGCTGAACAAATAGAGGTCTAGAAATATAATGGATAATAGGCACTGTAAGAAATAATAAAGATGAAGAATTAGAGGAACATGCTAATGAACTGATACAAAATGAAATAAACAGAACTAGGAAACCAAAATGCAGAATGATTACAACAATATAAAATGAAACTGAACACTGTAATGATAACAATCAAGCTTGGAACTAGAGAAAAACTGAGATAATGCACCTCTTTCCCCTTCACTACAGAGATGGGGGACTATGGATGGTGAATATTGCATATATTGTCAGATATGGTTGATGTTTTGATTTTTGCTAAACTCTTTTTAAAAAATCTACTACAAGGGATAACTCAGCTGATAAGGGAGGGTTCTTTAGCCACAGATGTGATACAACAATAAAAAGTATCAGTAAATTTTAAAATTTGTGATATAATTGACCTTACTTTAATAAAGAAATTAGAGTCGATTATATTTAGCATATAAATTCTATATAAATAGTTGTTGCTAACAACAATTCTCCCACTTTTCTTTTAATTTTTTTCAACTAACAACAATGTATTTTCTCTACTTTCCATCTCTCATTCCCATTGAAAAGAAAAAAAATAAAGCTTTAACAAATATGCATAATTAAGCAATACAAATCCCACATATTCTCCCCCTTTGAGGATAGGTAGATGGCACAGTGGATAGAGGGCTGAGTCTAGAGTCAGGAAGACCTGAATTCAAATCTAACCTCAGAACATTACTAGTTGTATGACCTCAGGCAAGTTACTTCACCTCTGCCCTCAGTTTCCCTTACCTGTAAAATGAAAATAATAGCAACACCTACTTCACAGGGGTTTTTTAAAGGATATAATATTTGTAAAGCATTTAACACAGTACCTAGCACATAGCAGCCACTTAATAAATGTTTTCTCCTTTCTCAAGGAATTTAATACCTATCTTAAAATATTCCTCTCCATCCTTACCCTTTGTCTAACATACAAATGGGTGTCCTCTCGAATACCTTGCCATCTCATTTCATTAACCTCCTCAATTCCTTTGACTTACATCTTCACTACAACTTAATGTATCCACATATTCTAGATCTTATCATCATCCAAAACTGTACTATCTCCATTACCCTGAAATCTGAACCTCCTCTCAATGATCATTTTTTCCTGCCATTTTTACTCTGTTCTCTCTCTTAACTTATTATTTGCCCTCACTATGTTCATCTAGTCCCTTTAATATTTTTTGTTCTCTGTACTGATCTCTTCTTCTCTGACCTTCCTTGATTTTCTTTTCTTTCTTTCTTTCTTCCTTCCTTCCTTCCTTCCTTCCTTCCTTCCTTCCTTCCTTCCTTCCTTCCTTCCTTCCTTTCTTTCTTTCTTTCTTCCTTTCTTTCTTTCTTTCTTTCTTTTTGGTCTTGACACTGTAACTAACTAGTTCAACTATTTTATTATTCTCTGTATTCTTATTCTATCACAACTGACATCTCATCAGACCTAAACACAACACCATTCACCTCTGTTTTCATATACATTCTCCTAAATGCTACAGGAAGTTTCCATGGTGCCTGAATTAATTATTTCAATACCTATTAACAACTGGGTATCATTCAACCTTGGCCATGAGTGTTTGTGCCACTTCTCTCTCTTCTGATTGTCCCACTGTGTGTCTCATGGTTCCTTCTCAGTCACCTTGCTGGAACAGGATCCCCATCTCCTATCTCTTACATGGATATCTCTCAAGGATCTCTATGCTAGGATATTTTCTCTTCTTTCTCTACCCTTTCTCTCTTGATAAACTAATCAGTTCCAATGGGTTAAATTATCATTTCTTTGAAGATCATTCCAAAATCCACATATCCAGCCATAATCTCCCATCTGAATTTCATTCCCCACATTGCCAATTGCCTTTTAGATATCTATACTTGTATATTTCCATGATATTTGAAACCCAGGATGCCACTTATCATATTTCCATCAAACCCATTCTGCCTCTAAATTTCTGTTATTTCTTTTGATGCTAGCCAAGTTTGTGACTTTGAAGTGATCCTTGAAACTTCCCTGTTCTTCCCTTACCCTATAGTTAATCAATGCACAAGTTCGTAGGATCAGAGACTTGGAACTGAAAGGGACCTTAAAGACCACCAAGTCCTGTGCTCTCATTCTGCAGATGAGGAAAGTGAGGACCAAAGGCTGTGACTTATCCAGAATTACTTAGCTAGGAAGTGAGGCAGAATATGACATGAAGTCAGGAATTCTTAGATTCTGACTCCATAGCACTTCTTATTTCATTCCCTTATCTCTACTTATGAGGCCACCATCCTCACTCAGACTTTAATCACTTTTTCATGTGGATTAATGCAGCAGTCTCCTAATTGGCCTTATTGCTTTGTTTCTTCCCACTCCATTCCATCCTCTATGCAGCAACCAAAATAATCTTCTGAAAGCAGTACTCTGACCAAATGTAATGGCAATTTGAAGATTTTCCTCGCCCCTTAATGGATCTAAGGGAATTTGAAGATCTTCCCTGCCCTCTTATAGAATGAATGTAATCATATGGATCCTCTGGTGAAAGGAGTTGGATGAAGGGTAGAGCAGAATCCACAGGAGGCTAGGACTCAGAGCAGTTAAAGCTGGAGGGAGGAGAGGATGCACCCAGGGTAGCACCAGCTAGGCTTGTGAGTGTTGGTTTGGGGGAAGGTTAAAGGGTTCTGTAGCTCTCTACTGCAGCTGCACTGTGGTGTTTTAAGTTCTATGTTGCTATGATGAATTCTATTTCTTGGTGTTGGAATTGGGTTTTCTGGTGTCTGAATAAATGTTTTGCTTCTGTCTTCTATATGGAGATTCTCTTATACTTTGCAATTGAGAACTATGCCAGCATATTTACAGTTGCCGTCAGTGCCATGAATGTTGTGTTGACACTACATTTGGCTACAAGGATGGGATCTTGAAATATCAGACCTGTATTTGGAGGCAGAAGGGATTTAGAAGAAGAAATGGATATCCCAGGAAGGGAGGATTTACCTTATTCCTCCCTAGCAAGGGAGTGGTCTAAAAGTACAGGGCTTTGTGAAAACTGGGAACTGAGTCCACGGAAGGGAAAACCTAGAGATTTAGAAACATGTTTGCAAGGAATACCAATAAAATCAGGAGGAGGACTGGAAGGAGTGTGCAGAAGAGGCTGGGTTTTACTAACAGGTTACCATACTATATGTAAAAGCAGAGACAGAGTGTTGGAAGAAAAAGCTCGGATGGAAATGAAGTTAGTTGATTTGCATGAGAAATTTTCTGTGTTATAATGTCGGGGCTCTCCTTTAGAAGAGCAAGCTGGAGGATCTCAGGTGGCAGAAGTGTGTTTGGCTCAGAAGAAGTGAAAAACTAACAAGAAGAATGACTGCATACAATTTTGGCAGAGGCTGAACCTACCTGCCATGACAACAGCTGCCAGGAGAGTGTGTGGTTGGAAAATGAGGCAATATTACATGGCAAGGTTTTTACAAGGGTAGAAGTTCACCCCATATTAAGAAGAAAGCAGGAGAATCAGGGAGGCCAAACAAACTTTAGGGAGATACTTGAGGATTTCATTCAGCAGGAGATTACTGATATATTAAGCAGATTCACTCAAAGGATGGGAGAATTGTTAGTGTTTGGGATGGGGAGAATCAGTAATGAAGGGGTCAGAGGAGTATGGGCAGATAATGTGGATTGCTTGAAATTTATAGGTATTAGTCAGTATCCTTTTGTCCAGCAAGCTTTTAGAGTTTACCATATTCAAGGAGGTAACAATAGGACCAATCTGTTAGCTTCAGCTGCCAAAGGAAGCAATAAAATGTATCCCACTGATTCTATGTGGCCTAGTGGAGAGAGACCCTGGTACTCACTTAGAGGCTATATGAGAAAGTTTAAGCAGGAGGTAATGAAAACTGTTATCGTGTTTGGAGGTGTAGATGTGTGTCACAATATCCCTTTAGTAGTTTCTCATAGAAATATCATAGTGAAGACAGCTCCTACTGCTTATAAACACTTTATTCTGATTCTACTAATTTGTGAAATAGGGCACCCTCTTTTGGAGGTGCTGGATAAGATTTCACAGCTAAGTGACTTGGAAGAATGGGGAAAAGATAAATTTCCTCAAGAGAAAAGAGTAAATAGCCAGCAGATTCAAAGTCAGACTAGATTGACAAGAAGAGAATTGTTACTGCTCTACTGAGAGAATGTGTTGATTTTGGAAGAATTGATGGTATTCCAACTAATGAACTATACAAAATGTTTCAAGAAAAGAGATTTGATGTTAGATGGAATAGAGAAGTAAGAACTGCTCCCACAGATCTTTTTGAAGCATTGCTAAGATAGTGAGTTCATGGACTCCAGAAGCACGGCTGACCCTATATATGTTTCTTTTTGGCTTTATGTCTGTTAAACTTGTTTGTGAGATTTTTTTCCCTGCAGGCTTAGTACCCTCCACCTGCAGATGCCTGATCGCTTAAGCCAGATGTCACCCCCTGTCCATGACTGTGATGTGTCACACCATGACCTTGCATTAACCAAGCTGTGAATGCCAGCTAAAGAACTGACCTTTAAATAGGACCTCTTGAGGCAGGGACAGCTCATGTCCAATTTAAGCAGGAAGTAGCTATGCAGAAAGAGACCTTTTCCCCTTACACCAAGATTTTGAGCCCCATTCATTTGAGGAGGTAATGATGGGGTGCTTGTGCTCAAGCTCCCATCCTAAGATATTGTTTTATGTGCTTATTTTCTGTTATCCCTTTTATATTGTTGTAAAGTTCTGTTGATACCAGTTATCTCTAAATTCCCATTAACCTATGTAATGAAATGTATTGTTAATGTATTTTTACTATTTAAAGTACATGAAAGATTTTGGGGCCGAATGTTTTGGTAATGGGAATTTGAAGATCTTCCTTGCCCCTTAGTAGACCTAAGGGAATTTTAAGATCTTCCCTACCCTCTTCTAGGATGAATGTAATCACATGGAGTCTGTGGTGGGAGGAGTTTGCTGAAGGATAGAGCAGAACCCACAGGAACCTGGGAGGTAGAGCAGTTAGAACTGGAGGGAGGAGAGCATGCACCCAGGGAGACAACTAGGCTTGTGAGTGTTGGTTTGTGGGAAGGCTAAAGGATGGTGTGGCTTTCTGCTGCATTGCAGTGTATTAACTTCTATGTTGCTATGATGGATTTGGTTTCCCTGACTTTGGGGCCAACTCCTTATCCATATGCCATATTGCCTCCAAGATACAGCATATGAAGGGGAATCGCAATGGAAAGGTCTAATTTACCAAGGACACATGGGAAATAACTTGGTGTCATATAGAAAGCTGACCTGATCTCAAGAAGATATGAGTTCAAATGCTGCTTCTTGAAACTCATTTTTTCATCTTGGGAAAGTCACTAACCTCTCTGACTCTCAGTTTCTTTAGTACCACTCCAATATCTTTGCCAAGAAAATCCCAAATTGGGGCGCCTAGGTGGTGCAGTGAGTAGAGCCCTGGAACCCTGGAATCAGGAGGACCTGAGTTCAAATCTGGCCTCAGACACAACACAAAAACTAGCCATGTGACATTGGGCAAGTTGCTTAACCCCAATTGCCCTCCAAAAAGAAATAAAAGAAAAAAAAAGAAAAAGAAAGTCCCAAATGGTGTCATGAGGAGTTGGATGTGACTGAAAGGACTGAAATATGTCATATCTCATTACTACCAGTACTAGCAGCATGGAAAAAGAGCTAACCTTGGTACTGAGATTATATAGTTCAAGATTAGACTCTGGCACACACTTACTATGTGATCCTGATCATGACACTTAGCTCTCAGGGTTCAAGGCTAGTGTAGTCAAACCCAAATCGACAAGAATCCCTGTGGCAGCATACGGACTTAGAAAACCAAAATTTGTATCCTATATGTTATATTGTATTTTTATTAATTTTTTAAATGTTTCCCTTTACATTTTAATCTGCCTGGTCCAAAGTTTTACACCTCTACTCTAGGCTTCTCCCTAAAACTGTAAGTTACAGAGGAGGCATAAACCTGCATCTATAGAGGAAGGCTCCTCCCTCTCTCTGTGCCACTGATCTCACAGGTTCAGTCCCTATCTGAAAGAAAAATTATTTTTTATACTGTTTGGAGAAATCATTATACTGTTTGCTCAACCATATGTGATGAAAGGTTATTTATACCCAGAATGTGGTTCAACCCCAATGACTCTCTAGGAATGCCACAGATGGCTGAAAGGTATTTTTAATTTTCCCAGATCCCAGATTCACCCAAAGCATTCTTGTTTTGGGCTATCACATCCAGGAGATCCTGAGGGGTCCACCCCAAGCTTCTGTTTTGAGTTACAGTTACTCATATCTATCTCAATCTACCTTGCTTTCAGGCTGCCATCTCAGAAAAATTGCTTAATGATGCATATGGGTTCCTGTGTGGGAAAACCTTAGTCAAAATCCTATATGATGCAAACCTTCCAGAACTTGGATGAAACGGGATCCAAATCTCCTTTTAGGCTCCCTCTGCTCTGCCAAATTACCTACTAAAGATATTTCTAAAACTATTTCTGATTTGGGGGTCTGTTTTCATGAACAATATCCCCTATTCTTTTACTAAACTCTAAGTCACTTGTTTTAATGCTAACTCTTCTAGCATCTACCAGTGCTCTGCATGCAATAATGTTGAATAAATTTTTCTTGAATGAATAAATGAATTATGTGATGCCTAGTGTCATACTGGGACATGTTACATACCATGTAATCTAGCCACTTTGTTTTATATTTGAGGCAGCTGAGGCCCAAGGCAATCAGATGAACCTTTAAAGAAAATAGAGGTGGCAAGAAACAGAGCTGTAGTTCCTGCCCAAGTATTTTGGCTCTATATCAATTATTCTTTACACTATTTTGATTTTATGGATCAGACTGAAAACCTGAGGGCTGAATGTATCCTTAATCCAAACTAAATCAGTTCCAAGGAAATGGAATACAGAAAAGTAGGTTGGTTTATTAACCTATAATGAAATAATCTACCTTTCTCAAATCAGAATAAATTAAGGCAAGTAGGCCAATATTTCCTACCTGTATGACCTTGGTCACTTCATATCACTTTCCTAAACATCAGTTTGTTCATTTTTTTTTAATAAGCAATTGGGGTTAAGTAACTTGCTCAAGGCTACATGACCAGTTTTGTGTGGGTGTTAAGTATCTGAGGCTGGAACTGATCCCAGGTTTCTCGACTCCGGGGCCTGCGCTCTTACTCACTGTACCACCTGGCCGCCCCCAGTTTGCTCATCTTTAAAATGAAGGGATGGAACTGGATCATCTTTGAATTCTTCTCCAGCTATAGGTCTATAATGGGGTTGTTGTAACGGCATTGTAATGGGGTCTGGCACATGTACAGAGTGCTTTCTAATGACACCTCTCCATGTGGAAGGGACTAGGAAGCTTGCTTCCTAGAGAGCTGTGATGATTTGTAATGGAAGTGTCTTGAGAGAATAGAAGTATGAATGGACATTTGGTAACTGGCTCTGGTCAGCAAGATAAGGTAGTTGATTGGTAGTGTTATTGTTCAGTCATGTTCAACTCTTCATGACCCCATGGACCACAGCATGCCAATAATATCCTTGGGGTTTTTCTGACAAAGAAACTGGAGTGGTTTGCCATTTGCTTCTCAAGTGGATTAAGGAAAACAGAGGTTAAATGACTTGCTCATGGTCACACAGCCAGTAAATGTCTGTGGCCATTTTTGAACTTAAGTATTCCTGACTCCAGGTTCAGTGCTCTATCCGTTGAGAAATTGGTGGTAGAGAAAATCAAATCAGCTTTAGCTACATCCTTTTTTTTTTCTTTGTTTGTTTCATTGGACAACTCCCTCACTGATGGTGTCTTGTTAGACATAATGTTGTAAGGAAATGTGATAGTAATGGCAATTAAAGATTCCCCTGTATTGGCTTGGTTTTCAAACTGATTGTGTTAAAACCCAGAGCTTGTTAATCCCACCTGTGGGATGGACTTGTTGATGTGAAAAGAAAGTCCTGAACTGGGAGGAGCTGGTGATGTAGATTTGGAGAGACAATAGAGAGGCAGAAGAACTTTTTGGAAGCAGCACCCTCGTGGAGGCAGAGAGAGAGACTAAGAGAATTGCTGGTGGCCACTTTGAATTGCCCTGGACTTTTGAGATCTGCCCCCTGAGCTTCCAAGGACTGAGGAGACATGGCTGTTTTGCTGGTACTTTGTCTGTTTTGAAGTTGTTTTGCCAGATTTGTCCACTGGTGAAAGACAGTCCTGTTGTTGAAGAAGTCCTGGAACCTGGCTTTTGGTTAAGAAGCCCTGAGACTGTCCTGCAGACAGAGAGTGAATACTGTCCACTGGTGAAGGACAGTGCTGTTGTTGCAGGGGTCTGGAGACTGTCCTGCAGACAGAATGAATACTGTCCACTGGCGAAGGACAGTGCTGTTGTTGCAGGGGTCTGGGAACCTTTCTGTTGGTTCAGAAGCCCTGAAGAAGGATTTTCTTGTTGTATGTTTACAGAAATCCTGGAAGAGGGCTTTGCTAATGTTTTCAGGAGTTCTAGGACTGTTCTACAGACAGAGGATGAATTAATGAAGAGACTGGCAATGTATCTTGTGGCCTTGCTGAGCCTTGTCTCCCCAGGAACTAAGATTGCTGAGAACCTGCCTGGTGTCAAGATGAAGAAAAGACCTCCATTTGGGTATTAAGTGCTGTGCTTAAACTTGATGTAACTCTGGGGTAGATTCAATTGTGATCCAGGGGTGGGGAACTTTTGACTTTTTTGTGTTCTATGGTTGAACAAATGAATGTACTTTACTTAGATTGGAAACTAATCTCCATTTGAGAAGAGGGGCTTTGTGGTGGACTAAATGAAAGTACAGCCTAGGGGTGGAGTAGTGTTTAGAACAGGGACTTTGTAATTGATTGAATGAGTGGAAGGTCCTGGGGTGGGGTAGTACTTGGAGATTATTTAATCATGCTTAGTAAATGCTGTATTTGGAATGATGTCATGTTTTGATCTTCTCTGTTCTTGGTTTGTCACTGAATAAAATGGAGAGCACCTATGCTGGTATTCTGAACCTTGGGAAGTTGCCTTTCCTTGGCATTACATTACAGGAAAGAAGCTACAGACCTTTGTCTCTGATTTATTCCTTTGTGCTCTAGGTTAAGAGAGTGAAGTCTCAGTGACTTTGTATGTTTTAAAAGGTTGGGAGAAGGCCTCAGCATCCCAAAATTCCAGAGTCTATTGGGTAATTTTGTGTTCCCATATTCCAGGTCAGGTTTTATGGTCAGTCTATCATCAATGTTCAGAAGACATTGCCAGTGAAAACTTTGAGAAGAATCCAGCTGGCAGTCATGATAACTCTTGATATGAGTATTCATGAACTGACTAAATTCAATCTACTTCCCCCTCAGAGAAAAGTAGCATAGGGAATAGTATGCCCCAAAGGTCTAGGGTGAAATGTTTGTATTTCTTCCTATATCTTTAAAGTAAATATTCCTCTTTAAAATCTAATTGATGAAGATATACAAGCAATGGGGTATAGAAATCCATCTTACCCTACAAGAAAGTAAGGGATAAGGGGGGAAGGAGAGAGAAGGGGGTGATGTATGAGAGGGCAGATTAGGGGAAGGAGTAATCAGTATGCTTGCCATCTTGGGGTGGGGGAAAGATGGTGAGAAAATTTGGAACTCAAATCTTGTGGAAATGAGTGTTGAAAACTAAAAATAAATTAATTCTGAAAAAAAATCTAATTAATGTTAAGTGGTTAAATGGAATAAGGGTGATAATCACTGGCCATAAAAGAGGGGGCAACACATCCAATGGGAGCTCAAAATGATAATCACAAAGAAAATATACTCTAAAAGCCCCTTGGGAGTACTCTAGGACACTGGGGGCCAGACAGTAGCCTTCCTGGCATTGGGATAGAGAGGTCAGAGCATATTTGTTATGAAGACCTGGGTTCAAATCCTACCTGTAAAGTTTACTATATGTGTGGTCTTGAGAGACCCATTTGTCTTCCTTTAGCATCAGTTTCTTCATCTACAAAATGAGGAGAATTGGACTAGAGGGACCTTCAGCTACCCTCCCAGCTCAAAATCTGAACCTATGAAAGGGAAGGAGGTGTCAACTTGCATTTTGTTCCATTAGAGGGCAGCACATACATACCTCTTCTTCCTTTCTGTTTAGCTGGTGACCTGTTTTCCATTATTATATCTTTAGACAATTTCCCAGGAAAAAGGTGCAGTAGTCCATTATAGATCATAAAGAAATATGTCCCTTCTAAATAGCAGCCTCCACAATAGCTAGTCAAAAAGGTCTCATTTGTAAAAAAGGACACCATGGCATATTGAAAGCACCATTGTTTAACTTTAATTTTTGTTTTCCTATGGAATCCTAAGCACCAACAAAGAGGAACACCAAAATTGTAACTGAGATACTTAAGTGAAAGCTAGAATGGTAATATATATAGGGGAAAGGGAAACTAAACAAAAAGTTTAAAAAGAAAATGCCTCTGAGCATTCTTCTCCTGGAATGTTTTAAGGTTCTCAGCTAACACTCTGCATAGAGATCAATCCTCCCTTCCTAAATGTTATCAGGAAAGCACTCAGCCATTCAGAAATATCAGGGAATTATCCTACAAAGGAAGCCCAATATAGCGGAAAGACTCGGGTTTGTCATTGAGTACATATCAATTTGGTCATTACAAGCTATGTGAACCATAGAGTAGGACATTACATCTCTCTGAGACTGTTTCCTAATCTGTAAAATGTGGATATTACTATTTGTACTAAGTACCTCACAAGGATAATGTAAAGACCAAACAAGAGAGGATGGATTTGAAGTATAATTCAAATTATAAAACTCTAGGAAAATGTGAGCAGTTTATCACCATCACCACCACCACCAGCACTCCCCCCCCCCTTCCCCCATCACCACTACACACAGGAAGCACTTACTAAATGCTTGTTGGATAAATGGACGCAGTGGGAGGCAGCATAGCAAAAAGTGAAGTAGGAAGAATACCGAACAAGAAAAAAACACCTTGGCTTGGGCACTTACAACAGCATCACTGTCAGCAAGTCATTTATCCTCTCAGTCTCAGTTTCCTCAATCTATAAAATGAGGAGTTGGACTAA
>NW_027185809.1:11150338-11209056 GCF_028583685.1 Petaurus breviceps papuanus
ATTATTAATATTATTTTACATGTAACTGGGAAATAAGATATACAGGTACTGGGGCATAGAGATCCACCATGCCCTACTGGAAAATCAGAGAGGGTATGGGAGAAGATATGGGAGAGAGTAGATTGGCAGAGGGGATATCCAGTGGGATTGCTATTTTGGGGTGGTGAGTAGGGGGGAAAATGGGGAACAAATTTATAACTCAAAATCTCACAGAAATGAATGATGTAAACTAGAAGTTAATAAAGCATTTGATTAAAAAAAGAATTAAAGTTGCAGGTGACTGAAAGAGCATGGTGAACACAAGCAGGTTGCAACGCATTACGAATGAAGAATGGTAGAGGAGAAACCATGCAAACAATAACATCAAAGAGATGTATGACTAGAAAAGAGAGGAGCTGGTCCTGTAATAAAGGCAAGGGGTAATGGGGTAATCTGCTTGGTTCATTGGTATCCATGTGATGTCAAGAGATCTAAAGAAAGATATGTTTTAGATTATATTAGGGCAATATATATCCAATATATTAGGGCAACTCTTCATGGAGGATTTGTAGAAGGACATGGACAAGATGAAAAGGAATAGAAGGATTTGATATACCCTATTAGAAGGAGTACCCACACCAATGAGAACACAGATTTATTGAAATAACAACATAAACTTTATTTGTGGAATGAAAACTTCTTTCATTCCTTATGGAATTTTAGGCATCAGCAAGCATGAAAGGAGAAATCTGTGGTAGGTGATGGGAAGCCAAGCTTGAATATAGATAAGGCTACCCAGAATAAAAGTTTGAACTATTTCTTTAAGATAACTAGTGACTTAAGCTCAAAAAGGGCAGTCATAAAATCAGAGAAGACAAAATGTCAGAGCTAGAAAGGACCTTCTAGTTAATTAGCCCAATCCTATCATTTTATGGATGAAGAAGCAGGTCCAGAGAGAGTAGTTAATTTGCACAAAGACAAAGAGAAAGTTAGGGTCAGATGCAGGTCTAGAACCCAAATTTGCTGACTCCGTTAAACAAATACTCTTTCCATTAACATCACGTTGTCTCTGCGTGACACAAACCGGAGACTCTTCTGGATGGGCTGCTCTAGAGGTCACGCTGGCTCCAACTGCTAAAGAGTTCATGTATTCAATCACTCAACAAATATAGAAAAACAATGAAAGTGCAGAATTTTGTGTCTGGGAAAATACAAAGATAAATAAAACAATCTGTCTTTAAGGAATTTGTGATCAAATAGGGAGATTAATATAATATAATATAATATAATACAATATAATATAATATGATATGATATGATATGATATGATATAAGTATATTATATATAATATATAATGTAACATATACAAATGTAATGTAAATTACGCAATATTATTGTACTATGTAATTCAAAGCATCGTCTGAAAGAGGCGTGACCAGGAAATAAAAGCAGACAAGTCACACAGCAAGCGTACAGTACAGCTAGTGGACAGGCCACATGCTACACTAATGTGTGTGTGTGGATGTGTATGTGTGTGTGCATCCACACACAATATCAGGCGATCTAGAGAAAAGTCTCCTCATCCCCACCATGTTGAGTAGATCTCCTATCAAGCACTTACCGAATGGTATGGAAAGAATGATAAATGATGGGCTGGTATTGTTGAGTTTATGAACTGTATCACCAGAAAAAATAACCGCTCTTAAAGGAAGTTCTTACGCCAGCACTCTCTTAGTTTTGGTTCAACTTCAGGACAAAATGAGGGGCTTTAAGGTCATGAAACAGTTAACCAAAAACCAAAGTTTACTTTGTCCTAGCACAGCAATTGGTCCTCAGGGCTGCTGTTGTTTATCCGTCATTCTAGAAGAGGTACAATGACATCAGAAAGGTGAAGTCTTTACTTGCAAATGAACTGGATTTAAGTGAAGCAGGGCTGTGCAGTCTTCAGCCTCACTCTCTCCTCTGGTGCCCTTTGGGTCCAGTGGCAAGATACAGATCAGGAGGACTAGAGATGGTCCTGGATGCAGTGGGAGACTTTGGCCTTTTACAGCTAACATCTTTCCCAGGTCTTGGTTTGTCTGAGGCAATGCCTAAGGCTAGGTAAGAAATGAGGCAAAAACCAAAACAAAACAAAAAAAAGGCCCCTTTTAACTACTCAAAAAAAAAAAAAATCAGCCTGGGAGGGGAAGACTCTATGGTTTCTGGTCAGAACAGCAACAATTGCTATTTACCCTCACTCTGAGCCATGAAAACCCAAACAAGGATCAAGTGAGGCTGGGCTTGGGACCTATTGTTAGCCAATCAGTGAGAGCCAGAGTGATTTGGGTTTAAACAAGGTCTAGGAGCTCCATGTGAATGACAATGGGTCTTATCTTGCCTCTACAGCTTCCTACCAGTTTGATTTAGGATAAATCACTTAACTTCTCCTATACTGGTTTCCTTATCTTTAAAATGAGTGAGTGTATTAGAAGTCAGTAGTGATAAGAACAATATCTGTTCTGAAACCATCCTTGAGATTTAATTGGTCTTCTAGGCTAAGGCTGAAACCAGTGAAGTCACTTCCTAGTCACCCACACAAAAAAGCTTAGCTCACACAAAGATCTGTACCACTTCTCAGAAGTAACATTGCCTGATGATGAGGTGCATAACCCAGTTAAATAGGAGGGGGGCAGAAGAGCTGCCCCCAACTGAATCAATACAAGAAATTTTTGTTTTTGCTTTTGGGAGGGCAATTGGGGTTAATTGACTTGCCCAAAGTCACATGGCTAGTAAGTGTGTCAAGTGTCTGAGGCTGGATTTGAATTCAGGGCCTCCTGACTCCAGGGCCAATGCTTTATTCACTGTGTCTCCTATACAAGAATTCTTATTGAACATTTGTTAAGTGTTAGATGTTGAACATATGTCTTCTTTCTTTCCATTTATAAGCCTGCACCCTCTGAGTGGCCTGAATTAAGTCTGACTTAGAACAACAACTAAAGCTCCTTCCAGTTCTAATTCTATGATCCTATGATCTTAAAAGGACACATAAAACCAAAATCCAGAGAAGAGGAATAGTGACTAGAAGGGCATCTGACTAAGGGGACCCCAATAGTGAATGTAGAGAGAAATGTACCTGTGTGGAATTAGACAACAGTTTCAGTTGAGATAAGGGAGTGAAGGAAGCAAATGACATTTAAGTGAAAGCCAAAAGAATATTGTTTAAAGACACAAATTGGAACCTAAGAAAACCAGATTGATTGTCCATGGATCATATATTGAACATTCCTTTTCTAGTGGCTTTGCTCTAATTCTCACAAAGATACCTTTAGGCACATGATTTATTTTATGAAATATCTCTGGCTCCTTCACAATGCACTTCCTAGAAACTTCTGGAATAAATAACAAAGGCTCATCATTTTTCTATGTTATCTCTCAAAACCTGCTCAAGGCAACATCTGAAACTCAGCAAAATTGTGGGCTATGTTGGTTTTTTTTTTCTTTTTGTTTTATTTCCAACACGGGTTTCTTCAGATAAGTATTTTCTCCCCTTCTCCTTCCATGTCTGCCTCAGCAGATAATTAGAATCAACTGGAATGCTTTCACTCCTCTGACAAAGCACTATTTGTTTACTTGTATTAGAGTAGTATCTGCCATGTGGACCAGACCTAAAGGTTCTGTCAGCAGTTTGATTGTAAACCTCTATTTCCAAGAGAGTCTGTAGGTTGGAGGTTAAAAAAAAAATACTTTGGCTGGAGGCTGGAATTGGAATATATCTCAGCTTGAAAGCTATTTATCTTCTGGAAAAATAGAGGGGAGGACAAAGCAAATACAAAAAGAAAAGTTATGCTTGGCATTTGGAATAAGAGAAATACACACACACACACACACACATACACACACACACACACTCCACACAGTGGTGAAGTGGGGGGTCTGGGAGGGGGAGATGCTACAAAAAGCCTAAGCCAAGACTGTCCTAAGAATTAGATATGCCTTAACAAAGCACAGAATCCTCAGAACTCAAGAGAAAACTCTTAACTCTTTTGGATGGACATAGATGCTGTCCAGATTGGCATTTCCCCAATACCCTGAGTACAAAGTCCCCTGTGAAGAATGATTTTCTCCCAGGCTCAGTCAAGCTTTTACTCTCTTCTTCATTCAAGGAAATCATCTGAATGGATATAGGATAGGGCCCAGAAGTATCAATGAGGAATCAACAAGATTTTATCAAGCAGCCAATATGTGTAATCATAATAGTGTTTGTCCCAGGTTCTTCAGTGCTGAACTAGCACATGTGGCTTTCTAGAAGCAGCTCTGTTTGGGCTCAGCATTCCATGGGTATACATAAGGCAATGTGCTATGTGCTGAGTGTATGAAGAGAAAAAAATGAAATGGTTCCTACCCTCAAGGGTCTGAAAATCTAACTGAAGAAACAACATATTTACATTAGACAGCTAAGTGGCACAGTGGATAGAGCACTTGGAATCATGAAGACTTATCTTCCTGAATTCAAATTTAGCCTGATACTTATTAGTTATGTGACCCTGGACAAGTCACTTAACCCTGTTTGCCTCAGTTTCCTCATTTGTAAAATGAACTAGAAAAGGAAAAGGCAAACCACTCAAGTATCTTTGTCAAGAAAACCCCAAACGGGGTCAGAAAGAGTCGGACATGACTGAAATGACATAATAACAAGACAGAAAATATAAAGTAAAAATAAAGTTTGGGTGGAGGCACTAATAGCTGGGATGATCAGAAAAGGTTTCATATAGGAGATATTGAAGCTGAGCTACAAGGTGAAGAATCTGGAGTCAGGGAAAAGACTGGAGAAGGGTGTTTGAGAGTAAGGACTAATAATAAACACAGTCAATTAAAGGGAAATAGAGATACTCATGGGGGATGGTGGTAAGTAAAGAAGGAAGGAGCAACAATGGTCCACTCAAGCTTCTGATTTTATTGATTCCATGGTTCCTATGATTGGGAAAAGATGTCCATAATTACAAAATGTCAAAGCTGAAGGGATTTTATAGTTTATCTAGTTCTATCTATACCTGAAGAATCCTTTCTGGAAGACATGTGCACCAGGCACATCCAATGTATTTACTTGAAGACCCTTAGTGAAACAGAACCACCTACCTCTTGAAGGAGTTTATTCTCCCTTCTGATAGCTATGATCATTAGAAAGTTTCCTTACAACAAGCTAAATTTGCCTGATTTCCTTTTTCACTTATTGCCTCTAGTTCTTCCCTCTGGGGGCAAGAAGGTTGAGTCTAATACCTCTTCTGTTTGACAGTTCTTCAAATACTTGAGTAAAGCTACCCCTTTCTCTTCTCCAGGCTCAACACTTCTAGGACTTCACCAATCTTTGCTCTCTAGCTTATTGATGATCTCCCTAAAAGAGTATGCGTAGAATTGAGCACAATGCTCCTGATGTGATCTGATCAGGACAAAGCAAACACATCTCTGAGTTAGCACGTTTATAGTGTTAAGAGCTAATACAGAGCTCCCCTAGCTAATGTACTGCACTGTGTACACCCCGTCCCCTCATCCACCAATATCCAGTTGTTTATATAGACAGGGTCAGATTATGAAGAATATCAAGAAAGGCTTAGAAAGGGAAAAGGATGGGTTTCTCAAGCCCAGGGAGGTAGATGTGTGGGAAGTGGTATCATTGCTAGTCAACCATCTGGAAGAATAGGGAGTTCCCTTAATTAAAAATAATAGTAATAACAAAGACAAACATCTCATGTTTATGTAGTCCTTTGAAATTCACAAAACAATTTCCTCACAAGGTATCAAAAACGAGGAAAGGAAAAAAAAGGCATGACAAAACCCTCATAGTTTATTAATATGGAAAAAGGCAACCATGGGAATATCAAGAAGCAATGCTTATTTTCCCATCTATACAAAATCTCTATTCGTGAATCATATGCATCATGAATGAGGTATTAGTAAGAAACAGACAAGGTTTCATAGTGATATTCTACAGTGCACCAGATCTTGACTGCCTTATAATTGACTGCAAGATAAAGAGAATGCAAGACCTCCAGTGCTCATTGTTCACTGACCATGAAAGAGCATTTGATTCAGTCAAGCAAAATACTACTTTATAGGCTTTCTTCAGAAAAAGCATCTTTGATCCATATATTGAAATAATTCAAGATTCCTTAAAATATATAACAAAAATAGCCCTGCTCAATGACTCCTTGATTATAAACATCAGGTAAGGAATAAAACAGAGATGTGTGCTTGCCAGACATGTTCACCAACTGTAAAGTTCAAGTTGAACGAGTGAAGGAAGAAATGAAAAAGCATTTATGATGATGATTAAAAGGTTAGAGATACATAGTTTCTGGGTTATTTAATCATTTTATTAATAAGACCAGCAGGTCATTAAGAAAAGGATGGTCACTTGGCCATCTCTCAGACCAAAGACCCCTAATGGGGGTGGGGTCACAGTTTATATGCCCTTTAAAGAGGAGGTATTCCCAAGGGGTGACAAGCAACTCAGATTGGTTAACAAAAAGATAGATGTGAGCTCTATTAAAGTGAAGGCCTTGGGGTACATGCCTTGAGTTACCCAAATCTTGGTCAACGAGACATCAATTTCTATATTACCTCCCTTGATAATAGAGAAAATCAACCTCCCCCCAGGTCTCTCAGAGCCAACACTATGAGCAGGAATATACCCATTAACAGATACTTCGAATTTCTTTTACTGCCTGAATAGATATTGGCCTGGGTAAATCTCTAAGAGAGATTTCTCACATTGGTTGGTTTATGGATGAGGAAATAGAAAAGGGGAAAAACATTGTTCCTAATACAATAATTAGTTATTAAATATAAAAGAGAAATATTCATTCTCACACCAAGTGCTCACAATGTGCTAATCATGGTGCTAAGTGCTAGGAATACAAACAGAAAAGACAAGACAGTCAAAGAGCTCACACTCTAATTAGGAGAGATAGAACACAGAGGAAAGTTAGACTGCTGGGTGGATGTTGTCAGGGATTTTTAAGGGTGCGATGGAAGAGCAATTGGCAAGGCTCAGAAGTCTTTAGCTGAACATAAAGATACCAGGTTAGATAACAGCGCCACGTGTCTCCAATGTCTATAGAAAGGGCAGGTGGTAAGGCCAGGAAGTCTTTAGTTGAACTTAAAGATAACAGGTTAGATAACATCGCCATGTGTCTCCAATGTCTAGAAAGGGCAGGTGGTAAGTCCAGGAAGACTTTAGAAAGAGAAGAGCATATGGAAAGTCCTGGTGACTCTGCATCTCACCAGAAGGAGCAGAGTTGGTGACAGTCGACTAACATTTAAGCCAGGTAGGCAGTAAAGCAGCCCAGATGCACTCTGGGGATCCCTTTCCAGGGAGGAGCTCTGAAGGGGAAATACAAGAGGAAAGGTGTTTCCAGTGGTATTGGATCTTTCAGCCATCCAGATTGCCCAGATATGTTATGAGACGGCTAGGGCAAAGGGGAAGGAGCCCTTAAGGTTGCTTCTAGCTCTAAATCTATGATGCTATGATCCTAAGGGGGGAACTACAGCCATGAAGATTTGATGAGCTAAATTGTACCCCATTTTTAAGTTTGTACTTTTTAAGTTTCTTGTACCTTTGAAGGAGGGTAAGACAACTAGATGGCACAGTAGTTTGAGTGCCAGGCCTAAAGTCAGGAAGACTCATCTTCCTGAGTTCAAATATGGCCTCAGACATTTAGTAGCTGTGTGACTCTGGGCAACTGTCACTTAACAAAATGAGCTGGAGAAATGGCAAACCACTCCAGCAGGCTTGCCAAGAAAATCTGAAATAGGGTCACTACTGAAATGACTGAACAAAAACAAAAAGCTTTAAAGGAGAACTTTTAGTGGTAGCCTTAGGGATCACAAGTCTGCAAAAGAAGAAAATGTGAACATCCCAGCTTCTGTTGAGCACTGCAAAGAGTATAGGGATCCACAAGATCATCTGTGACTCAAGGCAAGGGAATGTAAAGCAAATAAACTGACAAATTTTTGCTAATGATGTATGGAGACTGGGGAGAGGAATGAAAGGACAGCCAGAGAGGATGTATACTAGAGTGAACTAAAACAAGCTGGAGGGGTCAAAAACAAATTAGGCAGGACCAGAAGATGTGCAACTGATGAGATCTAATAAATTCTTGTCTGTAGCTTTTTCTTCCCTCCCACAGGAAGCTAGGTTGTGGAAACTCCCACTCCTATTACCTGCCTGATCACCTTTATTTGTTACCCTTTTAACAGTAGAAAGGAAGTAGAAAAATCAACCCAAGCTGCCACATTATTTCAACTTCCTATGTATTGTTTTAGATGTCGATCTTCATTTTTATCTGTTATTTAATGCAATAAATTAGATTATCCAGGGCGGCTAGGTGGAGCAGTGAGTAAAGCGCTGGCCCTGGAGTTGGGAGGACCCAAGTTCAGTTCTGGCCTCAAACACTTAACATCCACACAAAAAACTAGCCGTGGGGCCTTGGGCAAATTACTTAACCCCAATTGCCCTCCAAAAAGCAAAAAAAAAAAAAAAATTAGATTATCAGTATAAGTGAATTATCTCGTCCTTTGAATATGAGGAAGGAATCCAGTCCATAGGAGGAAATAAAAGTTTGGGTAAATTAGAGAAAAAAGGAAAAGTTTTTTAAAAGTAATTTTTAATATATTCCAACATATACCTATTAGACTATTATAAATACAGAAAGTTAACAAGAAAACGAGTCATTGGAAGATAGTCCTTGAGTACACCTCTAGGCACGGCTGATAGTCTGGCATCATCTGACACTCCAGTATCCTGCACAACTGAGAAAAAGTCAAGGTCTCCCACTGCATCTGGGGCCATCTCCACTTGTCTTGATCTATATATCACCACTGGACCCAGATGGCTCTGGAGAAGAAAGTGAGGCTGGTGACTTTGCACAGCTCTGCTTCACTTAAAACCAATTCACTTTCATGTCATGGCATCACCTCCCTGATGTCATGGTCCTCTTGATATCTTCCACAACCACATCCTATTTCACATGAAGGGACATTACCCAGAAAGAATGATAGTGTTCACATTCAAACATGGCAGAGGTCAAGAAGGATGAGCATTGAGAAAAGGCCATTGGATTTGGCAATAAAGAGATCATTGGTAGCCTTAGAAAGAGCAGATCAGTCAATTGGTGGGAATGGAAGCATGATTAGAAGGGGACAAGAAGTGAGTAGGTGAAAAACTAGAAGAATATTTTGACTTTTCTAGGAATTTGACTAGGAAAGGATAAAAGCTTAAGGAGATGGTATGGCCACGTGAAGGGAGATTTTATATTTGTTTTCTTTTGGTTTTAATGATAGGGTAACAAATATATTTGTAGCATTAGGGTAGGAGATAGTGGATAATGAAAAGTTGAAAATTAGGGAGGGGGAAGGGATTACTGAATGAATAATCTACTAGAGAAGACAAGAAAGAGTGGACTTGAGAACACAAGAAAAATATTAATGTTGCCAAGGAAAAGCACCTCCTCAGTGGATGAAATTACTTATACTTCCACGTATCTTCCATGAGATTACTCATATCGGTGATAGTTCAGTGAAGAAAATTAGGAGCTTCAAAAATTTTAATAATCAAATAGGGAACAAAGAACTCCAAATGAAAACCACCTCCAGATCCAGGAAGGGAAAAGGCATAACGGCTTATACACTTTTTTCCAATGTCATTTTGTATTCTCTTTTCCCCTCTCAAGAAAAATGCCCTTGACCATTTGTGACTACTTAAGTACATGATGGGGCAATTCCTCTGCAGGGATAATTAGGAAGGAAGATTCCCTATCATTCTATGCACCATGTCTTCCCAAAAGGAAAATACATTCACTTACCTTGCAGGCTTACAAGAAAAGAATTGTAGGACAGGCTCCTTTTCATTTTTCTTTTACCACATGGTTTCCTATGTGTATTTATTTGTGTTGAAATGGCTCAGTTTCTAGTCCATTATCCCCCTGGAAGTAAGGATACATTGAGCACAAGCCCCAGCAGACAGTGTGGGAAGATATAAAAGGTTTGACCAATCTGGACTGACTTCTCCAGCAGAGAACTCTGCTGGGAACTCTGTGGTCATTTCAGAGACTTCTCATTCATAGAAAAGAAGAAATATTAAAAATGTAAGTATTTGTATTGATTTTATGATAAGGAGAAAACTACTGGTTGATATGTTAAGAACAAAGTGGAAGCACCAGGAAACCATGAAGAGCCTCAGACACATATTCCAATGATAAAAATGAGGACTGTGCTTGGGTTGTGGACACTTTCAAACCACAGCAGGGAGCATAAAATACTTCCTTAATCACGGTAAAGGCAGGGAGGAAAAGAGGCAGGGCCTGGGAATGAGAAAGGACAAAAATATCCTAAACTCTGACCTATTTTAAAATAAATGTGTTAGCACATTTCCCAACCTATTTATCTCTTTATCAGTCTCTTATTTTATTTTTTTTCTTTTTGCATAACATTAGGATGAGTGAATGTTTTCCTGCAAATGCAAGTCTTTTTCTCCTGTGATTTGTAAAGCGAAACTAATAACCTCTCTATGGTTCATTGCTCACGTGAGTCTCAACTGAGTACATTTCTCAGTCATTTCATACTCTTGTCTTTGCTTCACATGTTTCTTGCATTATTTTTTTTACATTAAATTGCTTTCTCCACTGTATTTCATCAAACCATCATCTATTTTTAACCAGATTGTTGACAGTTCACAGTTGACTGTTTTGTTCACAGTTGATGAATTCTGATTTGTTTTTGTCTCCCCCTCAAATCATGTCAATCTTAGGGGAGGAAAGAAATATCTCACTCCTTTTCTAGTTTTTATAATTGGACATAAAGAGAACTGGGGCTGGCTGACTGAACGACATATCTTATACAGATATCATTCTTTCATAGAAGAAGGTTCTGGCCAATAATCATTTCTGTGCACTTCAACAGCCTGACAGCTTCCCTGAAGAAGTCACACACTATAACACAGAAAGAACCATTCTATTCAATCCAAGGCCCTGGCCCCTTCACTGTCATGGCACCACCTCCAATTCTCTGAATGACTGTAAGTGAAGACTACTTAGTTTCTCAGCTTCACAGAATACCTATGGTTAAAGGCAGCTTTAGCCTTTATAAACTGAGTCACCTAAAGCAGAAGCCCTTACTTCATTATTACCATAAACAAAAACTATCTGCCTTTCATTATTTTTATTTTTTTGCTTTTTGGAGGGCAATTGGGGTTAAATGACTTACCCAAAGTCACACGGCTAGTGTGTCAAGTGTCTGAGGTCGGATTTGAACTCAGGTCCTCCTGACTCCAGGGCCAGTGCTCTATTCACTGCACCACCTAGCCACCCCAGCCCTTCATTATTACCAAAATAAAAATCAATAAGCAGTCCCCCACTGATTCATCAAAAGCTCCCTTGTAGTAACTTCTTATTGCTTCCTATAAACTTCACATTTGCTTAAAGTGTCTTTAATGTTGTCTCCTCCAGTAAAATGTAAGATTTTTTGAGGGTAAAAATGGTTTCCTTTTTTATGTGTTCTCAGTACCTAGCAAAGTGAGTTCCATACAATTGGCATTTAATAAATCTTCACTGAATTGAGTTAAATTGGTTTAAGCCTTAATACAGGGGTGGGGAACCTGCCTTAATAATTCTCCTATTTGAGTCTCCAAACAACTTCCATTTTACAGATTAAGAAGTCGAGTAAGACTGAGTAAGGTTAAGTAATTTATATTCTCTCATTTCAATCTGCAAACAATCCTACAGTATGTCATTTTTATAGCTGACGAAACTGAGTCAGGGTAAGCAAGGTTAAGAGAGTTAATCAAAGTTATATAGGTAATAATGATTGAGTCAGGACTTGAGACTGGGTCATCTGACTCTTTCAATTATATCACACTCACAAATAGACACTTAATAGCAGGAATCACTTTGTATGTACAACCCCTCATTGTGTAGGTAGAGAAACTAAAGCACAGAGAAGAAAAATTACTTGTTTGAAGTCATTCAGCTAATAAGCGGCAGAGACAGGAGCAGAACCCAGGTGTCCTAATGGCAGTAACAGCTTTTTGAAAGGTGTAAAACATTTTACACAAGGGAAGATATTTGCCCAGGATCCCCCAGAGAGTCAGTGGAGAAGCAAAAAGCCTTGACATAATTGAATGATTGCATGAATTTGCTGACTTTTCTTCCCTCACTGTGGATCTCTGAGGAACGTCATTAGTTGTGACACAGGATTAAAATCTGGTTGGGTTCTTAAAGATAATATAACCTAATAATAAAAATAGATAAATGTAAGTGTACACGAATTTCCTTAAGACTAGCTTAAACTGGCAATAACTCTAAACTACAGGATATTTTAAAAGAAATGATTTTTTTCTTATTTTAAGTAGGCACAAAAATTATGTTTGTTAACAAACTATTATAAAACTCTTAACAATCTGTGTGACTCTGGACAACTCACTTTCCCTTTCCAGTACTCAGTTTTCCTTCCTATATCCTAAAATGAGAGGGTTGGACTAAATTATATCTTTTTTTTTAGACTTGTGCATATATTTCAGATTTCAACATTAATGTCAAAAATACATACTATGATTTTACACAGGATTTGTGCTACATTAGAACACTAGACAAATATCACTTTAGTATTAAAGGAAACATTAAATATTAAATAACTGAGAAAAAAAATGTGTAAATACTAACCTAACTGGGGATTTTGCTATTGCAACACATTCAATGAAGTGGTTTAAACAGTACAAAAAAAAAGGATTACGACTTAGGTCTGTGTTTCCAGTCTATCTGGAATATGTAGAGCTCATTCCTGAAATCTTAATGGTCCAGGGTCACAGGAAAGGATTCACTTTCTTGACTGTAATTTGATACATTCTGTTCTATGCCATCTTTTGCTCTCAAATTTGACTACTGATTTTTTACTCCTTTTAATATCTTGGTGAAAACTAAGGGTTTGTTGGTGATTCAGTTTATGATTTGAATTCATATGCAGCACCGCTATCAACTTCCATTGACTTTCTAGAGAACAGGAGCTGAACATCTCTATGGAGGTAGATCTTTCCAGATTTAGAACTCTGGAACCTCAGATGTATGAGGTAGTGTAGTAGCTTTTCTTCATTATGTCAAATGTTCTCTTTATTAACACTTCTCTTCATTTCTTTTTATACAGGAACAGAAAAAGTTCTTTGTCATAGGAATGTCTGATGATTGGCTGGCATATCTCCTAAGTCATATATAACAACAAACATTTTTACCACAGTCTTGTTAGGATTAAATAAGGTCACTTGTATTGTTCCTGAAGGAGGTACTCTATAACCCCTTTTACCCAGGGACTCTAAAGTAATCACACCCATATAAGGAGAAGGGGCATTATCATCTGAAACACTGTAGAATGACACTTCAACAGGAAGTGTCATATGAGTAGGGCAGAAAATTCCACTTGCCCCCACCTCAGCAGTAAAGCCATCAATAACGCCTAAAGGATCTAATCGATAGTTTAAAACAGATTCCTCAAAATTTCCCAGAAGACTAAGACTTGTTATGGGTGGAGCACTAGAAATGAAAAATGGTTTTCCATGGATATCTGGATCATCTTCAATATTTAAACACTGCTGTGCACTTTTGGATGACAAATTTTTCAAATGGAGTAAGGAAGTGTCCAGACCAAAGCAGCCTGATTGTGTTTTTCTTTGAGGAACAGGACTTGAAAGAATAAGTAATCCAGTTTGAGGATAGAAGGCTTTGGTTGAGGTTCCATCTAATGAATGAAAATTATGTTTTCTCCAAACACTTGAATGCTTCACTGATATATTTCTCAACACCTCTGTATTTTTCAGTCGTTCACACCTAGAAGAACAGTCTTCTCTAATTTTTCTTTGAGAACGGTTTCGAGTTTCTTCATCAATTGGGTCCTCATTCTCATCCTGTTCTGTTTCGAACTAGTCTAGCTTACTTTTACATTTGAAAGTTTCAATGTCCTTTTTTGGACAGTTTTCTATGCTAACGAGCTGCGTATTTTGCTCACATGCCTTGGAGGTTTGGGGGTCTCTGTCTGGGCACCTGAGCTCATATTCATGCAGATGATTGGATGCTGGCAACACAACAGCTTTCACTGAACTGGCAAATGTCTTTGAATTATCTAATTGGTGGCTATGAAAAGAATCTGGGTTATTAGTCTCACTTTTTATTGTTCTTTCCTTATGTTTATTTTTGCATATCTGTTCATCAATATTGCTAGAATTTGAATATTATCAATTCCATTACTAACTTCTTGATCTCTAAATTGACACCTGGAAAGTGTGTTTTCCAACCTGCCTGGTGATTCTAATTTAATTTCTTTGCCATAAGATGCATTTAAGTAGGACAATACATTTGTAGGTTTATTTTGTATTTGCTGAAATGTACTTTGGACAGTTTCACTAGGATCTTTCTGCTGTGCATTTCTTCTGATTTGAGTTTTCAAAGATGTCTTTAATTGGCTGAATTCAAAAGAACTAAAAGATTCATCAGTGATTATTACACTTTTGCCTTCACTATTGTCTCCCCATAAGGACAGATCTTTATTGGAGAAGGAAACGGAGTTTACTTTGCTTTTCTTCAACAAAGTTTTGTCTTCACATCGAACTTCGAAAAATTTTTGAATGAATAGAATTGGAGTCATTCATGTTGAATAAATGCCTGGGGATATGTGATGCAGATGTCACAACGAATCAAGTGCTGGGCAATCCTTGCAATAACTTCTTGTCATTCTTGAAGTAGAGAGCCTATCAAAGGATTAGTCTCACCAATAGATTGGCGAGAATAATAACTGGAAACATAAGAATCCTGGGGAGAGTTTTCTGGTTTTAGCCTTGTTTTCCCTTCACCAGTGTTTTCTGAGAATGTATATTCTGGGCTAACAAAGGAAACCGAGTCGTTTTCCTTACTTTAATAAATTTTCATTTTTAAATAAACTCCGAAAAATTTTTGAGTTAAGTGAACTGGAATCTTGCATGTTGAATGGACGCCCAGAAACATGTGAAGTGGTTGGATCACAATCAATCAAATGCTGAGCAATCCTTGCAATAACTTCTTGTCGATCCCGAATTAAAGAGCCTATTAAAGGATTGGTTTCTCCTAAAGGCTGCCAAGAACTATGGCTACTAAAAACATTGCAATCACCCCAGGACAATGATTTTAAAGTTCTCACTGATGTTTCAAATGATTTTGCATCTCCTGTAGCATTAAAACACTGCATACTTGATTGAGATGTCCCAAGGTCAGAATCATGACCAACACCTGGATAGTTTGAAATTTTTGACAATTGTTTTAAATTCTGGAGTTACAGAATTTTTTGCACGTAACAAACCTTCAGGTACTACAGTCCAAGTTTGTTTGCTTCACAGATGTGAACTGCTCATAATGCACTGCTCTACTTCCTTGGAATTACAACATTGATGAGTTTCCAATTCATGTTCTTGAGTCCTTTCCTCATAAAAGTCAATGTTAGTATGACTACAGGTCAAGACTGGGTAACTGGATTGTCTAGGCAAGGATGGAACACTGACTTTCGTGGCCACATTGTGAGAAACATTAGGAACAGGAAATACATGCTCAATTGGAGTCTGGGAATAATTCCACTGTAAGTCAACATCAGCAGCACTGATTCTGTAAAGAATATTTCGTGGAATAGCACCATAGGAAACACTCAGCCAAGCACTTAACTGAGAAAAAAAGACAAAAGACCACACAGGCAATAGAAGGGTCTTCTCGTCATTAAATCGATCCCCATTTTGCCAAGGAACTGGTTCCAAGATCCACCGTTCTAATAATAATGCATCTTGTTTAATTGCAGGATCATTTAAATCATTCCCCTCTGTGTGAGGCCCATCATCACTGTAGCAGCAGTCTGGAAGTAGCATCACTTCTACCATAACTGGAAGATTGTTTTTCCAAAGCAACATAACTTCAGACCTGGTTCATCTGGATTGACGATACTGGGCCAATTTATCACTGCATTCATGTTTTGCTTTTACTGCATAACTCTACATTTGAGAACACATTCCCTGGATCTCCCACTAAGGTATTCTCTCAAACCCCCCCCAAAAAAAGAAAGAGCTCTGTCTTGCCCTGTCAGTGGAGCAAGCCAACAAATAAGAAAAAAGAGCTTCCAGCGTCACGAGGTCCCCAGCTGCCACAGGGATGAGATGTACTTAGACAGTAAGCAGGAGGAGGTTGGTGGAGGGAGGAGTCAGAAGGGAAATAGACTAACTCTGGACTAAATTATCTCTGGAGTTCCTTCCAACTCTGATATTCTGTGGTTTTGGAAGTCTTTTAATGAATTAATAAGACAATTATAATTTTCACATAGATTGTTTTAAAAAATTAACCCCATTAAATGCCATGCCTACCTATAGATGCACTGTCATTAGAGGAAAGTGTGAAGAAGGTGGCTAGCAATCTGCGCCTGTACAGTGTCGGCAGATTATCTGCTTGAAGCAATTTGTTATGACAAAAAGTACTATTTCTTCTGAATCACAGTTTCCTTATTTGACTCGCTCTCCAAAGCCCCCAACCCTGACTCATTGCTCCTCAATCCTAACCATACCTTGCCTTCTGAACTGGCTGTTACCCGGTGGATTTCTATTTCTGACATTTGGATTGACTCAACATATTTCTCTTTCTGATCCTTGAAAAAAGGTGTGTTTATACCAAAACTTACAAGGCTTTGTCGACTCTTTATTGGCAGTCTGCCAAGCCTGCCCCACACTGGTCCTTTCCCCATCCCAGCAGGGTCTGGGAAGCAGCACCAAAGAGATTAAAAACAAATTTCTCTCTTGAGTGGTTTAAATATTCCCACCTGCAATCTTATGTACTTTGTTCATTTCTGTAGGAAGCCCCAATACCTGTCTCTACCCACTCCTGCCCAATACCAGCACAGCCATTGCTACAGACAAACAAGAGAAGCTAGGTTCAAAATTGTCACAAATTCTCAATACTATTTGGTAGAATCAGAAACAACAAAGAGGACAGATCAGACAATATAGGATACCTACACTATACCTTCCGTGTAATGTTGTTCAGTTGTGTCCCACTCCTTATTTTGGAGCTATCTTTGCAAGATACTGGAGTGGTTTGCCATTTCCTTCTCCAACTGATTTTATAGATGAGGAAACTTAAGGTAAATAGAATTAGATGACTTGTCCAAAGTCACACGGCTAATAAGTCTGAGGCCACATTTGATCTTCTTGCCTCTGGGCCCAGCACTCTGTGCACTGCGCCAGTGGACTGCTCCTGTCTCATAATAGGAGCTGGTTATTTGATTGATTGACATGAGTTATTCCACTGAAGTGGTTCCATATTCATGCAATACTGGAATTCATAGCATTTAGAAAGTTTCAAATAAAATTAGCCTTTTATTTCTTTTTTTTTCAGTGATCTTTAATTTTTTTTCTATTTTTAAAAATTTATTTATTTATTTTTAGTTTTCAACATTCATTTCCACAAGATTTTGAATGACAAATTTTCTCCCCATCTTTCCCCACCCCATGATAGCAAGCCTACTGAATACCCCTTCCCCCAATGTCTCTCTTATATTCTCCCCCAACGCCCCCTAACTTTCTAGTAGGGCAAGATGGATTTCTATACCCCAGTACCTATATATCTTATTTCCCAGTTGCACGTAGAAAACAAAAATTAGCCTTTCAATTGCTTTTGCTTACAGAGTCCCCTGCTTTATAGGTGGAAAAGCACTAAATGTGAAATTCAATGAGGTCTATGACCAATGGCTAGTACTTTTATTACCTCATTTGATTCTGGTAACATCCTTGAGAGGTAAGAAGTGTAAAAAACATCCTATGTTACAGATTTATTCCTAACAAAAACTTATTAAACATCCACTATATAATGGGACGTGCATTGTGCTGGGTAATTTTTTTAATTCCCCAAAAAGGAACATATGTAAGTATATATGAAATATAAACACAGTAAGCACAAAGTAATATCAAAGATGTGAGTTGCTTGGAGCCAAGGGGGGCGGTCCAGAAAGGCCTCATGTAGGATGAGGAGGTCTTAGTGGGAAACTCTGAAGGGACCTCAGATGCTAAGAGGTGGAGGAGAGGAGCAAGCCCATGCAGTGAAAAGGTAGCTTGTGCAAAGGCTTAGAGAACTGGAGATGGAATCAATCAACAAGCATTTATTAAGTGCCTACTGTGTGCCAGGGATCAGGGAATGAAACAACCTCTACACTCAAGGAATCTGCATTCTAATAAAGGAGACAGGTATATATATATATATACAGAATAAATAGACATGAATATAAAGGTATTGAATTCCAGGTAGTTCAGGAGGAAGGACTGAAGCAGTTTGGGACAAATCAGACAAGGGTATACAGAGGAGGGTGTTTGAGCTGTTTCTGGAAGGAAGAGGAGGATTTCGTGACAGCAACATGAGGAGGGAGTACATTCCAGATATGGGGGACGGTGAAGTGTCACATCATAGAAAACAGACAGTAAGTCAGCTGAGCTTATTGCTGAGTATAGAACACAGAGTAATATGGCATGAGATGGGAAAAATAGGTTGGAGCCAGCTTTGTGGATACCTTTAAAAGCTAAATACATTTTTTAATCCTAGAGGCAAATGGGAGCCATTGGAATTTATTGAGTAAGGGAGTGCCATGGTCAGATCTATACTTACGGAAAATCACTTTGTCAGCTGTATCGAGGATGGATTGGAGAGGGGAGAAACTTGAGGCCAGGAGACCAATTAAGAGACTAGTGCAATAGTCTAGATGAGAGCTGATCGGGTCTAAATCGAAGTGGTGACTATGGTTGCTATGTGAGTAAAGAGGAGTAGATTGATAGACATATTGTAGAATAAAAAAAAGCAAGATTTTTCACTTGGTTGGATATATGGGATGAGGGACAGTTAGGATAATGTTAAGGATATAAATCCGGAAGACTATAATGAATGTTCTATGTGAGTTAACAGCAAGAAGGCTAGTTTGGCTGGACCAAAGACTATATGAAGGGTAATGATATGGAAACGTAGGTGGAAGCCAGGTTGTGATGAGCTTTAAATGCCTAACTGAATTAAGAAGTTTTATGTTTTATCCCAGAAGTAATAGGAATCAATCAGAGAGGACTGAGTATGGGAGATATGGACTCACTGGTACTTTACAAAAATCATGTTTGCAGCTCTGTGGAGGATGGATTAGAGATAGAATGTCTTGTTGGAGAAACAGCACGGAGTCTAGTGTCACTGGAGGAAATGGAGGTGAAAGAGATTGGAAAGTTAGGAAGGATCTACATTCTAAAGAGCTATTAAAAAAAACAACATAAGATTTTATGTTTAATATTGGAAGTAACAGGGAGCTACTGGGTTTACCAAATATAGGAGTGCTCAGATCCGCTCTTGAGGAAGATATCTTTGGTTGCTGAGTGAAATGTGGATGGGAATGGGAAGATATTTGAGGCAGGAAGACCAAGCAGAAGACAACTGCAGTACTCCAGGCACAAGGCGATGAAGGCCTGTACCAGGGTGGTGGTAGTGGTGTCAGGAGAGAAATGGGTGAATATGAACTTCCATCTACGTTGGAACTTGGCAAAAGATTGGTTATGGGGGAGGGAGGGTGAGAGAGTAAGGATTTCACACCTAGGCTATGAGCCTGGGTGACTATAAGGATGGTGGTGTCCTCAAGAATAATAGGGAAGTTAGGAAGGGGAAAGGTTTTTGGGGCGGGGGGAGGAGGGAAGATATTGAATTCTGTTTCACATGGTGAGTTTGAGGTATCCATAGGACATCTGTTTAGAGATTCAAGAATGAAATTCAAGAGAGAAGTTAGGGCTGGATAAATAGATCTAAGAATCTTCCCGTGTTTATCTTTTGGACAAAATCTGTTTTGGTCTCACATAACAAATGACTGACATGATAAAGGAGATTCTAGATAAGGGGAAAAGGTGAAAGGAGAGGAAATCTATCCCTTTTCCAGGTGTTTATTAGAATCCAGAGAAAGGTAGAGAAAATTGAAATTTCAGGACATTCTACCACAAATCACTTTAAGTCAAACTCTCCCCTTATTAATGTGCATCAGCGATGATGACTTTTACTCAAATTTAAGTTAATTTGCTTCAGTAAGCTAAAGTCTGCTAGGCACTGAGAAACCTGAGATAATGGAGAATCTACCTTTTGTGTGGTGAAAAAAGTTTATTTTTTACCATAGATTTAACCTTTCATGGATAGTTAATGGCCTGAGGCTGTTCTACTCTGTGAAATTAGCTTTTAAATAATGTAATGACAGATCTTGAGGGCATATATTTCTCTCACTACTAGCCTATCAATGATCAACTAAGCAATTTTGGGGGAAAGCTGGTTATGTGAGTCAAAATCTATACTGTAATTCTGCAAATATTTCAGGTCAGTGTTGTGGATAGGGAGTGCTCTGACCACAGGCAGAAAGCTGCCAGAAAATAAGTTGATTCCTGAAAGACTCCAGGATGATGAAGTATAGGCTGAAAGGAACAAAAGGCAGCTCCTCTCGAGGAAGTTCCTGGAATAAGAGAAGAGGGAATGTTCCAAGTCAGGGCAATCAGAAAGATGTCCATGTGTAGGATAAAAAGCTGGTGCAGGAATTATGGAGCAGAAATGCTACCAAGCCGAGTCAGGTTATCAAGAAAGTCTAGTTTCTGTGTGGCTGTTTGTCCTTTGTTTACGAAGAGGACCGTGACATTTGTATTACACACCAGCCAAAGGAGAGTCAGGGCATTCCTTATAACTGGCTTCAATGTCCTTATGAAGAAAGAGATATGGATAAGGTGTGAATCAAGAGCTAAGCTATTATAAACCAAATGCCAATCTAGATCAGAATCAGAATTTCTTTGGCATTCTAGAATTGCAGGAGTTATGTTGGAAGCAGGAATAGATTCATGCCAGTGTTTTAGTTTTAGATAAAGAAGGATATGAGAGGTGTTGAGGAGCTGACTGTTAGTTGATTTCCCCAATGTTTTGAAATTTTATGGGCACTTCCTGTGTTCCCTCTCCCTGCACTGATGTATTTTGTCAGATCATAGCCCAGGTCCCCAATATACCCTCCTGATTTCGTCATGTCAGCCATACTGTAGGCTAGTAAAGGAAAATGCTGCATTCTAGGCATAAGATTACCAGCAACAAGAACAGAATAGCTTGACTTTGTTTCAAAGATTGAAATTTGGATCTGTTCGTTGACTGAGGTGCATCCTAACATTCCTTGTCATCTACTGAATTCTTACCCATCCTTTAAAAGTCAAATCAAATACCACATCTACCAGGAAGCCTTTTCTGATGCTTTGGAACTTGCACTCTGGAGTCTAATAAGTTCATTACTTAATATCATATATTATACTTGCCTTGAACTTTACTCCTCTCAGTAGAATGTAAGTTCCATGAGGTCAGAGACCATCATTTCAACTCATAAAGACTGAGGTCTTATGAAACAAAGTTATGTTAGGCAATGGGTATGGAAATAAAAAATAAAAATAAAAGATTCCTTGCCCTTAGAAAACTTACATTTTAAGGAGAGGGTGTATATAACATTTAAACAGATTGAAAAATACAATTATCATTTTAAGTGAGAAAACACAAGAACTACGGGCTCAGGAGAGATTTCCCATGGGAGATGGTACCTGAATTGAATGCTGATGTATTCTAAGATGTGGATGTAAATAGAAATGGTATTATACATATGAGAGGGGGCAGCATGTGCAAAGATGTGCAAGTGAGAGATAGATAGCTAAAGTTGAGGCATAGTACCTAAATAGCACAAAATAGGTGTTTGGTTAATCTTTTTATGCTTAGTTTAAAGTTGTATTTTTTTCAGTGGTCAAGCATTTTTTTCTCCTACTTACCTCCCACTGAAAAAAAAGAAAGAAAAACGAGACCTTTGTACCAAATACAGATAATCAAGGAGAAAAATTCCCAAATTGACCATTTCCAAAAATGAGTGTCTCATCCCAGTCCATCACCTCTTCGCCATGAAGTGGTTAGCGCTCTTCATTATCTGTCATCGGAAATTTTAAGACTTTAAAAATTATTCATTTTTACAATATTGATGTCCTAGTATAAGTGGTTCTCCTGATTCTACTCACTACACTTTGCATCAGGTCACATAAGTTTTTCAAGATTTTTTTCTGAAATAATCACTTTCATCATTTCTTATAGCACTAAACAATATTCAATTAGACTCAAATGCTATAATTCATTCATCAATCAGTTAATAAACATTAAGCATCTAATATATGTCAGGCACTGTACTAAGCACTAGGGATAGGAAAAGAGGCTTAAAAGACAGTCCCTGGGGTGGCTAGGTAGCTCAGTGAATAGAGTAGCCGCTCTGAAGTCAGGAGGACCTGAGTTCAAATCCAGCTTCAGATACTTAACATTTACTAGCTGTATGACTTTGGGCAAGTCACTTAACCCCAATTGCCTTCCAGAAAACAAAAGAAAAAGACAGTTTCTGCCCTCAAGGATCTTACAATCTAACAGGAGAGACAATATACAAACAAATATATACAAAGTAAATTATATAGGAAAAATTAACAAAGGGAAGGTAACGGGATTAAGACATATTGGGAAAGATTTCCTGTAGAAGGTGAAATTTTAGCTGGGACTTGAAGTAAAGGAGGTCAGTATTCATAGAGGAGGGAGAGCATTACAAGCATGAAGGGCAGTCAGAGAAAATCCCCAGATATGGAAAGTCTTGTTTGTGGAAGAACTAGGAGACCAGTGTCACTAGAATGAATAGTATATGTCAGGAAGTAAGGTATAAGAAAACTGGAAGGGTAGGAGGGGCCAGGTTATGAAGGGCTTTGAATGCCAAACAGGATATCTTATATTTGTTTCTGGAGACAATAGGAAGCCACTGGATTTTATTGAGTAGGGGAATGATATGATAAGACCTGTGCTTTAGGAAAATTATTTCAGTGGCAAAATGGAAGATGGATCGAAGTGGAGAGAGTGCTGAGGCAAGCAGACCCATCAGCAGGCTATTAATAATCTCGGGATGAGATGATGAAAGCTTGCACTGGAGCGAAGGTGGTATCAGAGGAGAAAAGGAGTTGCATTTGGGAGATGTTGCAAAGGTGAATTCAACAAGGTTTGGCAACAGATTGGGTAGAGAAGGGCAGTGGAGGGGTATGGGAGAGGAGTCCAGGAAATCACCTGAGTTACAAACCTGAGGGACTGGAAGGATGGTGTTGCTACAGTAATAGGGAAGGCAGGGTGGGGAGAGTTTAATGGAAGAGAGAATGAGCTCTGCTTTGGACATGTTGAGTTTAAGATGCTTACCAGTTTGAGATATTTGAAGGGCAGTTGGGGATGTGAGATTGGAGATCAGCAAAGAGTTTGTTGCAGGATAGGGAGATTTGAGAATCATCATCATAGAGATGATAATTAAATGCATGGGAGCTGATGAGATCCCAAGCGAAGTAGTATAGAAAGAAAAGAGAAGAAGGCCCATGACCAAACCCTAAGGGATGGCTATGGTTAGAGACATGATCTGAAAGAGGGTAAAGCAAAGGAGCCAGAAGAGGACTGATCAGAGAGGTAGGAGGAAAACCAGGTCATGACTCATTTGGGCTATAGGCCTAATAATGGTCTTGATGGTTTAAAAGGTATGTACTTTTAGGGCCTAGTTTCAAATTGCATTCCAGAAAGGCTAGACCAAATCACACCTCTGCCAACAGTATACATTCCTCCGTGTTTTTTCAAAGTCCTTCCATCATTTATTAATTTTACTTTTTTGTCAATTTAGCAAATATTTTGAGTGTAAAGTAGACTCTTAAGAGTTGTTTTAATTTTCAACTCTCATTATTAGTGATTTTGAGACCTTTAAAAAATATAGATTGCTTAGATTGCTTCCCTTGAGAACTGTCTATTGTTATACTTTGTCCAATTGGTATATATCTCTTATTTTTATAAATTTGAATTCATTCCTTACCTATCTTGCAAATGAGATATTTATCAGTGAAATTAGCAACAAAGATTTTTCCCTCAGTTGTAGAAGCAATATCATAACCCTTGTTAGCATGCAGATTAGGCTAGTTTTTCCTTAAAAGGTAATGAAATATTCCTTAGAATTTGGTTGGCTCAGGGGATTAAGGGCTTAGAGATTGTTACCATAACTCCCTTAACCAGCTGAGTACAAAGTAACCAGGAAGATCTAGAGAAGTCCACCTGGTGGATCAAGATAGATGATTCAGTTGTGTTGAATCAATTCAAAATATCTTCAGTGTCTACCTTATTGAATATCTGTCTCCTACTATGACTAAGTAAATCTTTTGTTAAATTTTAAATGATCTGTGTCTCATTTTGTTCAAATATCAAACCTAAACTAGCATAGAATTGACATGAGTCGAGCCCAGCCAAGAAAACCCAGTTAACTATTTCTCTTTTAATCTGAGCTACATTGGATTTGTTTGTGCAAAATCTTTCTAATTTTATATAATCAAAATTATCTGTTTTGTCCTCTGAAATCCTCTCTAAACCCTTGTTTGGTTATGAATTCTTCCCTTATCCATACATCTGAAAGATAATTTCTTCTTTTTTCCTTGCACTTGTTTATGTCATCCTTCATGTCCAGAAAATGTATCCATTTATCCAAGATAAGATCTAAATCTTATCTTGAAATATGGTGTGAAGTATTGCTCTAAACCTAATTTCTGTCAAGCTGCTGTCCAGTTTTTCCAGAACTTCTGGATAAAAAGTGAGCTCTAACTTCAGTAGCTGTGGTCATTAGGTTTGTTGGACACTAGCTACTAGCTTTATGTGTTTTGGTATGTTATTCACCTAACTTATTCCACTGATCAACTTCTCTATTTTTTAAACTAGTACCAAGCTGTCTTAATGATTACTGATTTGTAGTACAATTTGAGATCTGGTACAGTTATGCTTCCTTCCTTCTCACTTTTTTATTTTTATTATTTCCCTTGATATTATTGATCTTTTTTAAAAAATGAATTTCATTGCTGTTACTAATTCCAATTCTAATGAAATAATCCTTTGGTAGTTTGATTGGAATAGTACTAAGATGAATAATTTCAAAGAATTGCTATTTAGGTTTGTTTTATTTCTATAAGCAGTGTTTCATAATTATATTCATGTAGTTTCTGTGTGTATCTTGATAGACAGATTCCTGAGTATATATTTTGCAGTTATAGTAGATGGAATTTCTATTTCTATCTCTTCCTGTTTAGTTTCATTAGTTTCATTGATGATGATTTATTTGAATTTATTTTATATCCAATAATTTTGCTGAAGTTATTATTTCAATTATTTTTCGTTAGTTCTCTAGGGTTCTCTATGTATAGTACTATATCAGTTGTCCAAAAAAGCACCAAATTTTGTTTAAGGTTTATTACTTTGTCTTAATTTCCCTCAATTTCTTTGTCTTATTCCTATAGTTAACGTCTTTAGCACTATCTCAAATAGTCATGGTGACAATGAATAGGTTAACTTTACTCCTGAACTTATGGGAAAGAATTTTTTTTCTTCATTATGTATAATATTAGCTCATATTTTTAGAAAGATACTATTTACCATGTTAAGGAAAGGCCCACTTATACCTTTGTTTTCTTGTATTTTTTTAGCCACAATAGGAGCTGTATCTTGTTAAAACCTTTTTCTGCCTCTTTTGATGTAATAATTTAAAAAATATTATGTTGACCTTTTATTGCTATTCACATGGTCAATTGTGTTTTTAATTTCCCTTGAATTAAACCAACCATGTATTTCTGGTAAAAATTCAACCTGGTTGTAGCGTATAATCTAAAATTTTTGCATCCGTGTTCTTTAGAGATGTTGCTTTATAGTTTACTTTCTTTGTTTTGATTCTTTATTTTGTTTAGGTATCAATACCACAATTGATCATATAAGCAATTTGGCAGGCTCCCTTCTTTCTGCTATTTTTTTTTTTACAAACAATTATTCTTTGAATGTTTGATGAAATTATTTCATTCTGCGCTTTTTTTTGTGAATTCATCTTTCTATGGTTTGTTCAGTTTCTTTTTCTGAGATCACATTCCATAAATTCTGTATTTCTTGCTTAAATTCTCTAATCAGTCTACTCTGCGACAGCACCATGCAACACACTAGTGATACAAAAAAAGTTAAAGACAGTCCCTACCTTCAAGGAGCCCACAATCTATTGGTTGTTCTGTTCATTTGAGTATTTTATGTTTTTGTAAACATTCACATATTTCATTTGAGTTGTTGGTTTTACTAGCAAAATATTTAATGACATGCTTTATTCCTTCATTTGTTGTGAAATCATCTGAATTGTATGATGACAGTAATTTTGTCTGTCTTCTTTTTAATCAAATTAGCTAATTGTTGATTTTTCCCCCAGAAAACTGTTTGATTAATTCAATTTATTTTTTGCTTTTAATTTTATTTGCCTCTTCTTTTATTTTCAGGATTCCTATTTTGATATTTAATTAAGGGTTTTTAATTTGTTAGGTTTTCTTTTAGTAGCATGTCCAATTCTTTGATTTGTTCTTTCTCTATTTTGTTGATGAAAGTATTTAGAGATAATGCATTCTCCAGAAGTACTGCCTTGGCTACATTCCATAAATTTCAATTTGTTGTGTCATTGATGTCATTATCTATAATGAAATTATCATTTCTTTGATTTAAGTTTTTGATTCATGAATTCTTTAAAATTAAGTTATTTATTCTCCAGCTAATTTTTAATCTCTTCTTCTCCTTGATGGCCCTTTATTAAATAGGATCTTCTACATTGTGATCAGTAAAGTAGTATTTAACACTTAAAATTACCATTTTTATGAATTTGAGAGGTTTTATTACCTAATACATGGTTAGTTTTTATAATCTTGCCATGTGCAGATAAGAAATGTATATATTCCTTTTTACTCCTAAATTTGCCAATCTTAGTTATTACCTAACTTTTCTACAACTTGGTTTAGGTTTTAATTTCTTTGTTTTCTATTTTTAGTTATATTTATCTAGCTCTGAAATGGGTACATTTTATTAATTCTCTCTGTAGCATATTTGTTTTTTTTTACTATTTAGATGCTGTCAGCAGGTGAATATATAAAGTATAGAGATTAATTTATTTTCTATTATTTCTTTCAGCAAAATGTACCTGTTTACCTCTTTTATTTAACTCTATTTTTACTGTTGATGTTTCTTAGATCATGATTGCTATTCCTACTTTTTTTAGTTTAATTGAGGCATAACTGATTTTGCTCCAACCTTGCTCCCATTTCTTTTTTTTTTTAACTCTGATTGTCTTTATGTTTCAAGTGTATTTCTTGTAAACAATTTATTGGATTTTCTTATATAATCTATTCTGTTATCCTTTTTTGTTTTATAAGTGAGTTCATCCTATTCTTTCCCTATTAATCCCAACATTTATACTTATAATTATTATGTTTCCCTTTATCCTATCCATTTATGCTTTTTCCTCTCTTTTCTCTTTACCCCTCTTTATCATAGGTTCTTATCCTTTCTTTATCCTTCAGCTCCTTTCCAAAATCCCCACCCTGTCTTATTTATAGTTCATTCATCTCTAAATCTGACATCTTTCTTATTCCATATACTCCTTTTACCTATGCTCATTATTTCTTAACTTTTTGCCTGCTTGTGTGTATGTGCATGTGTATTGATGCATGTGTGTTAAACACTCTAACAAGTTCAGATGGATGTAAGGTTCAAATATTGTCGATTACCCTCATCACTTTCTGGCCTTTATAGCTCTCTAGTTACATATTGTGATTATATGAGATCATAAGATACCCACCTTCTGTTCTAGGGATCAGTCTCCTTTATCCCTGATTCACAGTTCCTTCCTTAATCACTTGCCTGTGGGTGGAATTTTTATCTTATGTTAGAAATATGACTCATTATAGTTTTCTCCTTAGATTTCTGATCATTACTTTGGCACTCATCCAAGATCTTCCTTGGTATAGCTGTCAAGAAAGCCAGGCTATAGCTCCTTCCTCTTACTCTGCCATCTTGGCTGGTTAATCTTGGTTAATGTTTTGTGAATGAATGGGTGAATAAACGAATAGCTATAATACAAGTTAAAAAAAATATTTACTCTCTATGTAAATCCTTTAGCCTCAGATTCCCCACCTGTAAAATTAGGAGATTAGACTAAGTACTCTCTAAATTTTCTATGTCTAAATTATATGTTGAAGAAATGAACATATGCATAGGACAGAACATAGAGTGTCATAAGAGAAACAAGGAAGCAGAATGAATTCTAGCTGAAAAAAAAAAACAAACTAAGGATGCTGAGTAAAAGAGGACCTTTAAAGAGTATTTTAAAAGACAGAAACGTGCAGAAGAATCTGTTCCAGGCATGAAGAATGGCAGGAGAGGAAAGAACAACATTATTTAAGAACAGGTAGACTAGTGAGTATTGGTTATCTAAAGTGAAATGTCATTAAATAAGCCTAGAAAGGTAGGTTAGAGGCAGGTTGCATAGTTGTTGAATGCTAGGCCAAGGAATTTGTATTTCATTCCACAGGCAGGCAAAGTAGCGTCACTGAAGATTTTTTTTTTAGTCAGGAAGCAACATAATCAGATCCATACACTGAGGAGATTTCTTGCACTTTGTGAAATACTGATTAGAGAAGAAAGATACAAGAGACAAAGAAACCATTTAGTAGAATAACATAATAATCCAGGAAAGAGAGAATTAAGACCTGAACTATGCTGGTGAAAGTGGGAATATGAATATGAGGCTTCTCCAATAGAAGTCATTGAACCTGGGATGGAGAACAAGATGGAAGTGTCAAGCTGGATGACTTAGAGGATAGTCAGACCTCTTCTTGAAAAGAAAAACAGAAATGATAAGAGAGGAACTGTCTGGACATAAACAGAATGTTTAGAACATATAGAGTTTGAGGAGTTATTGGTAGAACCCCCAATGGTGATGTCTTAAAGATTGATGGACATATGTGAATAGAACTCTGAGAAGAGGGAAAGAGTAAAGATTCAGGTTTTGGAATCATGTGCATGGAGGCGACAATGCCATAGAAGTGTATGAGATACTATATAATAGAGTATATGGAAATAGAAAAAGGAAAAAGGAGTTTTGGGAGATACCCAAACTTATGAAGAACAAGAAGAGGAACAAGAGAAGAAAGCTGAGCAATAACAGTCAGATAGCACTCTATGAACCTGCAATAGATCAAGATACCTTATCTACAATTTCCATGGTCTTCTCTCACGCTTAGAATGCTTTTCTCCTTACTTCTACTTCTTAGCTTCTCTGGCTTTAGACTAAGCCAAAAGCCCATCTTCTGTATGAGGGCTTTTCTAGTACCCCCAATTGCTAATGCTTCTTTTCAGATTATTTTCCATCTGTAAATCTTGTATATATACAGTTATTTCCATGTTGTCTCCATGCATTAGGATGTATGCTCATTGAGAATAAGGACTTTTTATTTGCCTTTTTTTCAAAATCTTCAGTATTTTGCATAATATCTGGTACACAGCAGATGCTTTAAAATACCTGTTGACTGAATTATGGGAGAAAACCAACATGAGAGATGGCAAGGGACGAAAGAATATCAAAAAGAATAGGGTTTTCAGAAGTGTTAAATGCTCTTGAAATATCAAGAAGGATGTGAACTAGAAAGATTTGCTAGATTGGACAAGTAATAAGTCATCAGTGGTCTTAGAGACAGCAATTTCAGGACAAGTGTGGGGCCAGAACCTGAATTGTAGGAGGATGAAAAATGAGTGAATAATGAGGAAATGGATGGCAGTGAGTCTAGGTTATTCGCTTTAGAACTTTAGAAGTGAATTGGGGCGGCCAGGTGGCTCAGCGAGTAAGAGCACCGGCTCCAGTGTTGGGATGACCTGGATAGAATCCCGGGCTCAGATACTCAGCACCACACCCAGAAACAACTGGCCATGTAACCTTGAGCAAGTTACTTAACCCCAATTGCTTTAAAAAAACAAATAAATAAATAAATAAGAAGTTAATTGGAGGAGGAAAATAGGAAGCTAACTTGCAAGAGCAAGGGCAATGGAAATGTTTGTTTATTTTAACACAGGAAAGATCTGAATATATTTGTAGGATGAGAGGGAAGGAATCTACAGAAAAGGGAAGTAACAAAGAGGCAAGGGAAGGGAAGGAAGAGAGATGAGGGCACTGATTGAAAAAACAAATATAAATTAAGGGATGTCATCTCAGTCATTAATTTTCACACGGAGGAAGGTCATCTCATATTCTGAGGCTAGAGGTAAGGAGAAGAGGGGAAAAAGAAAAGAGATTTTGAAGTGCAGAGAAGGCGAGATAAGAAAGTTCATTGTAGATGATCCCAATCTTCTCAGTAAAATAAAAGACAAAACATCTATTGAGGAGAGGCAGCATGTACCTAATACGAAGTATTTTCCTGAGAATGACTAAATAAGATAGGTATTGCCTGTATTATTATTCTCATTTTAGATGATGAAACAGAAGTTGAGAGAGTTTCAGTGAATTGCCTGAGGTCATACGGTTAGTAAGTTGCAAAATCAAAGTTCATACACAGGTGTCTGTTTCATATTCTTTTCAATAGACCATACTGCCTCTGTGAGTTATGATAGAGATTTTAAAAAGAATTGGTAAAATAATTGTCATGATGCAATAAAGAAAGGCCCAGTTAAGGTTATAGAGAACCCCCTTTTTTGTGGGATTGTACTTTGTTAAAAAGCTGCATTAGTTCTTTTTTCCCTCATATCACCTTCATTTCTGGAAATCTCTTTCCTCCATTTGCAAACTCCATTACAACAAAGAAGAACGGTTAAGCAAAAGCCTCATCTGATACTGTTTACAACATTCTTAGAAAACATACATTTGTAGTATGCTCATTCATTCTGGTTTCAGGACTTCCCTACTACGTGGAAAGTAGATATTCAAGAGTCATTTTCATTTCAGAATTAGTCATGTAGTAGTGGCAGAAGGTCAAGGGGGTAAGAAAATCAGGAGTAAGTAGACAGTTGTCAAAATAGAAATGGTAAAATGGAAAAACAAAGAGGGATTAAGGATGAGACATCATAATAAAGAAAAATAGCAGGCTCTAAAGGTATGAGTATGAGTGAGGCAGAAAGACATAGGGTTGTGGTCACAGAGGGGAACCTGAGAATTTGTTATCTTGGAGGGGTTCAGTTTCAAGCAATGTGACCGAAGACATTGTGGGCTGCAGAAAAGAAGTGGAAATAGTAGTCATAGAAATTGAGGAAGTAAAGGAACTGAGAGACCAGAGTGAGGGACTAATATGAAAAGTGAACAAGATTGCCAAAAATGAGTAAAAGGAAAAAAAGAAAGAAAATCCTAATAAATAGAGAGACTAAAACAACATTCAAGGATCAGGAGGAATGAGAACAATAAATAATAGGTACTGACAACGCTTTAAATTTTAGGAAAAGAGATGAACTTGTGGGATCCTGATCTTAGAACCCAGGGAAGGAATTGCAGCCAGTTCAGAAATTTCAGGAAGCTGGAAGCAAAAGCAGACCTCCAGCCAACAGGAAAAATGAAGGCAATTGAGTGATGATCTTCCCTGTCAATAGAACAAATTTTGAAATATATTGAGCAGAGCTCCTTGTTTATATTATGTGCTATATGGAATATGCTTAAGTTTTTTTTTTTCCCTTCCTCTTTATGATCTAATGCAGCTATGGTAGCCAAAGGAGGTTTGAGATGGATGAGTTACACCTAGACCAAAACTATCTGGGAACCCAAGAATACTGTCTGATCACACAACAGAAGGGTTAAGAAAAGTTACAATGATTTTATTTCTGTTCCTTCTCCAGCCTTTGCTTAGTAGAGAATGTAATACCATTGTTGGGAATAGAGGGGATTTTTTTAAAGGGGGGGGGCAGTGGATGGGGAGAAATAAGATAAGGAAAAATGGATAAGGAAAAAAAATGAAATTCAGAGAGATAGTGACTGACTACAAAATATACTCTATTAAGAGTCATGCACATTTGGTAAATAGTGTTAGCCTCATATTATAATAGAGTTTTATGAGTAAGAATCCTTTTTGGTGAATATGCCACCTTTTCTCCCCTGATACTGACACCAGTTTGGTGTAAGCTCTCAATTCATTATTCCTGGACTACTGCAATAGACTATTAATTGGTCTGCCTGATACAAGTTTCAAATCCATCCTCCATTCAGCTGTGAAAGTGATTTTCCTAAAGAACAGGTTCAATAAACTACTCAATAAACTCCAGTGGTTCTCTATCACCTCCAGAATAAAATAGAAAATCCTCTGGAATTCAAAGTCCTTCAGTACCTCCCCTCCACCCACGTACCCCAAACATTGGCCTCCTTCCTATACCCCAAATAAAACAACCCATCTCTGACTTTGGGGCATTTTCTCTGCCTGTCCCCCATGCCTGGAATTCTCTTCCTCTTCATCTCTACCTTCTGGCTTCCCTGACTTCCTCCAAGTCCCAATTGAAATCTTACCATCTACAGGCCTTTCTCAAAACCTCTTAATTCTAATGCCTTCCCTCTCAATTATTTCTTTTTTATACCACATATATCTTGTTGAATATATTTATTTGCATGTTGTCTCTCCCAGTAGATTGTCAGCTCTCCAAAGGCAGGGACTGTTTTTTAACACTGTGTCCTCAGTGCCTAGCACAGTGCCCAACACAGAGTTGGCACTTAATAAATATGTTTATTGGCGGAGTCAAGATGGCGGAAAAGAAACAGGACCTCTGCTCGGCTCCAGCTCTCACCACCTTTAATCCATGTAAAAGGGGACTCTGAACAAACTTTGGAGCTACAGAACCCACAAAATGACACAGAGAAGCTCCCCACCCGCTGAGGACAGCCCAGCAGGCTGGAAGGGATTGGCCAGCACAGTGCTCTGGGAGTCGAGGCATCTCCACTCCGAGGTTTTAGCCCGAGGGCGGGTCTGGCCAACCAGCTGCTGGAGAGATTCCAGATCACCAGCAGCTGTGGCTGTTTCCAGAATTATAAACACATAGATGCTAAGGACAGAGCGAGAGGTCAGTGCAGTGTGGACAGTGGGATGCAGTAGTTCGGAGTGCATCAGCTTTTGCCCCCAGAGCAAGAAGCCACTGGGGCGGCTGTGCTGCTGCTGCCATGTGGCAGCTTCAGCTCCTGGCCTGCAGAGTGTAGGGGGATGAAGCAACAAGTCTGAACAGTAATCGTTCTTGCTTTAACCTGCTTGGATCTGGATTGCAGTCTAGGGTGGAGGTCCTGGGGTGTGTGACCCGCTTGCCAGAGCATATGGAGGCTTCAGAGAGGGAACCCAACTAATACCTCTGGAAGATGAGAGAATCCCAGCATTTGGGATGAAAGCTCCCCTATCTGGTAGTAGAGTCCTACTGTGGCAAAAAGCCCAAAAGTCAGGTAATTGAGTGGCAGAATGACCAGGCAAAGGAAGCAAAGCAAACAGAAGAATCCAATATAGACTCCTATTTTGGGGACAAAAAGGATCAGAGTATGGAACAGGAGGAAGACAGTGAAGTCAGAACTCTTGCACCAAAAGCTAAAAAGGAAAATATGAGCTGGTTACAGGCCATAGAAGACCTTAAGAAGCAGATAAGAGAAGTGGAGGAGAAATTGGGAAAAGAAATGAGAACGATGCAAGAAAATTACAAAATGAGAGTCAACAGCTTGACTGAGGAAAATCACACCTTAAAAAACAGAGTAACTCAAATGGCAAAAGAGGCTGAAAAAAGCAATGAGGAGAAGAATGCCTTAAAAAGCCGAATTTGCCAGATGGAAAAAGAATCTCAAAAGCTCACTGAGGGGAATCATTCCTTCAGAATTAGATTGGAGCAAATGGAAGCTAATGACTTTATGAGAAATCAACATGATGTTAAACAGACCCAAACAAATGAAAGAATAGAAGGCAATGTGAAATATCTCATGGGAAAAACCACTGACCTGGAAAATAGATACAGGAGAGATAATTTAACAATTATTGGACTACCTGAAAGCCATGATCAAAGAAAGAACCTAGGAATCATCCTCCAAGGAATTCTCATGGAAAATTGCCCTGATGTTTTAGAACCAAAAGGCAAAATAGAGGTTGAAAGAATCCATTGATCACCTCCTGAAAATGATCCTAAAAAGAAAACTCCTAGGAATATTATAGCCAGTTTTCAAAATTCCCAGATCAAGGAGAGAATATTACAAGCAGCCAGGAAGAAATAATTTCAATATTGTGGAAACACAATCAGGATAACCCAGGATCTAGCAGCTTCCACAACAAGGGACAGAAGGGCTTGGAACATGATATTCCAGAGGGCAAAGGAGATGGGATTAAAACCAAGAATCACCTACCCAGGAAAACTGAGAATCATGTTTCAGGAGAAAATATGGTCATTCAGGGGAATAGAGAAATTTCAAGCATTCTTGATGAAAAAAACCAGAGTTGAATAGAAAATTTGACATTCAGATACAAGAAGTAAAAAAAAAGCATGAGAAGGTAAACAGGGAAAAGAAATCATAAGGAAGTTATCAAAGTTGAACTATTAACATTTCTACATGAAAAAAAATGATAATTGTAACTGATGAAGCTTTTCTCAGTATGAAAATAGTTGAAGGGAATAGAAATATATATATATATATATATATATCTTTATATCGGAGGGTATACGGGCATATAAATACATATGTAAATATGTATGTATATATGTCTACAGGTATACATAGAGCACACAGGACCAATTTAATAGGAAGGGATGATACTTAAAAGGTGAAATTAAGAGGTGAGAGAGGAATATAATGAGAGGAGATGGGGAGAGACAGAATGCGGTAAACTATCTCATATAGAAGAGGCAAGGGAAAATGGTTACAATGGAGGGGAAGAATGGGAAGGCAAAAGGGAACAGATCAACCTTATTCTCATTGAATTTGGCTTGGGGAGAGAATGAAATACACACTAAATAGGGTATCTCGCCCTACTGGAGAGTAGGGGGGATGGGGATGAGAGAGGGGATGATGGAAGGGAGGAAGTTGGGGGGGAGGAAGTTGGAAGCACCCACCTTTGAAAAGGGACAGGATCAAAGTAAAGAATAGAACAAGTGGGAGGTGGGATAGGAGGGAGGGCAATATAGTCAGTCTTTTACAATGTATCTACTATGGTAATGTTTTGCATTAGCTACACATGTACAACCTATACTGAACTGCTTATCTTCCCAATAAGTGTGGGTGACAAGGGAATAAGGGAATGAATCTGGAAATTAAAGTTTTAAAATCAAATGTTTAAAAAATATTATATATATATATATGTATACACACCATTATTAATACTATTTTACATGTAATTGGGAAATAAGATATGCAGGCACTGGGGCATAGTGATCCACCATGCCCTACTGGAAAAGTCGAAGGGAGTATGGGAGAAGATATGAGAGAGAGCAGATTGGAGGAGGGGATATCCTGTGGGACTACTATTTTGAGGTGGTGGGTAGGGGAAAAATGGGGAGAAAATTTGTAACTCAAAATCTGGTTAAAATGAATGATGTAAATCAGAAGTTAATAAAACATTTGGAAAAAAATAAATATGTTTATTGACTGGGTTAAAAAGATGATATGGGGAAGAGATTGATAGAATGACGTTTTCATCCACCCCATGGGAGAGAGAAGGTTAGAAAAGAATATGTTTCGTCTCTGCTTTTATTCAGGGATTTCTTCTTTGGATTCTGCTTGGTCTATTGTTTAGCTTCTACCTCAGTTGCTACTGATGTGAAGTAATTAGATTAATGAGTTCCCTCCTCTTTTAGCTGTGGCCGGTATAGTAGGATTAACTAAGTCCTTAGCTTTCTCCTAAGTCTGGTCATCTCTCTGCCTCAGGATCTATGGTGGCCTCATCCATATTCTAGGTGGCAAACTGCAACTCTTGCAGCTAATATAGGCCACACTACCTTGTGTTTCTCTAACACCTACTTTGACATGGACAGGTTGTCTACTTAGGAGTAGGCCCTTTTAGTTTTTGTCTTGATGCCCCCAGTGCCTAGCATAGTGCAGAACACTTAAAAGATGCTTGCTGACTGTTTGATGACCTATAATAGTAATGATGGCTTCAATTGGATGATCTCACTAATCAAAGGAAAGGTTATGATTATTAGACAAAGCATATCCTGGCACATAATCATAACCTTATTAAATATACGGGACAATTGCACCTCTTTAGTGCTAATTTTATTTTCGAAGGCTTTGAAAGATGTTGAGAACACAATTTGAAAGTATTATTTCAGTTAGTGTTCAAGACAAATATTCTGTCAGTTCCTTTCACTATTCTTACTGTTAATGCATTGCTCTTGAGAACTGGTCTATGGAAAGAATGTCATTACTCCTCTTCCTCATGGAAAGTCTATATTTCATGCTGATGTTTTCTGGCCCAGCATATGTCACCTTCAACTTTATTTTTGTTATAAGCAGCAAAGGCACAATAATGTGTATTTGTGTGTGTGTGTATGTATGTGTGTGTGTTCTTTGACTTCTGAGAAGATTTATTTCCAAAATACACACCCTTTACCGATCAATGGAGAAATGATATCCTTCATTTTCTTTCAAAAATAACATCACTGGATGGATTTTGAAGTAATGAAGATCTTGTATCCCTACCACAGAGAGAGCTATTTGAAAAAGAAAACAAAGAATTGCTACACATATCCACTAATTCATTCATCATAGTGAAAGAACCATTAACCATCTATGCACAAATGATCAGACCCATGACAATCCTCACCAGTCATATCTCAGGTACCTCTAAATTTGCTCTCCACTTATCCTGTTTCTTTATTTTCTTTTTTTTTGGCTCAGCAATTTCTGTTTTTAAAAATTGACTGTCTTGTGCAGAAGGGTCCAAATTTTTGATAAAGGTGGCCAGAAGCCTCTAAATGGGGTTGATAGCACACTCGGTAAGATTTAAATGATGATTTTAAAATGAAATAGTAGCTTAATATTTTAATTACTGTTTGAATTTAATTCCTGGAAATGAAAGACTTTTTAGTATTATGAGAAAAAATCATGTAACTAAAAGAAAAAAAATTTTTTTGGTTCTGTGACCCCATGCAAGATATTTAAGTAATGAAATACGCTTTTAGTAATCAGGTCTTGAAAGGGGCTTATGATGCTCAAGTCGAGTTTTGAAGCTTTAGAGAAGTTTGGACAAAAGCTGTTCTCTTCCTTCTATTTTGATTACAGTGTTTTTCTGACCTGATTTGATCTAATTTCCTGCAGAACTTGGTAAACAACAGGAGAGTTGCCCTGTGCATCAACACTTCATCCTTATTCTTCCAATGGGGTTATTTTTCATTCCAGTATCCCTGATGTCCATACTGAGTACATACAACCAGTTCCTGTATTCTCACTTTTCCTTCATCCAATCCAATGCAATACAAATCCACAAGGGCACAAGTCCTTTGCCCCCAAGATAACTGAAACTCTTATCTTCCACTTATATTTTGAAAGCTTTCAGAGTCTATGCTCCCTTGTCCCTATCACTTCAAGTTAGATATTTTGTAAGCCATCTGAAATTTAACATTAATTAGGCAAAACTTCATTGACAAACGCCAACTGTGATCTCCAAGAAACTTGCAACTCTCCATTTAATCTAATTTGTATTTAACATAGCAGAATGGTTTTCATATAGTATAACTAACCTTAAACTTTGGGAGTGACCTAGTCAAAGAAATGGGGTAACTTAACTCATGTTTGCTTGTTGCAATGCAAATCCCACTCCAATCCCAGGGTATTCTGAACTTCAAACTAATAAAGAATACTGACATTGAATGCTGCTTTCATCATGTCATGTCAACAGATAGTTAATCTCATCAATTATCTCCTTGCTGCTTTTAAAGGTTGTCACTTGTGAGGCTGGCAGGGAATCTAATATATCATCAACTCAAGATCACTGGCCACATTACTATTGAATTACAATCACATCAGAAAGAAAAGACTGACTCCAACCAAAGGGAGAGATATGGGTATTGATTGTACTAGGGTTGGATGACTTTCATTGGCTTTGAGGTATAATGTTTTCCAATGGCATTCCCCTTCTTCCTCATTGACATTCAAAAGCAGAACAGCTCCCTGAGAATCTTGGAAAAGAAGAGTTCTAAAAGGTTAAACTGAAAAAGAAGTCATCAAGGTCTCTGACAGACATCTTGGTTTGATCAATTTAGTTCTCTAAGCAAGGAGGCCCAGCCTCCTTACCTTTGGAAACTGGGAAACTGTGGCGCATAAACTGAAAGCAAGTTTTACGTTACATTTTCCTGCCAAAGTAGCCAGCAATGAGAGCAAATATAATTCACTTTGTTTCTGTTTCACTGTTTTTCAAGATTGAAAATTCTGAATCTAATTTTGAACTAAGATAGTCTAGATACACATTTCTAGAAATTCATTCTTCATTTCCAACCCTGAAGCTTTTCCAAAAGGGTGGGCGAATGGTGTCATTTACCACTCATTGGACACATACAACTAATACCATTTCAACAAAGAAATGTTGTTATTGCTGCAGTAGTGTCCCAGAATAACTCTGAACTAGTGCCATGGACAGCGGTGGGCAGGCTAATATGACAAGGGACCTCCAGGAATTATGAATACTCTCCCTTTCAGGGCTTTAGGTTAATGAGTAAGCAGTCTAAGGGAGGTTCACACAAAGAGTTCTGGATCTGGAATCAGAGACCCTTGCTTTAAATGCCTTATTTTGCACTTACATGTGTAACCTTAGGCAAATCAACTTTTGCATCTTTGGGCTTCAGTTTCCTCATCTGTAATAAAAGGAAGTTGGACGACATGAGCTCAAAGGTCCTAGCTCTAAACCTATTATTTTATGTGCATACCTTTCTGTATTACAGGGTGCTTATAATAGGCAATATTGTCAGGACTCAGATCAACTATTTCTTTTTCTTTTTTAATCTAGACTTTGTGACTTCTGTCTAACAAACTCTCAGTATATAAACCCAGCTAGGTGGTGCGATGGATAGAGTGCCAGGTCCGGAATCAAAAAGACTTCTTGAGTTCAAATCTGGCCTCAGACACCTACTAGCTTTGTGACCCTAGACTAGTCACTTAACCTTGTTTGCCTTAATTTCCTTATCTGTAAAATGAGCTGGAGATGGAAAGAAAAAACCACTCCAGTATCTTTGCCAAGAAAACTCTAAATGCGGTCCTGAAGAGTTGGACACAGCTGAACTGAACTGAAAGCTCTCTCTCCACTGAATGCAGATGGCAACTCATTTGTAATTAAAATATTACCTAACACATTAAGAGGTCACATGGTCACATAGCTAATATGTCAGAAGCAGGGTTTAAACCTCTATCTTCTTACTCCAAGGCCAGTATTCTATCCAAGATGACATGTTCCCTCTCCTCAGAACATCATATTACCACACAGTAATAATTCCCTAAATATGAAACCTTAATCATCTCTTCAATTGTACACACACACATACATATACACACAGATGTGTGTATAGATATACTGAATGATCTCTAGATATGAAAGGTGATAATCTCTAAAGCACAGAAAATGGCACCTGTCTGAAAGGGATGATATCTCAGATGGGAGACACAAATTTAAGGCCATGAAAAATAATTCCTCACAGGCACTTGAGAGTCAAGCACAAGAAAATGGCATTTCCCCGTGTAGAAACTTAACTTTGGTAATCATCCTACTCACCATCTGTAATAGGGCTTGAAATCTGTTGCCTATCCCATCCCTCTCAGTCCCCAGGACCTAACTGGGCCTAAGGAAATGGACAGAAAAGGATGGCTTGGACTGTTTGAAAGGAGAGGCTTCTTGAGAAAATTCTGGTAAGATTGTCACTGCTGAGATGGATGTGATTGATCTCTGCTATACAATATGATCAGAGAAATGACACCTTAGAAAGTGTTTGGTTTTGGTCAGAACAAAGAAACTGGAATCATCCCCATAAAAAGAACAAACTGTTTTTAAGAAGAGGGCACTTGAATATTTTTTTTTTCTGGGAAGCAAGAAGCATGAAAAGATTTTCTGACTTAATTTCTTAATAACCCACTCAATTTAACTTTAAGGAAAATTTAAAAACTGAATCTTGAAGAATTAAATTGGAGTTAGGAGATCTGGGGGAGAATCCTTACTTCTCTAATGATTAGGTGGGTGACCTTAGTTAGGCAAGTGTTTAATGTCTCTGAACCTCAGTTTCTCTAACTTTAAATTACAGAAGTTGGGCCAGATTCATAGGATCATACAGTTTGATCTCTTCTGATCACAACTGAGGAAACTTCAGACCAGGGAGGTTAAGTAACTTCCTAAGGTCACATAGGGAATGTCAGCTGCAGGATTTGAGTCTACAAATTGACTCTAGAACCAGTGTTCTTTCAACAACACCAAACTCAAGAAACTTTTTAAAGTGCTGTGTGCAAGGAGAAAGTCACTGAGTGTAAAGGATAGATAGTTGCAGGGTCAGGAAAATCTTTGCTCAGACTTTGCCTATGACACAAACTGAATGTGACCTTGGACAAGTCATTAATCCTCTCAGTGTCCTCAAGCAAATCTCTAAAATGACTAACTGCAGAACAGTTGCTAATCTATGTTTTTAGTAGGCCAGAGAAGGGACTCCCTACATTTAATAAGTTAATTAATAAGAATTTTTTAAATAGCTACTATATGCCAGGCACTGTGCTTAGCATTAGGGATACAAAGCAAAATGAAATGTTATCTGTCTTTGGTGTGCTACATTATACTTCAAATGCGTGGAGATAGGGAAGGGAGGGGAAAACATGGTTACAAATAAATAAAAAGACAGTAATATGGAGCAGAAGGAAAAACAGCTAGTAAAGGGGAGATCAGGAAAGGAGTCACGGAGGAGATTCTGTAGCTGTACAATACCCTGCTTAAGTCACCTGTATTTTTCTCCTAAGATTTCTCATCTTCTCTCACCCTGGGTGCTCAAACTTCTTCCAAGGTTTCCCCCAAGCTTTCCTACCCTCCCTTACAGGGATTTCTCAGAGGCTTATAATGACTGCCTATAATGACATCCTATCGTAGATAGTAATCAATTTTCCTCTAGCTTCTCTAAGACAGGTGGAAGCACGAGGGTGAAAATGATAAGGGGGCAAGGCTTAATGCCCTCAAAAATTAAATGCTAACAAATTTGAAAAGCCTGTCTCCTATACCATTTGGGTGTTGAAACTATAAAGATTCTTCCCTTTCTTTTCTCTCCCTTTCCTTTCACTGACTCCCAGAATGTCAGAGGTGAAAATAGCTTAATGATCATCTACTTTAACCCCCTAAATTTACAGGTAAGGAAAGTGGGACCAAGAAAAAGGAGATAATTCACCCAATAAAGTAGTGGCAAAATCCAGACTAAAACCCAGTTCCCCTGACTCCCAAGCTAGTGTTCTAGTCACACTGCCTCCCAACAGTCCATTAGAAAAAAAGAGAGAAAGATCAAGTATTATTTGTCAAAGTCTTCTCTTCTCCCTGCTTCCTAAATATCTGAAAGTTTGGCAGGTCTCCTCCCTCCCTCACTCTGTTTGCCTCTTCCCCTCCCCCCTTAGCAAAGGATTTCAGTCTCTCTTTTGATTTCACGGTCTTCTGTGAATCTTTCCTGACTAGGGGCCCAGGTCATCATGATTTTATAAAACAGGGAAAGAGATAAACCCTGTGCTGGAAACCTGTATACCAAAGTTTCTTGGAACCTCTCCACCCTTTTCTTTCTCTTGTATCACAACTGACCCCTAGTTTCACATCAACACACTATAGTATATAAAAATAAATAAATAAATTCAAGTTTGTTGAATGCTGAGAGCTTCTTTTTACCTCTGTTCCCCTCTAAGACTTCCCCCAAAGCAGAAGAGAATCCAAAGGAAGGGCCAGACCTCCATGTCTGCAATGTTAACACAATGCACAGCCTGACTTCATTTCAAGGGGAACAGCATCAAACAGCTTCAGCAAGAACTCTCCCTTTCCTTAGAAATTAGATTTTTAAAGGATGAAGGAAAACACACAAACAAGATGCATGATTTCCTTCGAGGTTTACCAGCTCATTTCCCTGGGTACAAAAAGCCACTCTCCATGTATAGAATGGAAATGCTGCCTCAAAATCCAAGCAGCTAGTTTCACAGGGAGAGCAACATTGAGGTGACTTTGGGCCAAGGTTGGGAGATTCTGCTCAAAACTCACTAGCAAGAGGAATAATCAGTCAGTCAGTTGAAATGCATTTAAGTGCCTAATATGTGTCAGATACCATAGTAGGTACTCAGGATACAAAGGAAAGGGGGATGCAGGGTGTTTCCCACTTTCAAGGAGCTCATAGTTTAATGGAAAAGAGAACTTGTAAATAATTATATGAAAAGATAATTTTATATATATATGTTTTACATATGCCTATATTTTATGTTTATTAGCATACACACACACACGGAGAGAATAAAGTGTAAATAATCAAACAGAAAGAAGGCATCCGGTTTAAGGGGAATCAAGACAGAAAATGGGATTTTAGCTAGGACCTGAAGGAAGCCAGGGAAACCAGGAGGCACAAATGAGAAGAGGAAGACTTCCAGTCATGTGGGACAGTCAGTGCAAGTGCTCAGTATGAGGAAATGGGGTGCAAATGCAATGAACAGCAAGGAGACCAGTGTCACTATATTTAATGGAAAATGGGGTGGAGGAGATGAGTATGGTTCAAGAATATTGGAAAGGTAGTTTACCAAATGTGTGTGTATGTAGGGGTTGGAGGTCGGGAGAGGGATCTGACATGGTCAGAACTGCACTTTAAAAAGATCAATTTAATATCTGAGTGGGAGACGTACTGAAGTAGGGAAAGACTTGAGGCAGAGAAATCAACCAACAGGCTACTGCAATGACCCAGGTTCGAGGTGATGAGGGTCAATACCGAGGTGTAGTAAAGTCAAAGGAGAAAATGTGGCAAAGGGGATTGAGAGATGCTGCTAAGGTAGAATGGACAAGACTTGGAAATAGATGGGGTATAAGAGGTGAGAGAGTGAAAAGCAAAGTATAAAACTTGAATTCAAGCCTCGGTGACTAAGAATGAGGTGCTATCCTTGACAGTCATAGGAAAATTAAGAAGGGTATACTTGAGACATTAGGATTGATAAGTAGATTTAAGAGTAATTTGAATCATTGAATCTATGGGATATAATGAGATCACCAAGTGAAATAGTATGAAGGGAGAAGAGAAGAAAGTCAAGGATAAAACCTAGAGAACAGTCACCTTTAGCAGCATAACCTTGATGAAGACCTAGAAAGGGGAGCTCAGAAGTAGTGGTCATATAGGTAGGAGAAAATCCAGGATAGAGTAATGTCAGAAACCTACAGGGAAAAGTATGAAATGAGGGTGATTTATAGTGTCAAAGATTGCAGATGAGGATTGAGAAAAGTTCACTGAATCTGGCAATTAGGAGATCATTGGTAATTGTGCAGGGAGCAGTGTCAGTTGAATTGGAAGCCATACTGTACAGAGTGGAGGCAGAGACTGTAGACATCCTTTTCAACAAGTTCAGTCTCAAAAGTAAGGAGATTTGGGGGGGCAGCCAGGTAGCACAGCAAGTAAGAGCACCGGCTCCAGTGTTGAGAAGACCTGGAGATCAAATCCTGGGCTCAGACACTTAGCACCCACCCAGAAACACCCGGCCGTGTAATCTTGAGCAAGTTACTTAACCCCAATTGCTTAGGGGCGGCCAGGTGGCTCAGTGAGTAAGAGCACCGGCTCCAGTGTCGGGATGACCTGGATCAAATCCGGGCTCAGATACTGAGCACCACACCCAGAAATAACTGGCCGTGTAACCTTGAGCAAGTTACTTAACCCCGATTGCTTAAAAAAAAAAAAAAAGTAAGGAGATTTGGGATGATTGCTAGCACCAACAGATGGATCAAATGAGGGTTTCCAAAAATGGGGGAGATATGGGAGTACTTCTAGACACAGGGTAGCATCAATTAGACAGGGAGCGATTAAAGGTTAGTGAGAGCAGGAATGATCGAGGAGGCAATCTGCTGGAGAAGACATATAGGATACAATCACTTGTAAATTGAGGGGGGTTTGCTTTGGCAAGGAGAAGGGTCTCATCTTCATATGAGACAAAGGTGAAATTGAAGACAGTGGCAGAAAGGGTTTGAGCGATGTGAGATGAGGAAAAAGGAAGAGGGAGCTCTTGGCAAATGGTCTCAATCTTTCAGTGAAATATGAGGCAAAGTTTTTAGTTCAGGGGTGGAAAAGGTAAGTTTTGAGAGATATGAGGAGGGAAGAAAAAGTTGGGAAAAGCCAAGATGGTGAGTCATAGTGAGTCAATTAGGAATGCAAAAAATTGCCTTGCAGCAATGAGAGCTCAAGTGAGATTATGTAACATAAATTTGTAATGTGCCCAGTCAGAATTGGGTTGTGATTCTCTATGGCTTTATTTAGCAACATGTGAGCAGAAATCAAGGGAACAGATGGTGGAAGTAATCCAAGGCATAGGCTTTATCATTACTTTATTCCTGTATTATATTTTATGCTTTTAAAAGTACTAGCAATAATTTGTTTTAAATAGCTCCCATTTATATGGTGTTGGATTTGGAGTGAGAACAGTGTTCAGTTCTTCCCTCTTTCCAGGCTCTACTGCATGCTCTTAAGCAAATTCCTTAACCTCTGGGTCTCAGTTTTCTCTTCTATGAAATGGAGGAGTTGGACTAGGTAACCCTTTAAAGTCTTGATCTATGATTCTTAGGCTTGCAAAACACTTAACTGGATACACTATATCACATTCATGTCCAGAGTGTGGTATATTTTATTAACCATCAAAGTACTAGATTTGGAGAAACAGATTCAGATTCAATTCCTGCTTCAGAATCATTACCCTGGGTAAATAAGTTTATTAACTGTGTGGAATAAGAGCCCCTTACCCAAAATAAAATAAGCAGAGATATCTCCAAGTAGATACAGGAATGTTTTTATTTTACAATCCTGCAGGAAGGGGAAGTCTCACCACCAGAAATGGGCTGGTAGGAGGGGCCAAAGTACAAAAGGCAGAGCTCACTTATATAACCCAAACCCCCATCCCACTTGCTGTCCTTCATTACCATTAATCGGGAACTTAGGCTCACAATCTAACCACAAAAACCCACTTACTCAACAGGTAAAATGTCAGCAGTCTCAATATAGTCTCATACGGATATGAAAGCAGATGGAAAATGACAGGATTATCAATATAGCAGAAGATATTTTATGAATCATTGGGATCTTCAGTCATGGTGACCTTATAAACATGTAACAGGAAAGCAGAAAATATCTTCTGCTTCATGGGGATTTGGGGTCCAGGGGTTTTTGCAACATTCCTTCTAAATTTATATTTGTACAGTTTTAGGGGAAAATCAAGTTCGGGTCCGTGGCCAAATTTGAGGAATATGTACTTTCCCCTCCTACACATTAGCTAAGCTTAGCAAAAACTTCAACTTATGACCTGGGAAGTAAGGCAAGGGTCCCAGGCTGCTAGCCCAGGCCTCTAAGTCTTTGGTAACTTACTACAAATCTGTCTAGATTTTAGAATACTACCCGAGAAGCTTTCACCTGTCCCACTCATCTTCCCTGACCCTTAGGCTCTTCATCTTCAAAATGAGGAGCTTGGGCCAGTTAGCATTCAAATGATACTAGGACACCAAGTCCAGCATGCTATGGACTCAAACATGGCACAGACAGTCACTTAAGGAACTTTATGTTCTAGGATAGGACAAGTACATATAAGTTTAATACAAAGTAGAGGATGATGAGGCAAAGGGAGAGCTTATATATAAGAAAGAAAATGTGATGATGAAACGATGACATCAGCTGGAGGATGACGGCAGTGAATGAAGGAGATACCACCCACAGAAGAAGACAAAGGCCTCTGGGAAGTCATCAAGGACATAGGGAAGCTTCCTCCTCTTACAACAGAAAAAATCAGTGTGTTATAATGGAAAGACACTGCCCCTAGAGTCAAAGAACCTGGGTTTGAATCCTTCTTCCAATACTTATTACTTCTGTAATCTTGAGCAAGTCACTTAACCTTATTGGGTCTCAGTTTCCTAATCTGTAAATTAAGGGGGTTGGACTAGATATGACTCAAAATATCCCTTCTAACCCTAGCCCATAAATCTATATTTATGATTCTAGATTTCTAAGTCAATCACCTGGTAGCTTCCTATGTTACCTAATTGTTCGTATTTTCTTATTGTCATAGATAGTTGTTTCTTCACACTGGGCATCTAAGAAGCCTGATTACTGGGAGGAGGGATGTGTGCGCAAGGGGAATGCTAACTTTTACAGAAAGCAAATGTACGCTTTGAGGAAGGGAAAGCCGAACTTTCCTAGACCCTCAAATCATCATATTAGGGCTGTATAAGGTCCTCAGTAGATTCTCCACCCCAATAAATGAAGAAGTCTGGAAGCCCACATCCCCTGAATCACCCAGCCAAAGTCAAGCCTTCAGTAATGGCCAACCAAGATCCCAAGAGCCCCTTTTCCTACAGGGAGTTTCCTAAGACATAGCAAGGTATAAGATTTTTTTTTTTTTAGTTAAGGGGTGAGGTAAAAAGGTTAGAGCTTATTCAAGTGGCTAGAGCACTGAGGGAAAAAAAAAAAAGCAGTTATACCATGGGGAATGTAGAGGAATTGGCAGTTCTTATCATTTTCCCCTGAGCTGAGGGAGACTGACACTCATTTCTAAGCATGTTTTTTTAGTCTGATAAAGACTTCATCTGACAGATCAAATCTTATGTCTCATAAAACACTTGTAGCTGACCCTTTCCCTATGATTGATGACATGAGACTGAGAGGTAGGCACACAAGGGAGAGTGACCTCAGCTAGAAAATCCTTAGGATCCAAATGTTTTCTCTCTCAAACAGAAGGTGGTATGGGGGGAGAAGGGGTGGCATAGTAACATGCCATTCAGAAGCTCCCTAACTAAACTTCCAAGGGCAGAATTACTATTAATTCAGGCATTTCAGGAGGTCCCACCTGTTGTCATGCTTAATGACAACATGTTTTAATTAGTGAAAATAATGAACTACCTTTGGTAATTAATCTGTCTTTTATTACAGAGGTTTAAGCCTGCCTTTCCCTAAATTCACCTGAAGATTAGGTTTGAAGTGACCTGAATATTCATTAGGCATAATTAGTTTTCAAATCTAATTTGTTTAATCAACTTGATCCAGTTTTTTTTGTTGTTTTTGTGGTTATTGGTCAATACCTCACAGATATTAAATGTGAGTAGTATGTCTCTCCACATGGACTCCTTTCTAATTTTGGAGGGTTACCTACTAAGATCTTCATTGAACTTTTAAAGTCAGAGCCAACCGAAGCTGTAGTAAAAAAGGACAGAAAAACAGCATGACTCCTTACCATATAAAAATGTCCCCTCACTCAGCAGTGTCCACTTAGCATATTTTAGGGAGTCAAAAGCTTTTAGTCTTCCATTACTCAGTCAATAAAGTCTATACTGAGATCTAGCCATATGCCCAGAATTATGCTATGCACTCAGGGGAGAGAAAAAAAGCAGCATCTCCCCTGCCCACACCATTGAGTTTGTGAGATAAGACTGACACATACAAAACAAATAACTTAAGGCAAGGCAGAATCAAATGATGATCTGTTGGAAATAGACTTTTAAGTACTGGATGAGCTTCTGTGCTAATAAAGTTGTAAGGCTTGTTTCTGATGAAAATATGACCATCTATAAATGTGAGCTATTATCATTATTTTTCTCTTCTAACCACCTCCTACAATGCATCTCACAGTTTTCCTTTCTTAAGAGTAATTGAGTTTTCCTTTGACTCACTTAAATTGCACGAACAAAACAAAACAGCATCCACAAAAAAAAAACCTTTAAGTGCTCCTCAAATACACCTCCCTCCATCAATGAATTAATTCAATTTTCTAATCCACCTTTTTAACCCTGCTGGGGAATAAACAATTACAAGTGCCTTAAAGCTCATAGATTTCTAATATGTTGATGTGACAGGTCAGATATGATTGTTTAGCTTATCCATCATGGCTGCCTCAAAGGATAGGTTCATGGTGTCTCTGGCTCTTTCTTTTGCCTTGGCCCTTGATACATTTTTTTAAATGCAGAAGGTTATTCATCAATCAGTCCTGGGCTGTAATTCAGTTCTTCCTCTTTCTTAGTCCTGCTGCCCAGGGCTACCAAAAACCCAGCTCAAGGAGGTACCAATGACAAAGCTTTCTAGCATCTGCTGAATCTCAGCACTGCCTCATCCTCAAATCTTCCCAGAAGTCACTCAGAGAGGAACACAAATATCACAGTGACCTCTCCAAACAGATACTATCTTTGCAAGTTTTCTGAAATGCTGCACGAGTCAAGAGCTGTTTTTAGCAAGCCATGTGGACTGGGTGATGATTTAATGAGGAAACATCCACTGAACTCAAACAGCAATGTCACATTCTCCCAAACTTGGAAGCCCTGCTGAGAATCAGTCTGTGTTGACGTCCTTTATTTCATCTTGAGCTGAAAAAACCAAGTTCTACATTGATTTTAACTAAACCCTTTCTAATCTCAATGCCCTTCTCTTTAAAATTAACCAAAATCACAGACAACTTATTTACTTATTGGAAAATTCTAAATTAACAGATGTTCTATGGCATTAGGTGAGCTTTTCTAGGGTGCAAACTACTCAAGGGCAGTGTTGTTCTTGAGTATCTCCCCAGAGAACCTGAAACTGGCAATCTGCATTTTGTGACTATGTAGGCTGGTCTGGGAAGCTTATCACCATTTAGAAAACTGTTTCTAGAGGAAAAGCAATCACAAATTCATGAGGACAAAAGATTTAGAGCTAGAAGGAAACTTAGAGTAGTCTAATCTCAGAGCTGTAACTAGCACTTTTTGTGCCAGAGACATGAGGCACTAAAAAGTAAGGCGGTGTGGCATAATGGCTTGGAAACTGCATTTAGCGTTAGAGACCTAAGTATGAATCCCCCTTTTGCCACTTATTACCTTTACCAGGCCTCAATTTTCTTTTTTTTTTTTTTTTTGGTGGTGGGGGGAGGGCAATTGGGGTTAAGTGACTTGCCCAAATTTACACAGCTGGTAAGTGTTTGAGGCGGAATTTGACCTCAGGTCCTCCCAACTCCAGGGCTGATGCTCTATTCACTGTGCCACCTAGCCACCCCTCTCAGTTTTCTTATCTCTAAAATGCCTAGGTTAGACTCAGTAGCCTCTAAGTTCCTTTATAGCTCCAAATCTATGAACCTTGGACCATGGGAAAATACACCATGAGATCAAACTTATTGAGACAAATTCATTTGTGCTGGGGGCAAATTGGGGCTAAAAACTTTGACCCCCAAACATGGAGATTTCCAAGGCACTTTGGGAAGTTGATCCTTGTGGGCAATCTCTATGAAGGGTAACAGCAGGAAGAAGAGTAGAGGAAGTTGGCCATCTGGCAGTATATATATATTTTTTAACTATTCTGGCTAACCAGCAGTTGAGTTCAGTTGTCTCAGAAAGACTGAAAGATTCCAAGCCTTAACAGCACTCTTTAAATTTATGAGCCCTGGGCACAAAACCTCAGTTGCCAGACCCTAATCCAACCTCTTCATTTTACTAATAGTAAACCTGGGGGGAGGTCCAGAGAACTGATGATGAACCATGCTTCCCATTTCCTGTCAAAGGCAATGGACTTAACAGATACAGAATGAGACATACACTTGTAGACACAGTCAACGTGTAGAAATTTTTGCTTAACTATATTGATTTGTTAAAAGGCAGGGTTTTTTGGGGCGGAGGGGGAATTATAGAAGAGATGTTAGTGCTATCAAATGAAAAAAAGGAAAGAGTCTCAATGAAGCATTTTGTAAAATGTATAAAAGAAAGTAGAACAGGACACAGACAAGGAGACCAGTAATGAAACTACCATGTGAAAAAGAATGTATATGTATATGTGTATGCATATGCATATGTATATGTATATATATACATATATATGCAGTGTTTGTTGATACTTGTAAAGTTCACATAATAGGAAAAGTAGAAAAAAAAAGTGAATCTGAGGCCCAGAAAGGTTGTTACTTACCCAAGTACACACAGCTAATAAAGAACAGAGCAGGATTCAAACCCAGCTCCTTGGAATTTAAACTCAGAAAACTTGGAATCTTTCTACTACACTACTGTATTACAAACCAACTTTTGGATCACAAGTTGTAAGCCTCTCTGAACTAAAAATCCATTTTTCATAGAAAAACAGACAATTCCAGCTTCTATTTTGTGTGGGATGCCTCCTTAAACTCAGCCATTTTTCCCATGTGGAGGAGGAAAAGGACATTCTTTCAGAAAAGGCCACTTTCCAAAGAGAATAAGTGTTTTATACAAGGGTTATATCTTTTTTTTCCCTCTAGGCAATTAAACAAAGCTTTTAAAAAGACTCCAGCATTCAAATGGTTGTCTCTTCAATGCCCTCTCACTTAGCTTCAAATCCCAATCTAAATCCTCTCTCCCCTTCACACGATAATTTAGCCACTGAAATAACACTTCTCTAAGTCTAAAAATCAGGTGAAATAAGGAAGCAAAAAATGAGTTCCTATTTCTATCCCCTTATAGTCTGATTCCTGAAACTCTATGTCCTCTGAGTTCCTTTAGAAATCTCCATCTTCCATCAAAGAATAGTTCAGATTCCCCTTCCCTTCCCCCTGTCTTACCAATTTGTCAATGCCCTAGAACACTTAAAATTACTTCAAATTGTTTTTTATATAATTTGTGTTTACTTAGCTGAATACATTAGAAAGCAATCTCTCTTAGGGAAGGAACCAAGGAACTATTTTCTTTTGTCTTCATTTTACTAGACCCCAGAAGTAGCTGTAGTGTTAGCCGGATGGCACTAATTCAATGGTTCTTAAATTTTCTGAATGCTAACCACTTATATGGAGTTCTCTCATACCAGTGACCCTGCTGACTCCTGCTCTTCACTGAAAAAAAGCAATAAAAAAAATCCAAAATGAATGGACAAATTATTACCACTTCTAAAGGCACACCTTTGGTCAATAGAAAAATAATTAATTCATTCCACAACATAAGTAACAATATTCTTAATTATAGGGATAGTGATTGAACCTGTGATTTGATTGATTTATGGAACTCCCAAATGAGAAAACTTCCTCTACCAACATAGGTTGGCACCTTCTCTGTGACATATGGTCTTAACCAGTGTGTCAAGCACTCTTGGCAGTTTTCTAAGTGACTAGCCTAGGATCTCACATCCAGGAGGGGTCTTCATGACTCCTGCCAGCTATCTATCCACTATGGCATGATGCCTCTCATTCCTAATCTTAGCACTGATAATGGAACATATCATTAACTTGAAGGGCTGAGCTTAATGATCTATCCTGGCAGACGTCTTGAGCTGTACGTTATCTGGCAGCTTTTTGGTCATTTTTGGTCTGTCTGTAAGAATAATCATATTGCTTTGGAAAGTAAAATCCTCAGCTTTCAGAGGAGTAGAATGTACTTCTCACACGAGTTTAATATCTTCACAAATTTTCCTTCTTATGATGAAAGTTACTTATAATGGATATGTTCAGTTCTTTTTTCTATCACCAAAGCTTCAAACCCCAATCCTCTCAAGATTATATGAAAGTTCAATCACTTTAGTTTCCTACATCCTTGTGAAGTAAGCAGAGGTATCCCTCTTGCACTTACTGAGAAATGGAGGTCCAGAGAAAGGTGGGAACTTAGACAAGGTCTACACAAGTAGACTGCAACTAGGTTTGGAACCCATCCCATCGTCCTACTCACTAGACCAGTCGGCTTAAATCAGAGTTTTCCTAGGTATTTATAAAAGTCTTTAATATTGATTGGCTCCCTTTGTTTCTGTTTCTTCTTCCATTCTTAATGCAGCCTTCCCTTGACCACTATTCAACAAGCCATCACTTATAAAAGGAGCTTATAGTAATCAACTTAGTCTGATAGTATATTAATCAACTTAGTGTGATAGTATGTTCAGTTTTTTGTTCTCATAGACCCACACCACAGCAAAGAAAGTGGGGTAGCATATTTTTTTCCTCCCTTTAGAGGGGTCATGATTGAATATTCCAGTTACACATTAAAGCACTTTTTCTTTTAATATACTTTCAAGATCTTCTTCTGTATAAAACTGATGGAAACTATTTCTTCAGACTAAAATAAAATCCTATAAATATTCAAAATAACATAGTGATGTTAGTTTGACGGACTAAACAGCAAGTGGGGGTGGGGGAATGCCAGAATGGCAGCTATAAGCAAAAAGAATTATTCATCTACCAAACATCTAATCTCTTAAACCTGTGAGGTGTTAAAATCAAATAATCCTCAGTACCAAGATACCCCCGGCAAATCCAGCTCCTTAGAAACTGGAAACAATTTTTCGTCTCGAATGTGAAGGGGTAACGGGGGCAGGAGAAAATCTGTTTCATGGAGATGGGGTTTCATGGAGATGGTACAATGAGCAATGTTTTAATGCTGTCATCAATGCATATCAAGGAAGTACTTTGCTGAGCAGATTCAGTGATGGGAGAGTATGTCTAGAACAGGAGCTGAAGGGCACCGCGTGATCTGCTTCCTTCCCTTCCTTAGCCCCTAGCTGGCGCTTCTTAATATATAATTCTCAATTGGCACTTCTCTGATGCAACCTCAAGGTGCATACAAATAAGGATCTTCATAGCAACAACATCTCGGTTAAAAAAACAAAGAAACAGGGGCAGCTAGGTGGTGTGGTGAATAGACCACCAGCCCTGGAATCAGGAGGACCTGAGTTCAAATCCAGCCTCAGACACTTAACACGAAAACTAGCTGTATGACCTTGGGTAAGTCACTTGACCCCAACTGCCCTCCAAAAAGGGCAAAAACAAACAAACAAAAAACCAACCAAACAAATTTGTGTGATGAGCTCAAACAGAAGCAATGCTCACGTTACAGTAATTTTGCTGTATTGGTAAACATTTGAGCTCTGGAATCAAGACACTCAAATCTGAATTCTTCCTCTGTTATTTATAGCTTGTATAGCCTTGGACAAATCCCTTCTCCTGCACCTCAAGTTTCTTTACCTATAAAATGAAGGGACATGGCTAGATGATATCTTAAATTCCTACACTCTTGAACACTTTAGGATTCCTGTGGTTCCTGGTGAAGACCCTATAAAAATCTGGAGTTTTTCACACAGTAACATCCCATTCATGACTGCATTTAATTTAGACGAATTTGACTCTAAGCAGTTTGCCCAGAGTAATGGCTGCCCTGGTTTATCACTGCTGGCACCCTGATCCCTGCTTTTCAAAGTGCCCATTGCTGAACCAAGCTACATAAAGCTAGTGGACACCCCTAAAAGTTTGGGTCCTGGAACCAAGACCAAGGAAAAGGTCAGGGACTTTCTGTCCCACTGATCCAAGAAGCTTCTTTCTTTTAAGAAAATGTCTCCAATTTCTGGTCAAGCTTGTCTGTTGGGCAGTACTCTGGACAGAGGTCTCTGTAGTGAGCTCCACAGGCACAAGGACACTTGTGTTGCCTCCTGGCACCTGATTCCAGGCTGGAACTTTGGTGAAGAGGATGGACGGACACTGTAGAAGCAGGTCTTCCTTGACTCGCTTCCTTCTTCCAGGCAGGGACACAAAAGGGATGAGTGAGTAGTAAGGAGGCTGTTGTTAACCAAGGGGACAGATATTAGTTTGGAACATCTGCTTTGGAAAGAAATTCTTTCCCACCCTTGCTCTTCATCCTTCCCAATGTTTACACTAGGTGTTGGGAAGAATTCCTTCCTTAAGTTGGGTTCCATCTAAATAAATGAATGGCATTTCTAACTAAATAAAAGTGATGGAGAAGTATAAACTGAAAAAGTGTGGATATGACTGGAAGACATGAACCATATACATATGAATGGTAATGCTTTTCAAAAAGAATCATGTTCAAGTCTGCTGACAGAGAGGTTCAAGCAGCCTTATGATGTGGAAGAAATCAAAGCCAGACAATTTATGAATTTTTTTTTCGTGGGGAGGTACTTTTGACAATAGATGATTTTTGCCTTATACAATGACTTGTAGAAGCTAATCACCTATGAAAGTTGTGCAATTTTCCTGACTTGGCCTCAACATATCTGTGTACTATCTAGTTAAAAAATTTTTAAAAAGGTTTATTAAACAAATTAGTGAAAACAAGATTCCAGAGGGCAAGATTCATCTACTCAAAACGAATTGCTTTAAAGTACTTTCAATATCACTGTTATATCATATATGTTTCTGAGCTGTGATTTTATCCATGTATAACTCTTCTCATAAGGACTTCCCTGTTTCTTTTATATCTGCAGAGTTATCTGGCACCTGGGAGGTCCCATGGTCAAGAACTGTCAGAGGGTAGACTCAAACTCAGGCCTTTCTAACTCTAAGGTACACTTCCAATTGATTATGCTGACCTGTAAGGTTGCTATGAAGCAATATAAGCTGGTATATATCTATATCTATAAACCTTTTGCAAACATTTGAACTCCAAGTAAATGTTAAGTAACTAAATGTTAGTTACCTACATGTTTCTTATTTATTTACTAAATAAGAACCTATCTATTTGGAGATAAAAGTACTACCTAAGAGGTCATCTAGTCTAACTCCCTCACTTTGCAGCAGAAAAAACTAAGGCCTGAGTGGTAGAGTGAATTTCCCCAGGGCACATAGGTGATAGATCCATGATCTGAATTCTGGTTTGAACTCCAGCACTCTTTCTTCTGCACTGCATTTTCCAGAGAGATCCTTTAAGAAACTAACTTGCTACATTTGTTTATTTTAATATCACTGTTCTTTTTAAATTAATTAACTTTTTTAACTAAAACTTATTATATTTTAGATTTCACTAATTCCCATTGCCCCAAGTTAGTCCTAATGAGCGACATCTGACGTGTCAGAGCCACATCAGAACGTGAAGAGTGAATAGTAAGAATAAGACAAAGTGAATGATCTCTGAGCCTCCACTATATGTTCACAACTTTAATTAAGGGAGCAATAATGCTCATCTTTCCTCTTTGGGTTTCCCTGAATCCCTGTCTTTGATGGCCCTTTTTGAATGTAAGCTTCATGAGGGCAGAGATGGTCTCACTTTGGGGTTTGTGTCTCTGGCACCTACCATAATTCCTGGAAGATAAAAGGTATTTCATAGGACCTGTTGATGGATGGATGAAAACAGTGTCTCCTTCTAACATTTTTGACAAAGTAGACAGATGCTTTCACCTCCCTTGCCCATTCAGTCCATACACCCACTCTGGGCACTGTGCTCGCCAGGGTTAGGACGACTTGCCTGTTTCTTGTTCTTTCCTCAAAAGAACAGTCTGACTAATAACAAGAGCTGTTACTTGTTCTTCTGACAGTGAAGAGTCTCAGGAAAGTGATAGCTTTCTTTCCTCGGCCTCCCAGCAGCACTTTTATAGACTGGCCATGGTGGCTTGCAAGGGCATAGGACTTCCCTAGCATTCGTTAAGTTCTATTTCAGGTCTAGGTAAGTGAGGAAGGTATCTGACAACACAGACATAATCCCTCCCCTCAGGGAGGCTTAGAAAGCAGCTGATGCATACACCTGAAAACCTGATAATTCTGCAACTTATTAGGAAAAACAGTTTGATGGGCTGTAAAAAGCACTGACTGGGCTTGTCATCACAGATTTGGGTTCAAATCCCAGTTCCAACATTAGTTCTGTGACCATGGGCTACTTATTCAGCCCCTCTATAAAACAGTGAAAATGATACTTTTACTACTTAGGGCTGATATGAGGAAAATGCTTCATAGAGCTTAATATTCCAAATACATTTAAGTCATCAGTTATTCTTCATATTTACATGGAATTCAAATGTTTCCGAAATGTTTACACATACACACATTATATATATATATATATGTATGTATATATACGTATATATATACACACATATATATATTATACATATAGACATAATCATAGCAACCCTACAGGTCAGCTTAATCAATTAGAAGTGAACCTTAGAGTCAGAAACATCTGAGGTTGAGTCTACCTCCTGATAATTCTTGGCCATGGAACCTCCTGGTGCCAGATAACTGCAGATCTAATAGAAACAGGAAGGTCTTTATGAGAAGAATTATACATGGATAAAATTGCAGCTCAGAAATAACAACACCCCTATGAAATAAGTAATACAGTTGTTATCATCACCTTTAAATAAGAAAAAATGAGTTTAAAACAAGTTTCAATAATTGCATATGCTTATTCACAGCCAAGTGTCGGGGCAGGATTTGAACCCAGGTCCCTGGACTTTAAATCCAGTTCTCTGTCCATTGCATCCCTATATAAAAACCAGGAGAGGTAAAATGGATGTTATTTTGAAGAGCCATGCTTTCATCTTTCTGAATTGACAAATGCTGAAAAAATTCTGTGGCTTGTAATATGGCTTTTCTGAGTTGCTATGGCTGAGAAGGTATGTTTTGAATGTATTATTGTAGGCTGGTGTTAGGGCAGGCTTCACAGACCAAGTGGGACTTCAGTCAAGCTCTCACCATAGGAAGACACCATTTTTAGATACAGTTCTAGCAGGAGCCATGTAAAGAACTTTACTTGGCTATAGGAATTCAGACCCTGGAATTCACATGCTCACTTTGGGAGGCCTGCTTTCAAATCTCGGCTCTAAAGCTTACTAACTATATGACCCTAGGCAAGTCACTTAACTTCTCTGAGATTCAGTTTCCTCATCAGTAAAACGAGACTGATAATACTTGAATTCCCTACTTTATGAATGTAAACTTTATGAATATAAACTGCTATTATGTACAATAATTTTGGGGGGAGGAAGGGCAGGTAGACTTATGATTTATTTAACATAACGAAATTCTTAGGAAGGAAACTCCCTTTACCAAGACATATGGCCAAGCGCTCTATAACTCAGAAATTTTCCTAGGGCACTGACCGATAAATTAAGACCCTGGCTTGCTTCGGGTTGCACAGTCAGCAAATGTCAGAGACAGGGCTTTAGTCCAGCTCTTTCTGGCTCTGAAGTCAGTTCTATATGTATTATGCCACACTGCTACTACTCTCATTAACAATAATAATGGGAGTAAAAGTATTCTCGTCCTATGGGGCCAAACCAGATGATCTTCACATTTCAGCATCAGCCCTTACCTCTCACACTGTCTTCTGAAGGATTAAAGGCTCTGTCACATCCAGATATGGTAGGAATTGTCTTTCTCTTCTCTTCCTTGTAATGACTAATGATTCAGGTTTCTCAGGCTTTGTGACCAGATGTGTATCCTGTTTTCATAGAGCATCTACCTACCACACAGACTAGGTTTAAAACAAACAAACAAACAAAAAACTCTGGCCTCACAGGAAACTTCCACTTTCTCTGAAAAGGCCCAGAAACGTCAGACCTCACTGGCCCTCTGGTATCACCCGTCTCTTAGTAAATCGGCTTGCTGGAAGCCCAAAATACATTCTGACTAATCCTTCCACATTTTCCAGGGCTACACTGATAATACCCTAGGAAACCTGCAGATCTCTTCTCCTTAGGAAAAAAAAGGGCAATGAGCACATAGGAAGAAAAAAAAAAAAGAAAACCAAGTTCTATAACCTAATGGATTTTTAAATAAAGTGTAGACAAAACTTGAGAAATCAGAACACTCAGGAATGTTAACAATTAATTATTCTTGTGAACTTAACCGCAAATTCTTTTTCTTTTCAACCCATGTTTTTAAAAATCTTTGTAAGTCAGATAATGATATAAGAGAGAGGCTGTAGGACATAACAGAAAGACCCCTGAACTGGATGTCAAGAAACCTGGGTTCTGCTCCTTAATTGTGGCAACAACTGGATATGTAACTTCAGACAAGTCACATTCCTTCTCTGGGTCTTTCTCCTCCTATGTTAGGTGAGGGATTAGAATGAGATGATGTCTATGGCCCTTTGTATCACTGCAATGCTGCAACTCTGACCTTAAGTAGAATTAAGGACCCTAGTCAGGTCCCTTCTCCTCTTTCCTCTACCTCTAGATACAAGTACTGCTCAGACTGTCCTAGAGCATTACATTAAGATTCTGTGGGAGGGAGGATCATAGCTTTAGAGCTGAAAGGGATCTTATAAATTGGGTACTCTATGAATGATGATCAACTGTGAAAGACTTAGCTACTATGACCCAGGACAGCTTCAAAGGACTTATGACAAAAAATGCTATCCATCTCCAGAGAGAGCTGATGAACCCTGAGTGCAGGTTGGAACATTTTTTTTTTCACTTCTTTATTTTCTTTTGCTTTTTGGAGGGCGATTGGGGTTAAGTGACTTGCCCAAGGCCACATGGCTAGTTTTTTGTGTTGTGTCTGAGGCAGTATTTGAACTCAGGTCCTCCTGACTCTAGGACTGGTGCTCTATTCACTGCGCCACCTAGCCGCCCCTCACTTCTTTATTTTCTTGCCTTTTTTGTAACAGGGTAAATATGGAAATATGTTTTATATGACTTCATATGTATCATGTGCATTGTATTGCTCACCTTCTTAAGGGGTGGAGGAGGGACTGGAGGGAAGGAAAGAATGTGGAGTTCACGATTTTAAGAAATGAATGCTAATAAATAAATAAATGGGGAAGAAAAGACATTGTTTATTCTAACCTCTTCAATTTACAGATGAGGAAACTGAGGGTCAGATGGGTTAATTCACTTAGGATCATAAGGTAGTAAAATGGCAAAGCAACTTGGACCAAATAATAAACATTCAATAGTCCATGTGTAATAGGGAGATAGATAGATAGATAGATAGATAGATAGATAGATAGATAGATAGA
>NW_027185809.1:11209066-11273041 GCF_028583685.1 Petaurus breviceps papuanus
AGATAGATAGATAGATAGATAGATAGATAGATAGATAGATAGATAGATAGATAGATAGATGGACGTACGGACGGATGGATGGATGGATGGATATAAAGACATAAAATGGCTCAAGTCTTGAGGGACACTGGATTTCCACATTTGTGGAAATAGGAGGATGGCTATGTTTGGATGATCACTCAATTCTTATATCTTTAAGAAGGGTATAGAGCTTAGAATTATGGGTTTTCTATTGTAAATTAGATATTTGATACTTGGGTCCTCTGACTCCAAATCTAGCCTTCTTTCCATTGGTCCATGTAGATAAAGAACCCCTAATACAAAAACTTAACTTTTCTTTTCAGCTAGAGTCTCATACTACTGCAGCTTCTAATTCTCTTTATAGTTCTCCTTCACAAAAGCTGTGTTCAGAAAAGTTTTGACTCTCTGTCATCAATAACTTTTAATGAGAACTTGTATAACTTTACCCTTCCACAAATATAGTTATCAGTGTAGCTGAAGGTTTGCTTCTTGGAGAGTTGTCCTTGATAAAACCCAATAAAAGAGGTCTGCAGAATACCGAAAAATCCCATGGTACATTTCCTTCAGCAATGCCTGGAATATTAGTCTCTTGGTTCCATACATTGTTTATAAGGATTTTGAAATGTAGTCCATTTATTTTAGAATAAAAAAAATCACCTTATTCTATGAATGTGAAAACATTATTAAAGCTGTTTTCCTCAGTATGAAGTTATGGTGACAATTTAGTACTACCCCTAGCTAATAGCCTCTCACAATAGTCTTTTTTTCCCTGCTAGTCCTAACCCAAGGCCTATAAAATTATATTAGTTTCTTATAGCATTTCCCATAGTCAGTGTTCAACAAACTTGGATCTCTTGACAAATGGTATATGAAGAGCCTGACATTGCTTAAAATCAAAGAATCTTTAGATTTAAACTCTTTAGAAAAGATTTGAGAAATGCTCTATATCAACCTCCTACCAAATAGATTAATACTGTCGGAAGCTTGCAAGTTTTTGTCATATGTATCAGGAACTTGTCATGCATTTTCTCCACTGAGTCAGAAAGTCTCTGTATATCCCCATATCAGTACTGCTTTCATTTTCTCCCATTTTGATCCTTCCACAAATGCCATTGTTTCCCTCTAGTTTTAGGATTTATACATAGGTATGTACTTTCAAAATCTATGTAAAAAATGAATCAAGTAACAAAGACCTAGACAGTTCATATATACTGGAGATATATAGATAGACATAAAATACCTTACCCTACATGCCTCCAGGGACACTTGATTTCCATATTTGTGGGAAGCAAGAGAATGGCCATGGTTCAGTGATCACTCCTTCACACTCCTATATATGGCTTGGAAATATGTCCATGGATGGTAAGGTAGATATTTGAAATCTAAGAGATTTTTGCTTTGGATTTCAGTATAAAAGTTAATTTTCCTGTCCACTCCAAGGGGAAAATTATTCTACTACAGATCTGGACAATGGCAATTAGCTTATTGCACAAAAGGCAATTAAACATACTAAGCAAACATATGTATCAAAGAAAATAAATAAAAGAGTAATGAGGAAGCTAGCTTTGCAACCTAGGATCTACATAAAATCTCAGCTCAATCAGGTAGAAAAACAATCTCACACAAGGATCTACTTTTAGAAGTCTCTAGGAGTAAAGGTGCTGGGAAACAAGGGATATGTTTGGGTGTGAGATTTTTTCCATATGTCTATGACTCCAGGCTCCCCTTTCACCAAAGTCTGAAACTTTGCATCCTTTTTCCCCATCTCTTTCTGCTCTCTTTCAGGGATCTCTTAGCCAATCAAGAGCTTTCAATGAAGAAGCATCAGGAGACAGTCCTTCAGGAGACCATCAAAACTGCTTGGAGTACAATGCTACTTTGGTGTCCTTTTTGCCATGTCTGTTTCTTTGAAACACAGTAGACCCTTCTATTCAATTAATCTTAACATGCATTTCATAAGTGCTTACTCTGTGGATTGTCCTAGGCACTGGCAATATGAAAAAATGAAAAACTTGTAATATTTCGACCTTTATGAGTCTTGAATTTACTGAGGGGAGGGAAATGACTTATACAAAATTTTATATGGTCCAGTCACAAATCCCACTCCAGCAAATTTGGGTGATAACTATATAGATCTTTCCCTGTTCTAAAATAAATTCATTTTGTTTGTTATGTACATTCTACACTTTGCTACACAGTTGAAACATTTGTTCCTAAGCATTTTCCCAAATATATTTCTCTTCAGTGTAAATTCCTTGGGAAAAGGGGAACAGGAAAGGGCAGAGGGGAGTAGGAGTGAGAGGGGAAGAGAGAGACAGAGAGACAGAAAGAGACAGTGAGAGAGAGAGAGAGAGAGAGAGAGAGAGAGAGAGAGAGAGAGAGAGAGAGAGAGAGAGAGAGAGAGAGAGAGAGAGAGAGAGAGAGAATGAGAAGATGTGATATGTGTGTGGTTCTGTTTTGTTTTCTATATCTCCAGTGTCGACAATAGTACCATAAGATTATAGGGTCATAGATTTAAGATAGGAAGGGATCTTAGAGTCTATGTCATACAAACTCCTTGTTTTGTAGGCGTTTAATAAAAGTTTGTTGAATTGACTCTTAGGAATTTCTTGACACTTCCAATAATGTTATTCTACCTTCTACCTTTTTTCTTCTATGCTTAATCTAGTAGTATGTCAACAAAAAGGAAACTGGAGAGGGGTAGGTGGGAAGGGAAGCAAAATGAAAGTGTCATGATCATGAACTTAATTAAAGTTGTTTGTAATGATTTAATTAGATTTACAGAGTGGTATCCAATTATATGCATAATTATTACAGGCATGTGCCTTTCAGGGTTTTAAGGGATTGTAATGCATGGGCTCTTGTGCTTTGTAATTTCTCATGATCCTTATTTTCATTTCCTGATGAGGTGAGTATGAGCATCATGTAATTGCTTTATCAAATGGCTTAATTATGCATTCAACAAAACTGACAATGAGGTTATTCCTCCTAATGTGTCTGTAACAGAACACTAACTAATTATGTGGCATTCTGCACAGGGTATTCCAGAGAAACTAAGGAAAGCACAGTCTTCAAATCTGTGTTAAGTGCATGTTTGTGTACAGGGCATTGAAATAATCAGTAAAATAATTAGTCAAATTGCTTCCTTCTGCTCTAACTTCATAACTAATCTCCTCTTTAAGGAACCTGGTAGAAAACCTGCAGTTGCTTTTGTCTACTTCCATATGAAATCTACAGATATTGAAAATGTCAGAAGAGTCACTTTGCCTTTGGAAGAAGGAAAAGGGAGCTGGCCTGCAATAGGAAGAAGGTAGTGGGGCTCACCCAGAGTTAAGGTCTGGTAAGACATAAGCATGTGATCCAGGGCAGGGGACACTGAATAGTTTAACAGGTCAAGACTACACATAAAGGATTTGAGGTTGAATCAATTATTTAGCAGGAATATAGAGTAAAATTATCTGAGTAATTTTATTTCTAAGTATTCTCCACTTATTTTGTAAGGTTATCAAGAGACCAAGTATTAATACCACCCCACTCCCCAAAGAGTAGTAAAACTACTACTTCCTACCCCTCCTCCACACCCCAAGACTCTAGTACAGGGCTTGACAGCAAGTGGCCCCAGAGCTGGCACACAGGAGAGAGCCCCCGTTACTTGACTTAGTCACTGAGCTAAGACTTTCATGGAACTAAAAAATCACATGTGAAAGGAGGGAGATTTGTGTACTGCAAGAAGCAGTGTAAAATAAATAAATAAATACATAAAATTTAAAAAAAAATGAAATAAGTGTAAAAACAGTCAAGTCACAAGGTAAGGAGGCTAAGTAATTTATGGCCCCAAATAACCACTGATGTAAGACAGGTAAGTAAAAAAAGGTGAGTTGAAGTATGAATGATAAATACTGATTTACCAATTAGGGGGCTTAAATTCACCTAATTATCGTAGTCAGTTCAATTCAGGGTAATGCTCCTACCTGCTTTCAGCAACACAGCCAGCTATGGGATAACTCCCACTAATTCCAGCCTCACCAGAAGACAGAGAAGGGAAGGGAAAGTTACATGGATTTATTAAGCATTTGCCATGCACAGAGAACTGCGCTAATTGAATTACAAATATCTCATTTGATCCTCACTACGATCCTGAAGAGGTCCATGCTAGTTATACCCACATTTTACAGTTGAGGAAACTGAAGCAGATAAAGGTTGTGATTTGATCAAAGTCACCCAGCTACTTTTTCTAGGGTCATATTTGAATTCAGGTCTTCCTGTCTCAGTGCTCAGCACTCTAGCCGCTATACTACCTTGCTGCCCGGCACAATGCTACATCTCATGCAGAAGGTTTGGCTTTGACAAGAAGGACACCAAAGAAGACAATGGGGAATGACACAGAGGATTGTTTTTATTTTCTTTTTCTGTGCGCAATAGGGGAGAAGTAGCTCGTAATAGATGACCTTGATTTATTCAACAGTGCACCCTTTAGATTGTGAGTTCCTTGAGAACGGGTTCTATCTTACTTTTTCCATTTATATCTCCAATTTTTAGCACATAGTACATATTAACACATGTTTTTTCATCAATTAGTAACTTATTCATTCAGTAAGTTGAGTTGAATTTAGCATTATCCTGAATGAAAAAAATGGACATATGATCAACTCTCAGACTTTTAAGATTTTGTTATAAAACAAACCTGAATTTAATTGAAGATTTGACATATAAGAGGCAAGAGAAATATAAGGTACACATCAAAGATTGATTATAAGGAATTCATAAGGACAGACTTTAATTTATATATATAATGTATGTTTTTCTTATTAATAATTGGGTAGCTTCTAAGAAATTTTGGGGTAAACCTTAGAATTAAATGAATTTTAAAACATTTAGAAATAGCTAAAAAGAGTAATTATTTTATACAAATGAGGTGCAAAAGGGAGAATTGATGCAGAAAAATTAGATGGGGGAGGAGGGCTGGTCGTTCTGGTAACCTACTTTCATCGGGAATGGGTTTAAGAGGGAGCAATACACACGTATTTAGAAGAGTATAAAAGTCTTCTAAATTCAAAAGAAATAAAATGGTAGGGGCATAGAGAGTGAGGACAGGACACGGGAGGGGTCTTTAGAGGGGAGGGTGAGGGAATAGGTAAATACGGGGTACAGAGTGTCTTTAGATTATGGGAATGGGAGAATAGGGGAGGGATTCTTGGAGAGAGGTAGGCAAGTAACAGGAAGGCAAAGTATCAGCAGAAGTAAAGTGGAGGAGGCAGAAGGGATAGAAAACAAGAGATATTCACAAACATAAAAAGAAAAACACCAGGAGTCGAATTTGTTTGGGAAAGTATATGTGTATGTATACATACATATGTATATGTGTACGTATATATCTATAGCTATAGAGAAACATATTCCAACTTAATTGTAGCCTTCTTGGGGGAATGGGGGAGGGGGGATAAGGAAAGTAAAAAAATTGCACAGCAGAGAACAAAAGAAAACTTGCAAGAAAACCAAGATTGGAATGTTCTCAACACAATGTACATTATTGATCATACATGTTTTCTTGAAATGGAAATTTATTCTTTCATATTTTGAATCCTCTCTTATGTTGTTATGCACATGACATGCTTTTTTCTTACTTTGTATTTAAGTTCCAATATTTACGTTGATGATAAGTTTTTGTTTCTTTTCTCTATTCTGTATTTGTTTTCTGGCCTTTGAGTCTAAAATTAAAAAAAAATTAAGAGTTGAGGTCCTTTGAGAAGGAGAGAGATAGGGTTGGTGAAGGAGACAAAAAGAGAAAAGTGGTTTGGAATAACCTCTGTAGAGGTTTGGGAGACAGTCAAGCAAGGAATAAGAGCACTGTTGTGTAGCAATGAGGGTCCAGTTGAGATTAGTTAACATAAATTTGTAGTGGGTCCAGTTGAGAGAATTGTATGACTTACTTCTTCAGCAGCACTTAAATAGGGGGTAGGAAGATAAACAGTGAGAGTAAATCCCAAGGTTGTGGTCTGGCAAGGTGGGATCAGTGTTGGACAAGGGGACAAGGGGATAGTGAATGATTTGATTGGACAACCATAGGTTCAAGACTGTGAAGGAAGGAAAGTGAAGTCAGAGAAGGTATGATAGATTAAAAGAATAATGGGGGGGAGCGAAAGGACTAAGGATGAAGAATGGGCTTAGGAGAAATGAGATGTAGGGAGAAATGGAAAGATAGGATGTTATGATCAGAGAGAAGAATGTGAGAATTCTGAGTCATGAAGGTAACAGAGCCATGAGATCAAGGGTTTTATAGTTTCTGTTGGTGACTGAGATGGAAGGAAAATGTACTTTCTGAGAGTCAAGAAAATTGACGGCCTGGGAGGTTAGGGTTAGAGAGAACAACATCGGGTATTTTGAAATACTTGGTATAAAGTTATGTTTGGGATGGAGAGAAAAGTCATGACATAAAAAGGAGTAGTGAGGAGTGTGCCCATCCATCCACCTGCCCCAGTGAGTGTATCAGGAGTCAGATGAAAATGAGCACTTAGTGGTGTAGGGTTGGCCAGGCATGCAGAGTCCTCCAGAGAAGGGTATTTTCCATTATTTCTAGAAGGTGCATTTTGTGAGCAGAAGTGAGAATTTCAGAGGGAACAATGGAGCTGGAAGGCAGAAAAAGATAAGGACTATGAAGGGGTAGGGAAGAGAAGGGAAGATAGAAGTGGGGAAGGAGCAAGCAGGGATAACAAGAAAACTGGAGGAGTGCTGCCATGGATGGAGTGAGGGAATCATAAAGACCTGAGTTCAAATCTGGCTTCTGACACTAGCTGTGTGACCCTAGGGAAGTCATTTAACCTCTCTCAGACTCAATTTCTTTATCTATAAAGTTAAGATAATAATAGTACCACGGCTATTGTGAGGATAAATTAACACATGTAAAGCTCTGCAAAAATTTAAAGCACTATATAACACAATCCAATAAGCATTTATTAAGTTCCAGGAAAAAAGTATAAAAATAAAATAATACAAAAATAAGAGTAAAATAAAAAGAATAAAAAGAAAGATAGACCCTGATCTCATCAAGTTTACAATCTAAAGATTTATTATATAAGGGTTAGCAAGAACTATTATTTTTTTCCTCAGCAGAAAAAGGACTATGTATTGTACTGGTAAATGGAAGAGGAGGGGGAGAAGCTAAGAGTTTGTCTATGAGTGAAGAAACACTTGATTGGGGGTACACTTTCTCCAGGTTCCTGTGATGACTGAGTGCACACAATATCTGCTCAGGGTATGGGCCCTGGAAACACTCTCACTTTGCCACATGCCCTACCCTGGCATTCATCGGAGACTCATCTTAGCATAATCCTTTCAATGCTCCTTGCATTGTGTCTCTGACCCTGATGCAATCTCCAATTCTCTGCTACCTCTAACCTAGCCTAGCCCTTCATTGTCTGCTACCTTTGGCCACTTCCCACCCTTAACCCCATCTAGACTTCTCTGTTACCTCCTAGTCAGCCTAGACTACTTGGCCACTTGTAAGGGTTATGGGATTTAAAGATCTTCCATGCCCCATGGACGTGCTGACATAGCAGAGCGAGAGAAAGTGAAAAGCCGAGCTAACGGTCCTGCGGTTGGCAGTTGGCGGTGGTTGTGGTTGAGGTTGCAACAGCAGCAGGGGCGGGGGCAGCGCGAAGCCTTTTTTTTTTTTTTTTTGAGTTAGGACTGCTGAGGACTTTCTGCTAAGGACTCCTGCTGAGCACTGCCAGGGGCCGGAGCTGCTGGGAGCCCGCTTCCAGGACGCTGGGTGGTTGCTGTGAGTGGGGAGAGGAGGACCTTTGCCTGAGGTAGCCTGTTCTGTTTTAAAGGCTTGAGAATGTGGGTGCTTTCTACTTTATCTATCTGTGCCAATGTCATAACTACTCTGATGGCTTTCACTTTCTGGTTTTGGGACTCAGTCTTTTGGTATCTTAATAAATTTTCTGGTTTATTTCCCCAAATGGCAAACCTGACGTATTTTGTGATGGATAATTATATCAGCATATCTGTAATCTCTATAGGCATTGTGAATATGGCATTGCTGATACACCACTCCTAGATCACATCCAAATCTTCCCACATCTATCTGTATAAAAGGTCCATGATGCCTCCATTAAATTGCTCATATTCTTGAAATCTGGCTAATGGTGCTGGTTCTTAAAAGTTCCACCTACTTATATTGATGAAAAAGTAAACCTTGTCTTTGACTGAAAGAAGACTTGAGTTGAATTCTTTCAAGGCAGGACCCACATCTTTTGCCCTTGAATTTCAGGATTCCCATCACCCCTACCCTGAGGTCTAGTGCCATCAGCTTACATGGCCCACTGCACACGCAGAAGAGATAAGGAAGTAGTTTGAGGGGCCAGGCACTTCTGTCCCCATGGCTGGGTCATAAACAACTGGACCATGATAGTAGAAGGCCATGCACTTACAGAATATACCCCATAAAGAGAGCTGAGGTTCAGAGAGGAAATGCAATACACATATGTTCACACAGCATGTAAGGGAAGAAAAAAATCTAGGACTAGAATACATATCTCCTGAGGAAGGACCAGCAGCTCTGCTACTGAGTTTCCTCTTTTTTTTTTTTTTTTTCTTTTTGGGGGTAAATTGGGGTTAAGTAATTTGCCCAAGGTCACACAGGAGTAAGTGTTAAGTGTTTGAGGTTATATTTGAACTCAGGTTCTTCTGACTCCAGGTCGGTGCTCTATTCACTGTGCCACCTAGCCACCCCAACTGAATTTCCTCTAAAGGAAAGTCTGGGTACCACCTCCTAAGATTTGCCTGATACCCTAGTTGTTAATGAATGGTCACTTTTGAAATTACAATTGCATTGCTTTTGTAAATATTTTTTATTTTACTTGTGTCCATGCTATAAGCCCTCCCCCAGCACAATGTAAGCACGTTGAAGAGAGACAGTGTTTCCTTTTCTGTTCTTGTCTCCCCATGGTTTAGCACAGTGCCTTGCATACTACAGGCCCTTGATGCTTGATAAATTTAATTTACTGAATTTTGAATGTGAGCAAGTCATTTAACTTCCCTGGTTCATTCATCCATAAAATAAAAGCCTTGCACTAGATGGTCTTTTCTAGCCCTAAATTCTATGAAGACCCTGATTCTGGAAAATTACTGCCAATAAAGATTTTATTTGTTGAGGCATTAAAACGTGACCTTTATTTGGAAGCACTCATTTTAAACTATTAAGATGGCCTTTAAAGGAATTTAATCTACAATGACAAAAAGCCAAAATAAAATTTAAACTCTCTTGATGCATATGTATATGCACACACACCCAAACATTACAGATGTTTTCTTCTCAATGGCAGTGTATATGAATCTCTTCTGAGTTTAGACTTTAAGTGAACCATTTACTAATTGCTCAACAGCTATTAAAGAGTTAAACGTTGGGGGTGAAGTGGCACATGAATGCGTGTATATTTTGGGCTCCTTGGTTTCAAATTATCAGAAGATGGAGTTAGGCCAGAAGAGAAAGTGAATGCTTTGCTGAATTTCCCAGCTTCTTAGAAGATCTCTTGCTGCTAGCCCAAAAAAGACACCTGATTTTCAAACAGGTTGGTACTACTCAAGAGGAGGAATAAGGAACAGAGAGAAGAAGTTGCCCTTAACTGGACCAGGGGGATTAAGAGAGTGAAGGATCTGAGAGCAACTGGTTTTGCTTTCTCTTTTGTTTTGTTTATTTGTTTCCCCTGCAGATTTTCAGAAATAAGAAACCCTGAGCCTCTGGAAGCAGAGAAAAAGATTCAGATTCCCCACACGGAAGCCTACCTCTGAAGGATTATAGCTTTGGAGCCAGGAGAAACTTTCGAGATTCTCTAGCCCAAACCTCTCATTTTAAAGATAAGGAAATTAAAGTCCAGAGATGAAAGGTGATCTGACCAAGGTCACACAATTAACTATCTTTCCATGAAACCGGGCTACATAGCCTTTAATGTTACTTGATAAGGTCTAAATTTAAGAGTTATTTCTTAATTCATTTCAAGAATAATTTATACAATTAGGGAGTGCAATTCAATTCAATTCAACAAACATTTTTCTGTTTAAATTTGAGCAGTTATGGTTTCAAGACAATGATAGGAGACTGAAGGAATCAGAATAAGGAAAGAGGTGTGACAGAATGAGATGGAGTCATGGAGTCCTTTCTATGGGAACAGCTGATTAGGGAAGAGACCTTAGAGGTAATGACTGACTCACAAGCCAAGTATACCTAAGGGAGAAAAGATCTGCCCTTTAGTGTGGTCCTGTGAAAAGAACACTAGCGCTGGGGTCAAAGGTTCAGTTCAGTGTTTTTTAGTCATGGCTGACTCTTTGTGACCCATTTGGGGTTTTCTTAGCAAAGATACTGAAGTGGTTTGCCATTTCCTTCTCCAGCTCATTTTACAGATGAGGAAACTGAGGCAAATAGTTAAGCGGCTTCTCCAGGGTCACACTGCTAGTAAATATCTGAGGCCAGATTTGAACTGAGAAAGATGAGTCTTCCTGACTTCAAGCCCAGCACTCTATCCACTGTACCACCTAGGCTCAAAGGACATAGATTCAAATTCGAATTCAAATCCTACCTCTGATCCTTACTACTTGTATAACCTTGAGCAAGTCACTTACCCTTTAGTTTCCTCATATATAAATTGAGGGGACGGGACTAGATGACCTCTAAAATCCCTTGCAATTCAACAGCCTAATGCCAAGATTGGAAATAACCTTCTCTGCTCCACTCAATAATTGAAATAAGCTCTAGTGATCACTACAGTGCATGGTACAGCAGGCTTCCTGGTCAGAGAATAACTATCTGAAGGGTCATGTCTTCAGTTCACTTTTACCAAGTGTTTATCAAACTTCCAATAGCCTTGTGTGTGAATAAGGTCCCTTCAGCTCAAGGGGACTATTGTATCTTAGCTACTTCAGAAACATAAAACTGAGGAAAAAAAGTCATAGGGAATTTAATTATACAGCTGACACCATCAAGGTGTGGGTTTGAAAGTGTTGATTGAAACATGATAGATGACACATGAATCAAAATGTCGATTTGGGAAGGCACTGTAGGAGAACCCCATAACAGACTGAAGAGGGGAATTTCACACACATATGGATGGAATGTTCCCTTTGAGTGTTAGTGGTTTCATTCCTCTTAGAAAAGGAAAACGACATCTTTCAGAAGATCCTTCAAGGTAGAAGGCAGAGATCAAAACCCTAGACCTTACCAGGCATCCTTTCAGTTTTTTAACAAATCTTAAAGAGAGAAACCAGCTGAAATAATTTAGTATAGAGAGCACAGGAATGGAAGTTGGGAGACAGGGTTCTAGTCCTTAACTGCCACTGATTTCCTATGAGTCTACGGAACTTCTCTGAACCTTCATTTCATTACGTATAAAATGAGGGAGAGGGTTTTTTGCAAGTTCAAATGAATCAAGACAGGTAACAGTGCTTTAAATTCTTTGGACAAGTAATAACAACAGCAATGATTATTTTTATGGTAACTCAGCTTGATAAAGTGCTTTAAGATTTACAAAGGGATTCATGAACACCGTATAACGTAGCTAGGTAGAAGACAGGAAAATTGAGAGAACGTTGCTATTATTTTGCACACCAACAATGTTTATGAAGTCAGGGTGATTTTCAGCACTCCTGGGGCCAGAGTGAATTTGGGTGGAGGTGCTTCATGATTTTTATTTCCTTTTTTTTTTCTCAAGGCAATTAGGGTTGTGACTTGCCCATGGTCACACAGCCAGTAAGTATCTGAGGCTGCATTTGAACTCAGGCCCTCTTCAGCTGAGTACATCCAGGGCTGTTACTCTATTCTCTGTGTCACTTAGCTGTCTCTCTTCAAGATTTTTTAAATTACCTTTTACTCTAAGGAAGCTATTAGAAAAGAATGGGACAAGGGATCATCCCTCGAACTGAGACACTCAAGGCCCTAGGTGCCTGGAACATTGATCCCCAAAACCGAAGTTCACCAATAATAGACCAAAGTGTGACTGTAGGAAAAAGCTTTATGACAACAACCTTGACCAGGGGAACAGGGATCTGTTAAGTTCTTAGGGATAGGAAATTACTGCAAAAGGGGACTTGTTGCCAACCTGCACAGCTCATTCCTGGCTCATAAATGAGAAACACCGATCGAAGCTGCTATACCAGGGATCATGAGTGGTCAGCAGCATAATTTTCTGAATTCTTGGACAGTAATGGGAAAATTAAGAAGACAGAGTGGCTTAAGGGGAAAGATAATGAGCTCAGGTTTGGACATGCTGAGTTTGAGATGTCTATGGGCATCCATTTTGAGATGCCCAATATGTCGATTGCAGATGTGTCAAGAGAGAGGTGGGAATGGAAAAATAGATCTGAGAATCATCTGCATAGCTGATGGGATTACCAAAAGAAACAATACCAAGGGAGAAGGGAAGAGGGCCTGGGACAGAGTTTGAGGGAGATCCATATTAAAGGGTTATATGGGGGATACCCAATATCAAGGACTAGCAGACACAGCCTGGATGAAGGTCCATTAAAGGATACAGAGTAGGAACAGTCAGACAGATAGGAAGTAAGCTAGGAAAAGGTGACTATTTACAGCAGCTCTCTTTGTAGTGTCAAAAAAACTGGAAAATAAAAGGATGTTCATCATCTGAGAATTAGCTGAACCAATTATGGTGTATGAATATAATAGAATGTTATTGTGTCTTAGGAAGTGATGAAAAGAATGACTTCAGAGAAACCTGGGAAAAATTATATAAACTGATGAAGACTAAAGTTTATACAAAAGAACTTACACAGTTCTGTAAAGAGAAATAATTGTAATTATTGTACAATATTGTAAAGAGAAATAATTTTTAGAGATTTAATAACTCTAATGCAATGACCAAACTCATTCCAGAGTTTCAATGACACAATCTCATTCCAGAGAACTGATAATGAAGTATACTACCCACCTTCTGGTATATATATATATATATATATATATGTGTGTGTGTGTGTGTGTGTGTGTGTATAAATATGTACATATATATGTATATGTTAATGTATATTGGGAATTTGTTATACTTGACTCTACATGAATTTTGAGTTTTATTTTTTCTTTTCTTTTTTCCCAATGAGGGAAGATGGGAAGAAATGAAAATAAATCCTTGTTAGTTGAAAAAATTTAAATTTAATATTATTTATAGAAAAACAACAGGGGTGGCTCGGTGGTGCAGTGAATAGAGTGCCGGCCCTGGAGTCAGGAAGACCTGAGTTAGGATCTGACCTCACACACTTAACACACACACACACACACACACACACACACACACACACACACAAAACCTAGCTGTGTGACCTTGGGCAAGTCATTTAACCCCAACTGCCCTCCAAAAGAAAACAAAGGGAAACAACATACACCACCTTATTCTAAAATGGTGGAGTCTTTTCAGAAAGTAATAACGTCCAAAAGGAATCATTTAATCTAACCCATACATTTTAAATATTGGAGAACTAAAGCACAGAGAAAAGAAATGTGCTGACCAAGGTCACACAAGATGTTAATGGCAGAACTGGTATAGACTCTGCCCCCAAATTTATGTTCGTTCTTGTTGCATTTTGAATCAATCAATCGAGTATTTATAAAGCAAGGCACTGGGGAATTCAAGGACAAAAATGAAACAGTCTGTGCCCTGAAGAAGTTTACGTTACATGGGGGAATCAGTAGGTACATATGTAAATGTACACAGATATAAACAAAGCAAATGTGAGATAATTTCACTGGGAATGCAAGGAGATATTAGTACCTAAGGGGGATCAGTAAAAATTCATATAGAAGGTTACATTTGAACTGGGCCTAGAAAGAAGCTTTTCATCGAAAATACAAGGGCCCTTGTCCACTTCTCCTTATGTATCTCCCATCATGCTTCATATGAGACTGCATATAGTGAGGATCAATACATGTGGCTGAATATCTACGTTTCAGTATGGGGAAGGCAGCCCACAACAGCAAAGAGATGAGAGACTGGTCATAGGATCAAGACCTCAAAGGGCATCTAGTATAGCATGTCATCTCTGAAAGCTAAGGGAGTTGTCCAAGGCCACACAGCTAGTGGGTTATCAGAGTCAGCATTTTAACTCACGTCCATTTGAGTCAGTTTCTATTTCCACTGCACCAGAGAGGTATAATGTCAAATCTGAAGAACAGCAAGAAGGCCAGTTTGGTTAGACTATAACATATGGGCAAGGAAATAATATGAAATAAGCTTGGAAATGTAGGCTGGATGAGTGTTATGAGGGATTTTAAATGTCAAATAGAAAAGTTTTTATTTGATCCTAGAAGCTACAGGGAGTGGGTAGAGCTTAGTGAAAAGAAACATAAAATGATCAAATCTATGTTTTAGGAATAACACTTTTGAAAAAGAATCATGAAAGATCATCAGATCATAGACCGCTGAGGGAGAATTTAAAGGTAATCTCATTTAACCCTTTCATTTTATAGATTAGGAGCTTGAGACATGATTAGGGAAATGAGTCATACAAGTATACCACCTGTCAGTGGCAGGTCCAGGATTCAAATGCAGATCTCATTCCACATTCAGCATTCTCTTCCTTACCAGGATAGCTGAGTCCTTATAGAAGCCCACTTTGAGCAAGTTCAAACTTTTCTTAGAAAAACTCCTTGCCTAGTACCTAGCTAAACTCAGGGATCCTTAGACAATTGATAATAGACACTGAGGGTTACAACAGTTCGCTTGTGGGCCCAGAAAGGAGAGGTTTTGCAGTCTAAAAAAAGCGACAACAGAGACAAGGGCATAGTTATCAAGAATATTTATAACAGGAAGCTACTAGATTGTTCCACTCAACCCTGGTCTATCCCCTTGACTGAGGCATGTTCCACACCACTTGTCCAGAGAAAACTGTATAAAATTGAGAAAGGAAGCTTTAATTAGTGGTCACTGAAATTTTCTTCTTTCATATAATTTTGGCTGGTGGGCAGCGATGACTATGGTAGCCAGGTGAAATCATACCATGGGACTACCACATATGATTCTGTGATGTTGGAGATGTGAACTATTAACGCTGCAGAGAGAGGAACCATCTTTTTCATTACTCAGTTGAGTCCTGGAAGCATAACAAGACTCCTGATAAAATCCAAGGCCAAGTCCCACCCCTTCATTTTATGGAACTGCTCTTTTGTCAGATATATGTGAAAATCAAGAATAGCAAAGTAATAACTAAAGGTTTCCCTTTTAGAAAATATATGATCTATGCAACATGAAATCAATAATGAGAAGATGCAGCAACAGAATTATATTACCATTTGCAGGCTAAGTTGGCAGTAAGGATTCTCCAAAGGCCTATATGGCTAACCAATAGATAGGAAGGTTATGGCCCAGCAGTATTTCCTTAACTTTTGACATGTTGCTTGGAACATGGAGGGGGGAGCAGGGGAAGGACAGAGAGAAGGGGCTAGAGAGCAGGGCTGGGAGAAGTGAGATATACAACCTGTTCAAAGAAACCTAGAGAAGTTTGATGGCAATTGTATGCTAGGAGTTTCTAGAATGGTGCAAAGGCCAACTTACCACCAGGACTAGCCGTGTGCCGCCCCCTTCCCTTGATGTGAGCACCTCTGCTTGCTACTTTGAGAGATAGCACACTCTAGTTGGACTTGGGCTTAGAAGGCCTAAGTTATAATAATGAATCTTACATTAATTAGTCCTGTGCCTGATTAAGTTCCTTAAATTCAAACTCCAAGTCTCTTCATCTATTAATTAAGTAACAGCAAATCCTTAAACTATGCATATTAAGATATTGTTGTAAGGGAAATGTTTTGCAAATCTTAGAATGCTACAGAAATGTGAGTTGTTATTATACTGAGTTATGTTGTAGACCCACATGCTAGGATATCTCATCCAAAACACAAGGGTCCTTGTCTGCTTTTGTTTGTGAAACACACATGTTTCATACGAGACTCTGAACACAGTGACGATCAATACATGTGACTGAATATCTATATTTATATGTAATATGTATGTGTATATATGCATTATATATAATATATACTTAAAATTGATAAATTTTGTTTGTCTTTTACAACACAATATTGTATACTCTCTCCACTCCCACTGAATTATCATTATGAGGTAAAACATTTAAAGATAAGCGATGAATAGAGCAACTAATAAATACCCCCTTTCCTAGACCAAGCTCCCTCTCCTTCAACATCCATGGATTCTCTGACTTCTTCCACTACCATAGAGAGGCTCTTATCTGTGGTTACCAACTTTCTGACAGAGAAAAAGAAAAGGAAGTTCAAAGATTTAAAAGAATATCTGTGGATCCTACTGCCCCATCATGTTCTTAACCAATTTGTCTTTGTTTTTTTTTTTTTCCCTTAAAACCAAAAATGTGGTCCTATAAATGATGGCAGCATCTTAAACTCAAGGAGAAATGTCCCATTTTTTGGTGGGTCATATTCCCATTTTCAACAGACCAGCAGCACAGGCTAGAAATCCTGATCCACAGCAATCAGACTGCCTCTTTCCCATTACATAAATGGCTCTGAAACTCTACTTCGTCCCTGAAGCCTTTCTGGCTCAATCAAAGAATTGCTCACATCCATTCATGGATTAATAATTATGTTTAATTTTTCTGATCTGCCCTACTGAAAAAATTATCCCCTCCCTTTGTCCCCTGTCACTCAAAGGCACTGATGCTTTGGCCTAAGTGAAGTAACATTGTCATCTGGCCTACCAATCTGTCTTGTGCAGGGTTATTCACATTTGTCTGTCTGTCATACACTGACATATAAGATTCAAGGATGGCATATGTGTGTCCACATGTCTATGTCCGCGTGTGTGTGTGTGTGTGTGTGTTTATTGACAAGGGTACATGTGGAGTGGAGAGGTTCTTTGGTTCAGTCCAAATGCTGCGAAGCACTTTAGAGGAAGCTTATGGAAGATAACAATGATGATGGAGAAGACCTATAAAGAACAAAGGACGTTTACCTTGGAGGTGTAGGTGTGGCCATCCGAGCCGCAGACAAGGCTGTTGTGTGCAGAAGCTGTGCAAGGTTTGCACTTGACTACATTTGAAGTTCCAGTCCAGTGTTTGTGGGCGATGTTCCCCTTCTTTTGCCTAAGACTATGAAGCAGAGACACACACACACACACACACACATACAAAAGGGGAAAAAATTAGCCAAGATAGCTAATAACCAAATAGCCCAGAGTTTTTCTTTGATGGATTATGGGTGTGGAAGACACTTATAACAATAAGGCCTAGAACCCCACTATTCAAAGGTGTTTGTTTTTAATCAAGCAAACCCCTCCCCTTCTCATCTGCTCTCAACTATTCTTCCTGTCACCCTGAGGAAAAGCCAAGGTAGAGTAGACGTAGATTAGGGCACCTGTAGTCAACAATTTGAAAATGACTTCCTAAGAACTAGATTACCAAGCTGTCACTCCAGTGGGGCAACAGCATCATGAAAAGGGGTGGTCACTTGATCTTCTGATCTGTCTGCAGTCCCACAGACTGCTTGTGAGAGGGCCACATTTCTACCATCTCACAGGGACAGGAGAGATGTTAGACTTTGTAAGTATTAATGATACAAAAACATGTAATCGACTCAAGAGCCCACTGGCCATTGAATAATTAGGGTGCTCAACTACTTATGCTTGACCAAGATAGGAGGACATCTTTTTAATTTATTTTTTGCAAGTGTCATCATCAAACAACAAGAATTCATTAAGAATCTACTAGGTGCCATCACTGTGCTAGTTGCTAGGGAAACAAATAAAATAAATGAAATAATTCTTGCACAAGAAGCTTACATTCTGGGGGTGGAAGGGTAGGTAGTGAGGAGGGCAGACAAATAGCATCTGCCATATAGAGACACAATTAAGATTTTCAAAACACTTTCCATTTGATCCTCATGATAATTCTGAGACAGATGATATTATTATCTACATTTTTTTAAATGAGGAAACAAAGTCTTCAAGTGGTCACACAGGGTTATGCAGCTAGTAAACATCAGGGCAGGATTTAAATTCAGTTCTTTCTGACTCCAAGTCCATGGTGTTTCCATTATACCACCATATGTTCAACCTGAATTGAGGTATCACAGGACTGAAGAGTGGGTGAGGCTGGGTGACCCTTGAGGTCCTTTCCATTTCTAAATCCTAAGAAACCATCTCATTCAATCCTTTCATTTTACAGATTCAGAAGCTAAGGGTCTGAAAGATTATTCGATTTACCCATGGTGACCTAGGAAGTTGCAAAGCCAGGATTCAAACCTAGGCCTTATAACTTCAAATCCAGCCTTCCTTCCACCATATCACACAAAGGCCAAGATGCGCATCTCCACTTCTGAAGCTGAAGAAACTGATAAGCAGTCCTTTTTTCTCTGTCCTCTAAGCACAGCACAAAGCCTATCTCAGAGTGGTGTAGATAGAAATGCATTCCTAAATACAACTGAATGACTTTATCACAGCTGTAGAAAAGTATCTCTGGATACATTTTTAAAGCAATTTCATTCCAGGTTGCAATTTGCCAACCGATAAAGACTCCAAGGTAATGTCACTTTCAAGCGTTAAAATAATCAAAATTCTATTCTTTCATTTCAGCTCAAGTTTTCTCCAATTCTAACCTTTGTCATAATGATGCATAGGGCTATTAGGATGGCTTGTGTCCACAGAAGGAACCCCATCACAGTATCACAGACCAGTAAAATAAAAGCCTGTGGTCAAAGCTGTCATTTCTCTCTTATCAGGAAGCCACTCTCCCAACAAACCACATTTTGTAACTCAAGTAGCTTTCAGAGTGAATTCAGCTCTAAGGATAAATATTACTAGGCCAATCATAAATCCCACAGAGAGAGCCCTCATTGAGGTTTGCTCACATGAAATGATTATACAGAATAGACACCTGCTCCAATACACTGGGGGTACAGGGCACTGAATTCCTAATAGCATCTCAAAAAATTATTTTGTCTTTAATATATATTTTACATTGCCTCCTTCCAGCACCTAGAGCAGGCGTCTGTATATAATAGGCATTTAAAATAAATGTTTATTAAATTACAGTGAATCCAGCTACTTAACTATCCTTGGTAATTCCATAAATTATCAAATGGCATCTAACTACCTAGTACCTTTTTGGAAGGGAGAAAAGGACATTCCATTATACCTTTTCCACCATCAGCTAAAGCCAAGAAAGTAGGCCCTAAAGAGACATACTGATTTGACCAAAGAAACAGCTTTCTGCTTAACAGGGCAGCCCTCTATTTATTCAAAACTATTTTATCCTTAGAGAGCAAGGGGGAACCCCTCAGGCCTGGACCAGATTGACTAAAATGATAGATAGCTAGAGAGGATGTGGAAAAATTGGGACACTAATTCATTGTTTGTGGAAATGTAAAATGATCCAATCATTTTGGAGAACAATCTGTAATTATGTCCAAAGAGTTATTGGACACAATAAGAGAATAATGAATACAGTAACGGCAATATTGTTTTTAGAATGACTTTGAGCCAATAGGTTATTTTGTCTATTATAAATACCCAAATTAACTATAAAGGACTTATGAAGAAAGATCTTATCTGCATTCAGAGAAAGAACTGATAAAGAGAAGTATATACAGAATAATTTTACATATACATACCAATTTGTATCTAATGGTAGCTATCCCTGGTGTGGTAGGGAAGAAAAAAAAAAACTGCTTGATAATTTTGTTGTATGTTTGAAAGGAATAGCAAGTTGTACATACTAGATTTGCAGTTTTCTGCATCTTTTTTATTGTACTATATTATGGAAATGCTTGTTTTAGTCTACAAATGTAAAATTAAATTTAAAAAAGAGTTTGGAGTGTTAACATAAGACTTTTTGCTCTCAATTGGGAAGACTTAAGGAGTTGGCATGAGAGCTAGCATTTGACCAGGTTTGACTGGAGGTATTAAGCAGAGGTTCAAGATACAGATCTTTTGAATTCTTTTCCTCTAGACCTCACTCTTTGTAATTATGCAGAAAAATAGATGTTTCTTGTTTCTGTTTTCTTATACCTGTCTTCTCTATCTGAAAAAACAATGAAGCAGAGGTGTGGGGCTCTGGTCCTCTCTATCTTGCCACCTTTTCCCTAAGATGTTGGCACAGTACAGAGCATTAACACTCCTTTGGAGGCAGTTGTGGATGTAAAGCTTCTCCTGTGGAAATACAACGAGTAATATCAGTCTTTCCTCTCCTTTTTCATCTCCCTGTAAAAAATCTGAGAAGTCCAATGATTTTTAGTCAAATTAGGTCCAACAATGTCTAAGATGAATATTCATTGCCAACATTCTTTAAATAATAATTTTGTCATATTTTTAAGATAGTTAAGGATGATGATATATACCCTTTACACTTCTTCCCTGGCATGTGTGACTGGAAAAGGAGGTGAACTTGTCATGTAGCAAGAGTAAAGGATAACTAATGAACAGTTCATATGATCTACTAGCATATACAGTGTTTTTAAAAAAAAATCAAGAAAAGATAGATGGACTCCTTTCCCTATGATAGTGTAATGACAAGCACAGAAGTAGTTCACACCCTGTTTCAGCTACTGAATTAACACCTTGTTTCAGTTCAAGTTTCTTTTGAGCCTTGTGTCAAGTCTGTTAAGAAACAGAAAGTGTGTCAACACCAATTGCCCTCCAAAAAGCAAAAAGAAAAAAAAAAAGAAACAGAAAGTGTGAACGGCACAACTTGTGAACCCTAGAACTGATTAACTCCTGCAACAGGGAGGGGAGGAGCTAATGACCATATAGGACAATTTCCAGGCTAGAGACAGCAGAACTGAGAAGAGGACTCTTGTGGTGGCAGAGTCAAGAAGGAGAAAACTTGTGGTATCCCAGAACTCTGTCTGCTCTGTCTATGTTGATGTTTGTTTTTGATGCTTTGTACAGAAGCCCTGGGACCTTACTGGAAGCCCTGAAAGAGGGTTTTATGGTTGAATGTTTACAGAAGTCCTAGAGGATGGTTTTGGAGGTCCTGGGAGTTTACTGATGATTTGTGCTGCTCTCTTGGACCTTGTCTGTGGGTCTGTGTTGATTTCTTTGTTGATGATTTGTGTTGAGTTCTCAGACCTTGTTGGTGGGTCTGAGTTGATTTCACAGGCAGATTGATTGATGACGGTGCTCGCAATGTGTATGAATATTATTGTGGCTCTGTGAAGCTTTGTCTCCCCAGAAACAGAAACTGTGAAGGATTTGAGGTGGACTGGTCACTGTGAACTTTAATACGTAACAGGAACTGGACAAGGAGCTGGACAAGGAACTGGGAGCTGCTTGCCTTTGTACCCAGGTGACAGTTGGAGCTGGGACCATGGAAGCTGAGAGCCAGACTCAAGTCAAGCTGAAAGAAGACTTTACTTGGATACTGTGTACTGACTGAGAAGATTATGATTTACTATGACCTAGGGGTGAAGAACTTTGACTTTTGTACTTGATGATTGAATTAAGGATTTTGTGTTAACTAAATGAATGTACTTTGTTTTAAAACTATGTGACCACTTTGGTGAAAACTATGTGGACATTTGAGTGATAAGTTGTTGAGTTGTGACACGGTAAATACTGCATTTTGATTTTCTGTGATAAGCTGTAACACTGGGATTGCTGTACCTTGATTTTCTGTAAATGTTCTGCTCTTTTTTTGTTATTGAATAAATGGAGAGTTCACTATACTATGTAATTAGAACCTTGAAAGCTGTTCACAGCAGAAGTCCTCTGGAAAGCTGCTCATGCTTGGCTTTACAGATAGACATGCACAAGCATATAGCCAAAAGTTAAACAGAATGAGAAAACATGATGTATATTCACTTCAAAGAAATAACAGACCCAACAAAATACTTTTTAGAATTTTAAGGATTATCTAGCTGTGTAACCTTGAGCAAGTTACTTAACCCCAATTGCTTAAAAAAAAAGAATGTTAAGGATTTTATCCTCAAAAAATAAAAGTCATTTTTGGGTTTTAGAGCCAGGAACTCCTATGAGTAGATAGTGTGCTTGGTAATGCCCATGAAATACCTCTCTTGAGTAAAATTGTGTGTTTATTAGTGGGCCTCCAGAGTTCTGATCCTCAACAAGTATGGGGTATAGTAGGCTCCCTACTTTCATTCCTCTGCCACCAAAATGGTTTCTAATTAAACTCAATAAATGATTTTCTAGTGGTTATTATGAAGATAATAATCACAGGTCCACTGCTAATATGTCTAAGCTGAAGGAACATTTCAACCTTCTTTCCTCTATTTGAATGATTCCACCTTGTTATGAATAAAATACTTCTTGTCCACCCTCCTCTTTCCACTTAGAATTCCAGGTACCAGAAAACTCCAGAGACCATTCAATACTACATTTTAAAAGTGGGAAAATAAACCAATAAGGTAGGTGAGGAAACCAGCAACCAGTCTCTGATTTATTTCTTCCTTACCTTAACTTCATCTCTCTGATGAGCATATGATCAATCCCCAGAAGTTACTTTTCCATGATGATACTAATTCCTTGGCTCAGTGGGAATTTGCCTGTTACCGTATAAGTATTGGAGATCCTGGTGATATGAAAATTGCCCATTTGAACATTATTTCTAAATCTTTTGAAAAACTGAGTTGAAAATATCACCCACTACCATAGAATAATAGGATTGAAGACTGAAAGGCACCTTCGAAATCATCTAGTTCAATCCCTTCACTTTATCATTATAGAAGGTGGGGCTAAGAAGAGTGAGTGATATGTACAATGTCAGATGGTCATGGTCTCCATTTTGCAGATGAAGCTCAGGGAGGTTGTGACTTTCCCAGAATTATGTAAGTCTCAAATTTCTTCTACTCTAAATATTGTTGCTCCAAAGGACTTACCAGCCTCCTCTGTCTCTCATTAATTGGACAAAAATAGGTCCCTGCCCAAGCATCACTTAATGATTATTTTGGGGGCCCAGATAGCTCAGAGTAAAGGCAAATATTAATTATTTCTCTTTCTGCTAGCAGCCCTGAAGGTCTTCCCCTTCCAGTTTGATTTTTTTTTTTATTTTAAAGGGGCCAGCCCTTGACTCACTTCTTAAAGAGACCTAATCACTGAATGAGTGTTGCCTCAGGCAAAGTGAGATCTCAGAAAGACTTTAGCTTGAAAAGACAAAGGTCTCCCACTGCTTCCTGGGCCATCTATAGTTGTCCTGATCTATATCTGGCCACTAGATCCAGATGGCTCTGGAGGAGAAAGTGAGACTGGTGACTTTACACAACCCTCCCTCACTAAAACCCATTCAATTGCAAGTCATGGCATCATATTCCTGATGTCATGGTTCTCTTTGAGAATGAAAGACAAACCATAACACAACTGCATCCCCATCTTTTTCCAGGAAGACAGCTGCCTGAAGTCCTGGGACAACTCAACCGAAAGCCAAACCCCTGTGAACTGGACAAATTATAACCAACTTGCACTCATTCTCAATAATTAACATTCTTCCATACCATCATACCCACCCCATCCTGGTTATTCTGAAAACTCAGATGCAATGGCTAGATCCCATTCTCCACTTCCCACTGGCCCCTCCCTTATTCCTAGCCCCCTTACTCCCTCCAGTGCCTCTGCCCCCACTTCCTACTCTAAAGCTCCTTGACCCTTCCCATTATGCTCTCTAGAATGCCTGCTTTATAGGTAACCAATTGGCTTTCATCTTAAGCATTTTCTTTTCTGTCTCCCTCCATCTTGAAGTCATTAAAACTGGTTCCACTCTAATCACACAGCTTCCCTGGTTACCCTTTCCAGTACTGTTAGCACTTTCACTCATTGGTTGAAGTTGGGGAGTCATAATACGCCTGGTTCTCTGTTTCCATTTCTAGTCTCTCCATCTGCCACCATCAATAAGTAACCTCTCCTCCTTTGAAGTTCATTCAATCCATATTTATCACCCAATCAAAATTCTAGTCACTGTTGCTTACAGACCTGCAGGACATCCTATTTTCTTATTCAAAGCATTTAATGGCTGGTTCACAGTCTCTCTCTTCTCCCCAAGTCCTGCTTTCATACTATAGGACCTGAACACACATATTGATACTACTTCAAATACCCTAACCTCCCAATTCTTCAGCTTACTCTTCCATCTCATTACAGTTAGAGACAGAGATGGTCATTGATCTTTGTGTCAATCACAAGTGTCTCACATCCATGTTAATGAAATGACTTTATTTGGTCACAGTCTGTGGCCATTCTGTCTCTCCCTCTCCCTTGAAATTCAAAAGCCTCTTCTTTGACCACATCCTGATTTCCAATCACTCCACCCCTCAGTTCTTTCTCAGGCCATCACCCCCTACATGGTCTACATTCTTCTTCCCATTCTTGACCTCTTGGTGAACTACTTCAACTCTATATTGACCTTTTTCTTCAGGTCTTTGTCCTTTTATCCTGTTGAAGATCTTGCTCTTCCAAACCCCGTCCTGCTGCCTTTACCTTACTCACATGCTACTGAATGAACCCAGGAGAAAACTCACAAAATGGTGCTATTTCTGTCCATTGCAAGTTTATGTTTCATAATCTCAACTGGGTACTCATTGGAGTAGAAATGCTTTTAAATCTCCCTAATGGTTTCTCTATCCTACTCACACCATCAGTTTTTCCAAAACTTTTCATCTCTCCTCAAGCCTCCCACAGTTCCATCTATGATTACCCAATTAGCTAAGAACTTTGCATCATATGTCACTGAAAAAAATGTAGGCCAGTCACATGTTGTTTTTTTTTTTTCCTCCCCCTCATCTCACATCATTCAAATATCTTCACCCACTATCCCCTCCTTCATTCCCGGATCACTTGAAGAGGTGGCCCTTCTCCTAGCCAAGACAACATTCCCCCCCACACACATGCACAAGCTATCTCATTCCATCTCATCTTTTCCAGCAGATTGCCCCTTTTATCATTCTTACTCTTTCACTTATATACCATTTTTCTCCTTATCTACTGGCTCCTTCCCCCTTAACTATAAACATACCCATATTTTCCTCATACTCAAAAACCTTATTTGATTTGTTTGTCACTATAGCCACCATCCTATATCTCTCCTCTCTTTTGTGGCTAAATTCCTATTAGAAGACTATCTATTGATAAGACTATCATTGGTACTTACAGTCCTTTCCCCTAACACTCTTCTTAACTCTTTGCAGTCTGGCTTCTGATCTCATCATTCAATTGAAACTGCCCTCTCCAAAGTTATCAATGATCTTTTCTCAAGTCTCATGATTGTTGACCTCTCTGTAGCCTTTGACACCGTCAATCACCTTCTTCACTCTTGTTTTCCTGACTCCACATTTCACCTCTTTCTCTTGCTATCTGTCTGACTGCCCCATTGTCTTGCCTGCTAAATCTTCATGCAAGTTGTTTCAATAATTGCGAGCATCCCCTGATGCTCTGATATGGACTCTCTTCTCTTCTCCTATACCATTTCACCTCAAGTGAAAACAGAAGATAGGAGCACTTCTGATTCAGGTCAAGTGGTCCTTATTAAAAGAGTCACTGTGTGAAATATCCTGCTAGATTTTAACTCCATGTGGACAGAGGCTTTGCCCCTTTAATTTAATCTCTGTTACCTCCCTAATAGATTTTTCTATAATCATTGAGGAAAATTCAGAGAAAGAGCTAAATGCACTCTTAAAAATTATCAGCTCCAGGGCGGCTAGGTGGCACAGTGAATAGAGCACCAGCCCTGGAGTCAGGAGGACCTGAGTTCAACTCCGGCCTCAGACACTTGACACACTTACTAGCCGTGTGACTTCTGGCAAGTCAATTAACCCCAATAGCCCTCCAAAAAGCAAAAAAAAAAATTATCAGCTCCAACTTCTTCATTTTACAAATGGGGAAATGAAGGACTAGATAAGGAAGTAGCATAAGGTCATTCTCAAGTTCCTGAAAAAGAACAGCTTTACTGGGGGTAGCATCCCTGGAAGCAAGGCAGTTCACCTCTCCTGCCTACTCTGGGTGGCAAAGTTTACATATGGTACTCAGGTACCTCACTGACTTGACAGGAAAGTTGTATGAATGAATGAATTCCTTAGGGAGGCCTAAGGCAGCTGTCTGTTCTCTTTCCTTCTCTGTTTGTTTAATGAATCACTGTTTGCATTATCTTTTATTGCATAGACTTTAGGGTCCTCTGGGTTTTCATCAAAGCCATTTTTGCTCATGCATGCTGTTTTCAAGAGTACAGAAAAACTGACTGTGGCCAGTGGGATGCTATTTAATGGATGAGAAGGCTGCCACCATGGGGTTAATCTCAGCGAACATGATTCTTTCAGTGGAGCACAACACATTTATCATCATTCTCATACCAGACTGTCTGACATTTATAATGAGTCAGCAAATGTAGGCAGACATTCCAGGCGCCTGGCTCCTACTCTCCTGGGTCTGTCCCTAGTAAGCTTACCAGCACAGAAATTCTTAATAGAAACTCCCAAAGTATGTTAATAAAAGTCCCCAAACAGGACAGACAGCCTTACTTGAGAAAAGTTAACTACATGTAATGATGCTCTATTAGACAGCTAAACAAAAAAGTTTAAACACAAACTAGGGAAGTGTGAAAGCAGACCTCTCTAGGGAAAAAGCTGAACCAAAGTATTAGCTTATTATGTGACCTGGGTCAAACTGCTGAGAGGCAGTGTGGGATATGGGAAAGGATTGGGAAAAGCAATACAGCAGAGTAGAAAAGCACTAGCTTTGGAGAAAGACTATTTGGCCTCAAATCTTGCCTCTGCCATTTGTTACCCATGTGACCTTGGGCAAATTACTTAAACTCTCTAGGCTTCAGTTTACCCATCAGTAAAACGAGGGAATTAAATGGAATGGCTTCTAACATTCCTGCCAGGTCTAAATCTAGGATCTTCTAATAGGGGGATAATCAGGAGAGACTTCTATTCAAATTCTGCTTCAGATTCTTCAATCACACAATCAAAAAGCATTTGTTAAGCACCTTCTTACTATATGCCAATGATGGTACCTGGAACCATCATTGCAAAAGGGAAATGAAATAGTCTCAGCCACAAGAATTCTATCTTTGCCTTTCCTATTGTTTTACTAAGACAAGAATCTGCCTTCTGGCATTCTATGTTTCAGCAAAACTGCTTGCTCTCTTTTCTCATTCTCTCCATCTTCCATCAATTTGCTTTTTCTCATTTTGTCCTCCATCCCTAATTTGGACTCCCCTAACCTAATGCTATCTGTTCAAATCTGCAAGGCCCAGAAGACACACCACCTTCTCCATGAGACCATTCCTGACTGCTTTCTATCTCCCCACAAGGTGAAGGCTATTTCTCCTGCATTACATTTCTCATAGCACTTTGTCTCCTCATTGCCAAAACACACACACACACACGCGCACACACACACACACACACACATGTTCTATATTGTTAGCTTCTTAAAAGCAGGGTCTGTGTCTTATTTATCTGAGTTCTCTGTTCCTGCCACAGGGACTTACATATCAAAGGTCCTTAAAATGTTTGTTGAATTATTGTAAAATTCGATAAAGATGGAGATTGAATCAATCAATCACCCCACCTCCCTTTAAAGTAACTACCTTGATCAAGTCAAAATATTTCTATTGACTTAATCAATCAATCAAACTTATTAAACTTGGGGGAGGGAGGTATCCTAAATCCATATGGGGTTGAGAAAAATTTGGAAACCTAAAAGGATTCTGGACACACAAAGACAAAAAAATATTTAAAAATCAGAAGTGGAATGAATCAGAGTTGTTTCTGGAAGCACTTGCCATTGCTGTGTTCCACAACTTCATTGCAGCCTTGGTTCTGAACACAAATCATGCATGCACACTCTGCCCTCCACATACCCTCAGGCTACATAATGCCAAAGAACACTGTTGAAATGTGAAAAGGGATCTGAAGTTGAAAAAGTTTAAGAAGCCCTGTGCTAAATCAGTTTTGAAGGACTGGAAGCCATTGATGAAATGAAATGACACTATATACACTATCTATCTATCTATCTATCTATCTATCTATCTATCTACATATCTATACCCCAGCTTTTTTTGGGGGGGGGTTATGTTTTGTGCCAGTTCTTCTTATTTATCACGATAGTAAATATCAGTTTTAAAAAGCTAGTTAAGTCTGACTGGATAATTGATATCAAGTGATAATCAGCAGGGGCTCACAAACAATAGTATTAGAGAAATCACCTCCCCATATCTGGGGGTTACTCTAAAGGATTCTTGGGTGTAACCCAGAAGTATTAGGAAAATAACCCCAGAGCATGTGCTACAATTGAATCAGGCAGAAGTGAACTGAATTCAATGACCATGTCTCTCACGTAAGAATAAAGGGTAGAGGGGACTCTTTCTTTAGGGTATGAGGACAGGATAGGAAATGAGTGGAAGGTAGAAGTTACAAGGAGATATATTACAGTTCAAAATGAGGACTTTCTAAAATTTGGAGAACTCTAAAAATGTAGGGGAATACCTCATAAATTAGTGAGCTTCCTATCACCCAAAGTATATTCAAGCTGGAGGACCACCTGATGAAGATGGTGTTGAGGAGCTGCCAGTATTGGTAAGACTGCCCTCTAAAATATTTTCCAGCTAGAAAATTATTTAATTATATGATTCAAAGGAATCTCTCATCTCTCCATTAGGGAACCTAGCAGACCATAAAGGTTCCAGGAAGGACTCTTGAAGCAATAAATGTTAATTTTTTTATTATTATTAATTTTTTTGTTTACTTTTAGTTTACAAGGTTCAATTCCAAAATTCCTTGAGTTCACATTCTGTCTCTCTCCCTGTCCTCCTCCTGCCCCATGGTGGCATACAATCAAGTATAGTATCCACAAATACTTTCACATTAGACACTGGTCAGGTTATAAAGATGGACTGTATCAGATGGAATGAAAAATGGTAAATAGGAAATAAAACCAAACAAGAAAAAGAAAAACATCAGGTGGTTTGCTTCAATCTGGATTCAAACTCAGTTCCTTCTAGTTCTTTCTCTGGATGTAGACATCTCTCTCCATCATGAGCCTTTTGGGATTGACTTATATCATTGCATTGCTGAGAAGAGTCCAGTCTATCAAAGTTGATCATTACACACATGTTGTGTCTGTAATTGTGTACAAATTTCTCTTGGTTCTACTCTTCTCACTAAGCATCAGTTCGTACAAGCCTGTCCAGGTAAATATGAAGTCCATCTGCTTCTCGTTTCTTATAGCACAATAATATTCTATTACATGCATATACCATAACTTGTTCAGCCATTTTCCAATTGATGGGCACCCCCTTAATTTCCAATTCGTTGCCACCACAAAAAGAGCTGCTATAAATATATTTGTACATATGGGTCTTACTCCCACTTCTATGATCTCTTTCGGATAAAACCCTAGAAGTGGTATTGCTGGGTCAAAGGGTATGAAATTATTTATAGCCCTTTAGGAATAATTCCAGATTACTCTCCAGAAAGGTTGGATGAGTTCACAACTCCACCAGCAATGCATTAGTGTTCCAATTTGCCCAGATTCTCTCTAGCATTTGTCATTTTCCTGTTTTATCATCCCACCCAATCTGACTGGTGAGATGTGGTACTTCAGAGTTGTTTTGATTTGCAATTCTCTAATCATTAGTGATTTAGAGCATTTCTTCATATGCTTATAGATAACATTAATTTCTTTCTCTGAAAACTGCCTGTTCTTATCCTTTGACCATTTGTCAATTGGGGAATGACTTGTATTCTTATAGATTTGACTCTATTCTCTGTATATTTTAGAAATAAGTCCTCTATCAGAGACATAGGTTGTAAAAATTCTTTCCCAATTTCCCACCTCACTCTTAATCTTGGTTACATTGGCTTTGTTTGTACAGAAGCTTTTCGATTGAATTTAATCAAAATTATCCATTTTGCATTTTATACTGCTCTCTAATTCTTGTTTGGTCATAAAGTCTTTCCCTCTCCACAAATCTGACAGGTACACTATTCCTTGCTATCCAAGATTGCTTACAGTGTCAATCTTTATACCTAGATCATGCACCCATTTAGACTTGATTTTGGTATATGTTGTTAGATAATGGTCTATGCCCAGTTTCTGCTATACTATATTCCAGTTTTCCCAGCAGTTTTTGTCAAATAGTGAGTTCTTATCCCAAAAACTGGGGTCTTCGGGTTTATCACACAATAGATTACTTTAGTCATTGACTGCTAAATCTCATGTGCCTAATTGGTATGGCAATAAATATATAATTTAATTTAGGTAAAATTGTCATTTTTATTATATTAGCTTGACCCAGCCATGAACAATTGGTACTTTTAGAATTAGTTAGATCTGACTTTATTTGTGTGAAAAGTGTTTTGTAGTTTTGATCATACAGGTCCTGGGTTTGTTTTGGCAGTTAGATTCCCAAATATTTTATAATGTCTACAGTAACTTTAAATGGGATTTCTCTTTCTATCTCTTGCTGTTGAATATCATTAGAAATATACTGGAATGCTGAGGATTTACATGGCTTTAATTTGTATCCTTTAACTTTGGCAAATTTTCTCAAGTAGTTTTTTTTACTTGATTCTCTAGGATTCTCTAAGTATGTCATCATTTCATCTGCTAAGAGTGATAGCTTAGTCTCTTCTTTGCCTAATTTGATTCCTTTGATTCCTTTTTCTTCTGTAATAGCTACTGCTAACATTTCTAGTACCAGATTGAATAAGAGGGGTGATAGTGGACACTCTTGTTTCACCCCTGATCTTATGGGAAATGCGTCTAGCTTCTCCCCATTACATATAATACTTGCTGATGGTTTTAAATAGATGTTACCTATTATTTTAAGGAAGGCTCCATTTATTCCTATAATTTCTAGTGTTTTTAATAGGAATGGATGTTGTATTTTGTCAAAAGCTTTTTCTGCATCTATTGAGATAATCATGTGGTTTCTGTTAGTTTTATTGTTAATATAATCAATTAAACTCATGGTTTTCCTAATATTAAACCATCCTTGTATTCCTGGAATAAACCCTACCTGATCAAAATATATTATTCTTGAGATAAGTTGCTACAATCTTTTAGCTAATATTTTATTTAAAATTTTTGCATCTATATTCATGAGGGAAATTGTTCTATAATTTTCTTTCTCTGTTTTATCTCTTCCTAATTTAGGTATCAGTGCCATATTTGTGTCATAAAAAGAATTTGGCAGGACTCCTTCTTCACTAATTTTCAAAATAGTTTGTAGAGTATTGGAATCAATTGTTCCTTAAATGTTTGATAGAATTCATTAGTAAATCCATCTGGCCGTGGAGATTTTTTCCTAGGGAGTTCACTGATGGCTTGTTTGAATTCTTTTTCTTTGATGGGGTTATTTAAGTAATTTACTTCCTCTTCGGTTAATCTGGGCAACTTGTATTTTTTAAAATATTCATCCATTTCACTAAAATTGTCAAATTTATGTGCATACAATTGGGAAAAATAATTGCTAATTATTGTTTTTATTTCCTCTTAATTGGAGGTATATTTGACCTTTCCATTTTTGATACTCATAATTTGTTTTTCTTCTTTCTTTTTTTATCATATTGACTAAGAGTCTGTCAGTTTTATTGTTTTTTTTCATAAAACCAGCTTTTATTTTTATTTATTAATTCAATAGTTTTATTAATTTTCAATTTTATTAATCTCTCCTTTGCTTTTCAATATTTCTAATTTAGTATTTAATTGGGGATTTTCAATTTATTCTTTTTCTAGGTTTTTCAATGGCATGACCAATACATTGGCCTCCCTTTTCTCTAATTTAATCATGTTTTCACTCAGGGATATAAAACTTCCCCTAAGAACTGCCTTTAATGCATCCCACTAATTTTGGTATGTTATCTCATTATTATCATTCTCTTGAATGAAATTACTGACTGTTTCTATAATTTCTTGTTTGTCCCACTCATTCTTTACGTTTAAATTATTTACTTTCCAATTACTTTTTAGTCTATCTTTCCCTGGCCCTTTATTGCATTAATTTTTATTGCATCATGATCTGAGGAGGATGCATTTAATATTTCTGCCTTTTTGCATGGAATTGTGAGGTTTTTATGTCCTAGTACATGGTTGATTTTTGAGTATGTTTCATGAACTTCTGAGAAGAAAGTATATTCCTTTTTATCCCCATTCAGTTTTCTCCAGAGATCTATCATATCTAGCTTCTCTAAAATTCTATTCACCCCCTTAACTTCTTTCTTATTTATTTTGAGGTTAGATTTATCAAGTTCAGAGAGGGGGAGATTAAGGTCCCCCACTAGTATGGTTTTGCTATCTATTTCTTCCTCTGATTCCCTTACTTTCTTCTCCTCTAGGAATTTGGACTCTATACCACTTGGTGCATATATGTTAAGTAATGATATTACTTCATTCTCAATGGTGTCTTTTAGCAGGATATATTTCCTTCCTTATCTCTTTTAATTAGATCTATTTTTGCTTTTGTTTGTCTAAGATAAGGATTGCTACCCCTGCTTTTTTTTTTTTACTTTAGCTGAGGCATAATATATTCTACTCCAGCCTTTTACCTTTACCCTGCGGGTATCCCTTTGTTTCAAATGTGTTTCCTGTGGACAACATATTGTAGGATTATGGTTTTTGATCCATTGTACTATCTGCCTCTGTTTTATGGGAGAGTTCATCCCATTCACATTCACAGTAATGATGACTATCTGTCTCTTCCCCTCCATCCTATTCCCTTCCCTGCTTGTGTTTTGGTTTCTTCCTTCTTCTTTCCCTTCCTTAAGGGTTTTCTTTTTGACCACCACCTCCCTCAGTGTTCCCTCCCAGTGACCCCCATTTCTTTACCTACCCTCTCCCCTTACTACTCTTTTCCTCCCCTCTAATCCCTCCTTTGTTATCCCCCCTTAACCTCCTACTGCCTATAGGACACAATAGATTTTTATACTTATTGGATTATGTTATTCCCCCTTTAAACCCAAACTAATGAGTGTAAATTTCATACAGTGCTCCTCTCCCTCCCTACTTTCCCTCTATTTAACAATTTTTTGTGTCTTTTCACATTTGAATCATAAACTTAACTGATTATGTTGATCCTTCTTTGAACCATCTTTGAACCTTCCCCTCTAATATAGTGTTTTTATGCCTCTTCGTATGGCATCATTTTTTTTCTGTCTCATCCTTTCCTTTTATCCCATTGCAATCCCTTTGACCCCCTTAATAAGGTTTTTTTTAATCATCAGATTCGTTCATTTATACCCACACCCTCTTTCGATGTATAACCCTTTTAAAGGTCATGATAATCATATAAATTTTGATATTGACAGTCATCAGCTTCTCATATAGGGATGTGAATATTTTACTCTTATTGAATCCAAAGTTATGTGCATGTGTGTGTGTGAGTGTGCGTGTGTACATGTGTGTATGTGTGAGTGTGTGTTTTCCTTGTTTGCCTTTTTATGTCTTCTTTTTATTTATGTCTTCTTTTTATGTCACTTTTGCTAGGTAGTTAATCCTTGGTTGCAGTCCTAGCTCTTTTGCCATATGAAATATCAAATTCCAATCCCTCCAATCTTTTAATGCAGAAGCTGCTAGGTCCTATGTGATCCTAACTGTATTTCCATGATATTTGAATTATTTCTTTTTGGCTGCTTGCAGTATTTTCTCCTTAATCTTGTAATTCTGGAATTTGGCTACTATATTTCTTGGAGTTTTCAATTTGGGATGTCTTTCAGGAGGAGTCCAGTGAATTCTTTCTATAACTATTTTATCTTCTGATTCCAGGACTTCAGGACAGTTTTCTTTGACAATCTCTTGGAGGACGTTTTCCAGGGCTTCTTTTTTCATTATGGCTTTCTGGTAGACCAATAATTCTTAAGTTATTTCTCCTGGACCTATTCTATAGGTCAGTTGATTTTCCAGTGAGATATTTTACACTTTCTTCCAGTTTTTCAATCTTCATGTTTTGTTTGATTGACTCTTGGTGCATCATAGAGTCCTGAGCTTCAATTTGACTGATTCTAATTTTTAGTGAATTACTCTCTTCGGTTAGTTTTTGAAGGTCCTTTTTTAGGGAGGTATTTTCTCCAATTACTTCACTAATTTTACTTTTTAAGCATTTGTTTTCTTCAGTGAGACTTTTTTTTCCAATTTTGTCACTAGATTTAAATTTGTCTTCTGCCTCCCTAATTTGGCCTTTAAAATCTTTCTTGAACTCCCTCAAGAAGGCTTTTTGGGCTTGAGACCAGTTCATATTTCCTTCTGTGGTCTCAAGTGTGAGTATAGAGTCTGTGTTGTCCTCTGTATTTGGTTGTTCTTGCTCGCTATAATAAGCTCTAATCGATTTTCTTGCCTTCCCCTTCTCCTTCTCAGCTTCCTTCCTTCCCATTGTAACTTCCTATTTCCTAATTTCTCAGGCTGAGAGCTAAGGGCCTGCTTGTTGTCTTTGTGTGCTGCAGCCTCTGGATATCCAGATTGAGGCCAAGGCCAGGAGTCTCAGTGTTTCACCTGAGTTATGCTGATGCTCACAGAGTAACCTGTGGAGGAGGGGTGGTCTGGCCACTTCAGATTTCTCCCTCTGTGCCCCTGGGCTACCCCTCAGGCAGGCTTTTGCTGGTCAGGTGAGATGGGGCTTGTTGAGATCCCTCCCCCTCTTCTCTTCAGACTCCTTGCTGCCTCAGTTACACCCCAATTTCCACTATCTCAGGATTTCACTCTATGTGGGACACTTATCTCTGGTTTTTCTAGGTCAGGAAAGGGGAATTGGAGCAGCCAGAGTTTACTTTGTCATCCTAGGCTCTGGAAAGTCAGGCAGGCGATTTCTAAACTTCCAGGCTGGGGGCTGATAGCCCCAGGAGAAGCTGCTGTCTCTGCTGGGGGCCAAGAGCCCTCTCTTACCTGGCTCCAATGGATCTTCTCATCCCATGGTCAGATGGCCGCAAATCATTGGGGTGGGTGAATCAGCCAGCTGGGGCTCCTTCTCTCTCTGCTGTAGTCTCCTCTCTCATCTGAGCTGCTGCAGCCCCAACGTGCTCTGTGCTGCTCCTGCCCAGACCCATGTGGGTACTTCTCTGGGCTGGATTCTGCAACGGTCTGTCTCCCAGTGGATTCTGTCACTTCAAAATCCGTTCAGATTCACTTTTTAAAGTTTAGTGACAGGATTCACGGAGTACCTTAGAAAAGTTACTGCTTCTGTTCTGCCATCTTGGCTCCACCCCCCAATAAATGTTAATTCTTGATGAAAATTACTTTCATAAATTACACAGGGAAAATATTAAAGAGATCTTGTATAAACTAGGTGTGGAGTTGATAAAACAGGGGAGAAGGAATTCATTGTTGTTAAGGTTCATGAAGAAAGGGATATTTGCACCTATGAACACAAGGACAATATTAAGAAAAAACACTTATCTACCTTGAGGAAAGCCCTATGGTATTAGAATCAACGGAGGGTGCTGAGGATTTTTAGCTTGGAGAAGAGAAAATCAGGATTTGTATCATAGCTATCTTAAAGTACTTGAAGAACTATCAAGTGTCACTTATCAGTCTAAAAGGGATTAAACTCATTTTGCCTTACTCCACGGAGCCAAACTAGGTTTTGTTGGAGGTGGCAAAGAGGTAAATTTAGACAGGAATTCAGGAAAGGTTTCCCAATAAGAACTGTCCAAATGGCCTTTTAAAGGTCTTCAAGCCAAGGCGTGGTTATGACTTGTGGAGGGAGGTTTTGGTCTGATATAAATTGGAACAGATAAGCTCTGAGGGTATTTCACAACTCTGAAATTTTCTTATTCTGACTCAGACAAAAAAAGATGAAAAGCAAAACATGCTAAAATCTCACAGACTTTCTAATCCAATGGGCCAAACATGTATATAGATATATGCTGATGAAAATTAACGTTGTGCTATGTCATTTAATAACCAATGGTACTCTGTGATTCATCGTTTTCCTCATTTTGAAAGACCCCACTTCTGAAGGAAGGGCAGGATCCAGTAAGGGGATCACTCACAGCCCCCAAGGCATTTGCTCCCTCACCAGCTTGGGGAGGGGCCCTTCCAAGTGGGACACCCACCTTCTAAAAGAAGTCTGCTTGAGCTAGACCCTCCCCAGAGGACTCTTGTCCTTACCTTTCCTTCATCAAAGTGGTGGCAACCTGGTCTACAAGAGGGACATCCTCAATTGGGGTGGTTTTATTCTTCTAGTTAGATGACTAGATGCAGCTGGATGTCATGAAGCAATTAGCATTCCTTAAGTGTCAGAGAGGGACATAATCAGGTACATATGAAGCCAACCCAGTTTCTCTTTTCTTTTCATTCAGACATGTCCAACATTTAGGATTTTCTTGGCAAAAATACTGGAGTAGTTTGCCATTTCCTTCTCCAGATCAAAGATGAGGAACTGAAGCAAACAGGGCCCAAGGTAACACAGCTAGTAAATGTCTGAGACCAGATTTGAACTCAGGAAGATGAGTCTTCCTGACTCCAGGGCTGGTACTCTATTCACTGTACTACCTAGCTGTCATTTTTCCTAGCTTCACAATAATCTTTTCACCTGAGGAATAGTCCCTGTCTCTTTCTCTCTCCCACTCCATGCATGTGAGGGCACACATATACACGCAGATACACACACACACACACACACACACACACACACACACACACACACTGATGAAGTAATAGGGAGGAGCTAGAAATTATTAACCCAGCTCCTCAGTAATATATCCACCAATTGGGATTGCCCTGACTTTGGCAGGGGAGGTCCAAATGATGTACTATCAGGCCAATTAGAAGGAAGACAAAGCTAAATTTAAAAACTCCTGTCAGCCCTCACTTTGGGACCTTTGGCACAAATGGAGGTGGACCAGAGACCCTTCTATGAATAGATTCAGCCTCCTATTAATAAACTGCTATCTCACAATATAGTATAAGCTAGATGATGATGGGAACGAAGGAGAGATATGGATTAAATGTTCTAGGAAAAACTGGAGAATGGAAAAACAAGCATTTTTATTTGGGAGGCAAGAATTTTAAAAAGGCTTCAAGGAGGAGGTGGCCCATGAGACCAGCCTTAGAAGGAAAAAGAAAACATGTCAACAGATAAAGATGAGGAAACAGGCACTTTGGGCATCATAGAAGTCAAATAAGCTTCCTTCTTGCTACTCCCCTGTTACTGGATAAATGGACCTTCAGACCCCTGTTATCTAGATGCCAGACAGATTATAAGCTGAGGAAACAGGTCATTAATTATGGAAGGGACCTCAGACATCATTAAGTTCAATTCCCCATTTTTAGAGAGGAGGAAATTGAGTCCCAGAGAGGTTAAGCATTTGTCCAAAGTCACACAAGTAATAAAAAGAATGACCAGGTACAGAATAAAATAGACATTCTCATTTTAGCCCCTGTGTTGATTTGGTTTTCACCATACTCATTTGTTATAATATAAAAATGGAAGAGAACTAAAAGTTCACACAGTCTGGTCCACTCATTTTATAGGGGAGGAAAAACTGAAGCCCAGGGAAGCAGGGAATTGTTCAAGATTAAACCTGAGAGTGGAGACTGATTGTGGGGGTGGGGGAAAAAGCAGGATTTGGGGCTTATTAATAGAAAGGGAGAAAAAAGAAGCAAAGAAAAGAACATAATGAAACATTTATTATTGCTATTATTATTATTGTATTTTTCAAATACACAGAAGAGAGAAGAAGGAAGTTCAGAAAGGGAATGGGACAATCAGGGCAAGTTGGTTACTATCATAGGGTCTCCCCCCCACTGCACCAGATTGATTTTTTCTTGACTAGGTAATAGAGGCCACTCTCTGCCTCATTTCTTACCTAGCCTTAATACTGAATGGACATTGCCTCAGTCAAACTGTGAAAGACCTTAGTTTAAAAAGGTCAGAGTCTCCCACTGCATCCTGGGCCATCTGTAGTTGTCCTGATGACTCTCTGGTCACTGGACCCAGAAGGCTCTGGAGGAGAAGTGAGGCTGGTGTCTTTGCACAGCCCTCCCTCACTCAAACCAAAATCAACTGTCACCAATTCCCTGAAGTCATTATCCTCTTCAAGAATGAATGACAAACCATACAACAACAATGAAACGAAGCACACATAACTATAGATAGCTTTGACTTCTGTGTCTGAAAACTACCTGTTCATATCCTTTGACATTTATCAATTGGGAAATGACTTGTATTTTTATAAATTTGAATCCATTATCTATATATTTGAGAGATGAGCCTGTTATAAGAGATACTTCTTGTAAAGCTTTTTCCCCCAGTTTTCTGTTTTCCTTATAATTTTTGGTCACACTAGTTTAATTTATGCAGAAACTTTTTAATTTTATATAATCAAAATGATCTATTTTACATTTTGTAATGCTCTCTATATCTTCTTTGTTCCTAAATTCTGCCCTTATCCATAAATCTGAAAGATAAACTATTCCGTGCTCTCTTAATTTCCATCTGGTATTATCCTTTATTTGTAAACCATGTATCCATTTTGATCTTCTCTTGGTATACCATGTGAGATGTTGGTTTATATCTAGTTTACGCCATACTGTTTTCCAGTTTTCCCAGGAATTTGTGTCAAATAATGAGTTTTTGTTCCAAAATCATGGATCTTTGGGTTTATCACATACTAGACTACTATGCCTTTTCATATTGGCTCAGCCTACACATGAGCAATTAATATTTTTCCAATTGTTTAGATATAACTTATTTGTGTAGAAAGTGCTTTATACTTGTGTTCATATTATTCCTGGTTTTGTCTTGGCAAGTAGCCTCCCAAATATTTTATAACGTCTACAGTAAGTTTAAATGGAATTTCTCTTTCTATTTCTTGCTGCTGGACTTGGTTGATAATATATAGAAAATGCTCATAATTTATGTGGGTTTACTTTATATCCTGCAACTTTGCTAAAGTTGTTAATAATTTCAAGTAGCTTTTTAACTGATTCTTTAGGACTTTCTAAGTATAATATCATATCATCTGCAAAGAGTGACAGTTTTGCTTCCTCATTGCCCAGTATAGTTCCTTTAATTTCTTTTTTTTTGCTTTTATTGCTATAGCTAATATTCCTAGTACAATATAAAATAACAGAGGTGATAATGGGCATCCTTATTTCACTCCTGATGAAGTACTGGGAAGTCTTCTAGCTTATTTTCATTATAGATAATGCTTGCTTATGATTTTAGATAAATATTACTTATTTTAAGGTAAGCTCCATTTATTCCTATGATTTCTAGTGTTTTTGATAGGGATGGATGCTGCATTTTGTCAAAGACTGTTTCTCCATCTATTGAGATAATCATATGATTTGTGGGTTTTGTTACTGATATATTGAATTATGCTGATAATTTAACTAATACTGAACCAGCCCTGCATTCTAGGAATAAATCTCACCTGGTTATAGTGTATGATCCTTGTAATACATTTCTGTAATCTCTTTGCTAGTATTTTATTTACAATTTTTGCATCAATAATTATTAGGAAAATTGATAGATTTCTTTATCTATTTTGGCTCTTCCTGGTTTGTATATCAACACCATATCTGTGTCATAAAAGAGATTTTGTAGGACTTCTTCACATAGTTTTCAAAATAGTTTATAAAGCATTGGGACTAATTATTCTTTAAATGTTTGGTAGAATTTGCTTGTGTATCCATCTGGTCCTGGGGATTTTTCCTTAGGAGGTTCAATGATGGCTTGTTCAATATCTCTTTCTAAGATTGGATTATTTAAGTATTTTATTTCTTTACTTCTTCTCTTAATCTAGGTAACATTTCTGTAGATATTCATCCATTTCATTTAAATATTCACATTTATTGGCATATAACTGGGCAAAATAACAATTTTCTAAATTTCCTCTTCTTGGTGGTGAATTCACCCCTTTCATTTTTGATATTAGAAATTTGGCTCTCTTCTTTCCTTTTTTTAATTAAATTAACCAATAGTTTATCTATTGTATTGTTTTTTCCTATGTGGTGTTTAATTGGGGATTTTAATTTGTTTTTTTTTCCTATCTTTTTTTTTTAGTTGCATGCCCAATTCATTGTTCTGATTTTTCTTTTTTTTAATTGATATAAGTAATTAGAGGTATAAATTTTCCCCTAAGTACCCCTTTGACTGCATCCCAAAATTTTGGTGTATTGTGTGATTGTTGTCATTTTCTTTAATGAAAGTATTGATTGTTTCTAGGATTTGTTCTTTAACCCATCTTTTAGATTAGATTATTTAATTTACAATTAATTTTTAATCTCTCTTTCCATTGTCCATTGTTGAATGTAATTTTATTGCATTATGATCTGAAAAGGACATGTTTATTATTTCTGCTTTTCTGCATAGAGCTGTAAGGTTTTTGTGCTCTAATACATGGTTAGTTTTTGTGTAGGTGCCATGACCTGCTGAGAAAAAGATATATTCCTTTCTCTTCTCATTTAATTTTCTCCAGAAATCTATCATATCTAACTTTTCCACAACTTTATGCATCTCCTTAAATTTTTTATTATTTTTGGTTAGATTTATCTAGTTCTGAGATGGAGAAAATGAGGTCCCCAACTAATATAATTAATATTATCTATTTGCTCCTGTAACTCATTCAACTTCTCCTTCAAAAATTTAGATGCTATACCATTTGCTGCATACGTGTTTGGTATTGATATAATTTAGTTGTTCATGGTAACTTTCAGCAATATATAGTTTCCTTCCTTATCTCTTTTAATTAGATCTATGTTAGCATTTGCTTTGTCTGAGATCATTATTGCTACTCCTCCTTTCTATGCTTCAGGTGAAGTATAATAGATTCTGCTCCAGACACATACCCTTTACCTTGTGTGTATCTCTCTGCTTCAAATGTGTTTCTTGTAAACAACATATTATAGGATTCTGGTTTTTAATTCATTCTGCTATACACTTCCATTTTGTAGGTGAGTTCATCCCATTCATATTTCTAATTAGGTTAACTAACTCTGTGTTTCCCTTCATACTATTTTTCACTTGTATTCCCCCTCTCTTGTATGCCCCCCATCCTTTCTCTCCTCACAAGTGTTTTACTTCTGATCCCTGCTTTCCCCAATATACCCTTCCTTTTTTAAAATTCCTCCTCTCTTCTATTATCCTTGTCCCTTTTTACTTCCTTATAGGGTAATATATTTCCATATATATATTATATATAAATTTCTATATTATATGTATGTATGTATTCTATATCCAAATGAGTGTGTATGTTTTTCCCTCTTTGAGCCAGTTTTGATGAGAGTGATAAGTAAGTTTTGTTCACCCCACCCCCAATTTTCCCTTTCATTATAATAGCTTTTTCATACCTCTTTTATGTAGGATAATTTACCCCCATTCACTCTCCCCCCCCCAATTGCTCTTCTGGTGCAATTTTCTTTCTCCCAGCTTTATTTGCAGGGGGTGTTATCATACCATCAAAGTTACCTTATATCCACACTCTCTGTCTACATAAACCCTTTCTAATTGTTCTTACAGTAATAAAGTTGAATTACAAATATTACTTGCTATATAGAAATATAAACAGTTTAACTATTGAATTTCTTATGCTTTCTCTCTCTTATTTTTTACCTTTTTGATGTCCCTTGAGTCTTGCATTTGGAGGACTATTTTTTTTTATTTTTGGAGGGCAATTAGGGTTAAATGACTTGCCCAAGGTCACATGGCTAGTTTTTGTGTTAAGTGTCTGAGGCCACATTTGAACTCAGATCCTCCTGACTCCAGGGCAGTGCTCTATTCACTATGCCACCTAGCCACCCCTGGTGGAAACTTTAAAAAAAATTCAGGTTTCTCTTTTCATTAGAAATGCTTGAAAGTCCTCTATTTCTTTAAATATCCATTTTTCCCTATAAGATTATATTACATTTTGCTAGGTAGTTGATTCTTGGTTATAATCCTAACTCCTTTGACTTCAGTATATCATATTCCAAGTCCTCCAGTTCTTTAATCCTATGTAATCCTGACTCTACCTTCACAATATTTGAATTGTTTCTTTTTGGTTGCTTCCAGTACTTTATCCTTGTTCTCTGAGTTCTGGAATGTGGCTATAATGTTCCCAGGAGTTTTTATTTTGGGATCTGTTTCAAGTGGTGATTGGTGAATTCTTTCAATTTCTATTTTACCTATTGTTTTAGTAATATCAAGGCAATTTTCTTTGATAATTTCTTTTCTTTCTTTCTCTCTTTCTTTCTTTCTTTTCTTTTCTTTTTTTTTTTTTTTTGCTTTTTTGAGAGGAGGAAGGCAGGGCAATTGGGGTTAGGTGACTTGCCCATGGTCACAGGGCTAGTAAGTGTTAAGTGTTTGAGGCCAGATTTGAACTCAGGTCCTCCTGACTCCAGGGCCAGTGCTCTATTGGCTGCACCCACACAGCTGCCCCTCTTTGATTATTTCTGAAAGATGTTGCCTAGGTTTTGTTTTTTTTAATCATGACTTTCAAGTAGTGCAATAATTCTCAAATTGTCATTCCTGGATCTATTTTCTAGATGAGTTGTTTTTCTGATGAGAAATTTCATTTTTTTCTACTTTTTAAATTTTTGGGGGATTGTATTTTATTGTATATTTATTTCTCATAGTTATCAGTTTCCACTTATTTAGTTCTATTTTTTGAGGAGTTATTTTCTTCAGTGAGCTTTTGCACTTCCTTTTCCATTTGGTCAATTCATTTTCTTTTCCCAATTTTTTTCTCCTTTAATTTGCTTTGGAAAAATCCATTTGCAGCTCTTTCCTGCTCCTAGATTAATTCTGAGGGGTTTTCTAATTGTGTTGGGGGGGGGGAGATTTGATAGGGCTTCAGAGAGCTCCTTCCTCATTTTGCCATCTTGGCATTGGAATTTCCATGCATGTCTAAATCCAATGCCTTTTCCTCAGTTCTCATTCTTCTTGATTCCTCTGCAGCCTTTGACACTGATGATCACCCCATTCTCTTTGATATTCTCTTCTTTGTAGGTTTTTGGGACACAACTTTCTTCTATTTCTCCTGCCCATCTCCTTTTCATTCCATCTCCTATTCCTTCTCAATCTCCTTTGCTGGATAATCATCAAGATGACAACTAACTGTGGGTGTCCCGCAAAGCTCTATCCTGAGCCCTTTTCTCTTCTCCCTCTATGCTACTTCCCTTTCTGACACTGAGGTGATGAGGGTCTATACCAGGGTAATAACAGTGTCAAAGGAAAGAAGTGAGCATGTAATAGAGATGTTACCAGGGTACAAATGACAACTAATTGGATATGGATAAGGGAGAAGGGTTGAGAGACAATGAAAGCTGAGAATGCCACCAAGATTGTGATCCTGGCAGACTAGGTGGGTGGCAGTATCCTGAACAATAAAAGGGAAGTTAGGAAGAGGGGAGGGTTTGGGGGGAAAGATAATGAGTTCAGTTTTGGGCATGTTGATGTTAAGGTGTCTATAGCAATGCAGTTCAAGATACCTGACAAGCAAACAGTTGCAGATGTGAGTCTGGAGGTTGGGAGAGAAGTTAGGGCTGGGCAAGTAGATCTGAGAACAAATCTGCAGAGAGATGATAATTGAATCCAAGGGAGCTGATCAGATCAAGTGAAATCACAGAGAGGGAGAAGAGGGCCTTTGGGGACCATCGCGGTTAGCAAGTGTAACACGGATTAAGCAAAGGAAAGAGAAGTAGAAGTCAGACTAGCAGGAAGAGAATAAGGAGAGAGCATTGCAGGAAAACCTAGAAAGAAGTAGTGTGATTGACAGTGGCAAAGGCTGAAGGGGTCAGAAGGACACAGATGGATTAAATATCATTAGATTCAGCAATTAAAGAGATCATTAGTAACTCTGCACAGTTTTCTTGCCAATTCTGGGTCACCTCCATACCCAACAAGACAGTAGAGGAGAATGTATGTATTATGGGAATGTTATGTATGGGGAGGGCAAGGGAAGTAAAATATATATCCCCCTGCACTAGAGAAGTTTGCTTTAAGAACTGGATCTTGTTCTGGTCCCCCTGTTCAGCCTCCAACCCTTCCAGTTAGTGTAGTAAGTTTATAAACTGCCAATACAGTATTTTAAGTATATACAATAAGTAGCCAGTACAAAGTAACAATAGCTGGAAGTAAGACTGCAAAGGAGAACCTGCAAGCCATTTACAGATAGTCCCAGGGATTAATGGAGCATAATAGTTACTTGAAAACTGTCTGATAATTTAAGTAAAAGCCACATTCTGAGATTATGTACTAAATCAGAGGAAGCCAGCTAGGCTGGCCCGCTAACTGCCTATGGTCTGTAAGCCTCAGCTCAACTCCAGACAGCCTCAGTAAAATCTGCAGAACGCCAGATTCTGGTAACTTTGAGAAGATGCGGATTTGTTAACGAACCCTAAAATGTCACGGAAATGAGTTTGTCACCTAGCAAAACCCTATAAAAATGAGACCCTACACTCCTAAACCCTCCCCCAAGCACTCCTCCGTCTCCTATGAGTCCATGCTGCCCAAGTGCTCCCAACTCCAATCCATGGTTATGTAAAGGACTTTCTGTGCCTCTCCCCCTTCCCATTTTCTTCCTTATGCTGCCTGCCTTCCTCCACCACAGCTCCCACCCTTATGCCATCTGCCTCTGAAGCCCTGCACCATTTGCCTTTGTACTTTCTGTGCCTTATTAAAATGTGATTGAAGCATTATTCTCTATTTCCTGCAATCATGGTCTTTCCCTGTAAGCATCCAAAGAACTGGGCATGCCTACCCCCAATCAAAACAGAGGGATTCCCTGGTAGTCCCATTCCCTTAGGCACAATTAATAATTCCATAAATTCATTAGCAATTTGGGATAGCTAGGTGATGCAGTGGATAGAGTGGTAGGTCTGGAGTAAGGAAAATTCATCTTCCTTAGTTCAAATCCAGCTTCAGATACTTCCTAGCTGTGTGACCCTGGGCCAGTCACTTAAACCTGTTTGCCTCAGTTTCCTCATTTGTAAAATGAACTGGAGAAGGAAATGGCAAACCATTCTATTATCTTTGCCAAGAAAACCTCAAATGGGTCAGGACAAATCAAGCATGACTGAAACAACTAAATAACAACAAATTATCAATTCAAAGCATATTAGAAAAAAAAATATATGAAACAATGAAGAGAACAACATTAAGCTAAATGTGGTAAAATGGTGAACACTGTAGAACACAGAATGTTTATTAAGGCATACTTATTAGCCAACTAGCCTAACTTTATCTTTTGGCTGGGAAAACTGAGACCAAGAAAGTTTAAATTATTTGGGCAAAGTCACATAATGTATTAGTGCCAGGGTCAGGACTAGTATTTTGAGTCGCAGCTCCCAGTTTAATTGTCTCTTCACTACATTATGAGTTTAGAACAAGAAGAAACCATCTTGGACTGAAGTTGTCAAGGATCTTCCCGAGGGAAATGGACTTCCAGGCGGGGTCTGAAGAATGAGCAAGAACTCCCTTTTACCACTCTGGAATAAAGCTGATTTCAGAAGTAGTCAAAAGATTGGAAAGCAGAGCTTCACAGGCAATCCTGGTTTGAAGGATCCATTCAGAATTTGCCAATTGACTGGAGAGGGAAGCGTTTTATCACAGTGAAGATTCATCAGATAGTTGCTAACGGCCTTCCCCCCAACTCAAAGTCAAACACATTCATTGGGATACTCTAGTCTGAAAAGGATTTTCAACATCCACTTCCATCTTCAACATTCCCCAAAGATATCATAAGAGATATGGCTGATATATTCAATAATGAAACACAAGAGCATCTTCTGAGAAACTGGTTTGGGATTACAAGGAGAAAAACTGTCTGTCCGTGTTACAGTCAGAAAGAAGCACCATTCATCACTGCATACAAAGGTGATGATTTGAACTAGAAAAATGAATGAAGGAAAACTGCTCGGTATAACTGAACCAGTGAGACAGACTGTAAGTTCCTCATGAATAAGAGACCACATCTTACACTTCTCTTCTTAGATAACTTTTTAAGAGTGAAAGATGTACATGGCATAATGTCTCCTACAGTGCAGGTACTCAGGTAGCCTCTAGTGAATGAAATAAATGAATCAATGAACCATATTCTGCAGCAAGCCTGGTCTTTATGCTCCCTCTTCCAGCCTTTCAAGCATAACTTTATTCTCTCTCTTTCCCCTATTCTAGCCCAAACTCCAAACCCATCTTTTCAGCCCCAGCTCACATAGCAGTTCCCCCATGAAATTTTCTTTGATTAGAGGTAGAGAGTCAGAGCTATACAGGAATCAGAGGTCATGTAGTCGGATTACCTCATTTTGTAAATGAGGAAAGTGATGACCAGAGATGTTAAATGACTTGACTAAGGCCACACAGAGGTCTTTTTACTCCACATCTAGCCTTCTTTCTCCTGTACCAAGATGACTCTTTATTCTATTCTTCAATAATCTCTCTCTTCTTTATGTTTTTATAAAACTTCCCAATATCAAATATCATACTGCTTTTTGATGACTTCATATGTGTAAATCTTACCTCACCATCAAGGATATAAGATCCATATAAGATACATGTATGTCTTTTACAATTACTTCATATCCCAATGAATTCATTTTTAAGAACAGAATTTTAAAACTGAGAGTTTTACATAGGGTAAACAATAAAGGAGTTTTTTCATTTTTAAGATGAGGAAATGAAGATCTAGCAAAGGGAAGTGAAAATACCATTTATATAGTTAAATGTATAGACAGGCCTCCCAGTCCTACATGTGATGAAAAGATATAAAATCCTTTTGGAAAGGGTTTTTTTCCCATTTGTTTATTTTTTTAACTCCTTGGAGAAAATTATGGGAGAAATGTTAATGGTTATTGGGCACTGAAGCACAATATGCCATACTCTAAGGAAGTCCTAAAATATGCCCCCCTTTCCTTCTTCATATTCAAAATGAACAAGTCACATTTAACATGACTGTCTCCAGAGCTAAAGCCAGAGCAAGGTGACTGAAGCTTTCCCTCAGACCACCAGTATATCTATTCAATCCCAGGACTGACCTCCTCCAGGATTATACACAACTGCAGGAAATACCATCTTCCCACCCTCTTCTTCCTGGACTTCTGAGAGATGTCTAGTGAGTTTTAACCAAAGGCAATTCCTTCCTTGCTCCATTACTTTATTATGTTACCATATGTCTCTCTGTCTCTGTCTCTCTCCCTCCCTCTCTACCTCCCTCCGTCCCTTTCTCCCTCCCTCCCTCCCTCCCTCTCCTAACAAACCATTTTACAGATTATTACTTTGTAGAAATGTTTGAGATCTGGTACTGATAGACACTTTGCTCCCACTTTTTTTTCATCTTTTTTTCCCTTCAGATTCTTGACATGTTGTTACTCTATGCTCCATACGTGAATTTCATTATATTTTTCCTAGGACTGTAAAATATCCTTTGGGGAGTTTGCTTGGTAAATCATTGAATAAAGCAAGTTACTTTAAGCAATATTATCATTTTTTTATTATATTGGCTTGACCTACCAATGAGTAATTAACAATTTAAATATGTATTTCTACAAGGAGTGTTTTATAGTTGGATTCTTATAGTCATTGCATGCATCATGGAAGACATACTCCCAAATATTTTATAGTTTTTCTAGATATATTGAATAGCATTTCTTTATAGCTTGTTTTGTTGAGTTTTGTTGGTTGTATTTAGGAATGCTGATGATTTAGGTGGATTTATCTTGTATCTTGAAACTTTGCCTGAGTTATTATCTCAATTAATTTTAATGGACTCTCTCAGGTTCTTTAAGTACACCATAAAACCATCTACAAAAACGATAATTTTGTTCCCTCTTTTCCTATACTTATTCCCTAAATTTCTTTTTCTTATCTTATTGCTATAGCTAGCATTTCTAACACTATCTTAAGTGATACTGGTGATAACGGGTATCCTTGTTTTAACACCAATCTTACCGGAAAGGCCTCTAATTTTTCTCCGTTACATATAATATTTGTTTTTATATTTAGATAAAGAATATTTACCAGATGAAATTTCCTCTACTTTCACATTCCTTCACCCCCCCCCCCAAATATGGTTTTTGCCTAACATGGATGTCCTCTGCATCTTATCTTGTGCTCCCCACCCCGCCCCGCCAACTTTGCTCTAGGAGCCAGGATTGCTCACATGACAACAATCTAGCTCCACTTCAGTGTCATTTTTATAACAATCTTATAAAGCTCTTCACACTTCCTGAAATGCTAGTTAGGAGAAGTACTTGGTTAAAAAAGATTACCACCCACTTGTATATTTTAATTATTATTCAATACTACATTTTCATTAAACTGACAAAAAAGAAGATTCGCCAATCCATTATTAAGAGACCATATCATCCCTGGAAGAGTATTTATCTCTATTAGCAAAAGAAAAATTATTTTTTTCAAAAAGGTTCTATTTTCCCCAATGATACCATGGGTTTGGGTACCTAAAAGCTTAATGGATGAAGTGGTGAATTTATAAACTGCAACTCCTGGGTACAATCCTGGCTCTAGCACTTAGTTATATAATATAAAAAAGTTGTTTGCTGTCTCTGAGTCTCAGCTTCCTCTTCTCAAAGAAATGAGGATCATAATAGCTGTTACCTCTCTCAAAAGGCTGTTGTGAGAGATGAATGACATAATGTATGTGAAACAAACTTTTTTCAGATTTTAAAATGCAAGTTAAATGCCAGCTATAATATCAATATCCATTATCACTACTACTACCACCCCCATCATCATCAGCAGTTGAAACAACCAAAAAACTGTCCCAAATGAAAATTTAGTGGTTATATTATAGAGGCAATGTTCTTTAGTAGAGAAGGTATTGGAAGGCATAGATGGGAGATTAAGGTTCTTGTTCTTTCCCTCTGATTAACAATTTGTGTAATACCAAACAAGTCTCTTCCCCTTCTGTAGGACTCAATTTCCTCCAAACTAACATAAGGGGGCAGGACTACATGATCTCGACAGTCCTTTCTAACACTGACATTCTATGTATAGTCAACCTTGATTTTATCTGGAAGAATTTTCATTGGTCTTTGAGAGTCATCACCAAAATTCAGTTGAAAAGTAAATGATGAAAATGAATCAAAGCACCTTATATACATTTCCAAAGAAAGCTGGTTTAAAAAGAATTCACAATAATTGGATATGGTTCAAGGAACTAACAGGGTTACTTTTAAATTCTTATTCTCCTTTTCCTATGTTGAAAAATGCCATGTGAGGCTGACCTTTTCAGACAAAATGACTTTTTGAGCAATCCCCTAAGTACTTCTGTATGTAATGGATTCTTGAACAATACCTTGGGATGATATGGAAGGAAAAGTGAAGAAGAGGGAATTCTTTCCATGCAAAATTGGAAGAAAGAGATGCATCTGTAATGATAATGGCCTTTCTTTGGGAATTCTGGGTAATGTTGGAGTGAATATATTGGCTACCTTCAAGCAGTACAGTAATAAAAAGGATCTGATTCAAATTTATTGCAAGTCTTCCGTGACCAATGCCCTCAATCTTGCTTGACTTGATCTGAGAGTTATTTTTACCAGAGGGTCACTATAACTATTAAATTTTGCCTCCTGAGTAAAGACTCTGCAGGCTATGTTGAGAGAGAAACTGGCACAGGAGGGGTAAGAGCAATGTTGGCCTCATTTTAGATTTAATATAAAATATAACCAACTAAACCATCAGGTTATTAAACAAGCATGATGAAGATTTTCATAATAATATCACAGAATGTTAGTGTTGTAAGAGACTTAGTGGTCACCCATTTTAGACCCTACCCAATAACAATTTCTTCTATCATGCTCTATGACCCTGAGGTGAGCAGTAAAGAGTAATTTTATCACCCTGGTCAGAGGTAGAATGCTATAGTGGAAAGAATGATAGACTGAGTTAGGAAGATCTGAGTTTGAGTCATTGACTCTTGACTAGTCACTTAACCACTCTGGGCCTTAGTTTTTTCATCTATAAAAAGAGAAGTTGGACTTGGTGACTTCTAAGGTCCCTTCCATCTTTAATTCTAAGCCACTATGAACTTCTGTCCAAGGCAAGAACTGACTAGAGCAAATGAGGCCTCAAATCAACATTATAATTTATGATATGAAATGAACATTCAGATTAAGACCCATTAATTAGGGACAGAGAGATTGGTTACTACAGTTGCTTAAAGGATTGAATCTCAGAGTTGGAATGAACCTTGGGAGTCACCTATTCCAATCTACAGCATTACTCTTTCAGCAAAGTACAAGACTCCCTTCTATACCACCTGCAAGTGGGAGGGAAACATTCAGATTAGTACTTGTCCTGAGTAGGGAGGGGAAAGGGAGATAAGGGGGCATAACTTACTGAGGAAGGAGATTTGGGAGAGACAATCCCTGGAAAGGAATAAAGGAAAGGACAAGTGAGTTGGAGATATATTTCAGAGTAATTTATTAGTGCTCCCAATATGAAACAATTTCATACTACCTGATGGCCTCACCCCCTCAGGGGTACTAATCCTGACCCTATTCAGCTGCACATCCCTGCCTGAGCCCTGGGATAACTTAACTCTTAGGCTATCTCAGTGATTGGTTCCCTACTTGGAATATTCCCGAATCAAATTGCCTGACACCCTGGAGATTATAAGATGTCTGAACTCATCCCCAATGATTACAATACTTCCATAATATCAAACCCAGACAATTCCAGTGATTTTGATGCCTATTAGGTTCACATTGTACAAATCATATCCCCCATTCCCTTGTTCTCATATCCTACAACCCAATAATCTCCAATAATCCATTCAAGACATACCCACTTTTGTTTTCTCTGAAATGCCTGCTTCATAGGCAACAAATTTCCGCTCATCTTAAACCTTTCCTTTCTTTCTCTATCTTCTTGTACTCAATAAGATCTGGCTCCCTGATGAGCCAGTGATTTCCAGCATTGACTTCACTTACAGTCATATCTCTTGATATCTCTTGGTCAGTGTAGGTTTGTCAGAATACTCATTTCTTCTTTTTGTCACTGCCAGGCTTTCCCTCTACCACCATCAGTATAACCTCTGCTTCTATTAGGTTCCTGCAAATCATATTTATAAACTAATCAAGATTCTGGTAGCCATTATCTACCATCTTCTAGGAATTCTCTCCCCATTACCTAGTCCACAGTCTTCCTCTCCTACCCTTGCAGAGAAGACATCAAAATAAACTGATATTCCCTCAAATACCCTAACTTTCTAGATCTTTTACTTATTCACTTCCTGGACTTATTCCTTATCTTACTTTATCTAAAAACACAGAGATAGTCATACCTTGGATGGTGCCATAAGCCACAAATGTTCCAGTTCCATGTTCATAAAGTCTGGAATTCCTTTATCTGATCATATCCTTTCACCTTTTCCTCTGTCTTGTGACCTCAACCCTAGTCTTCATCCTCCTTATGAACTTCAATTCCTTCTCCCTATTCTACTCCACAGGCCATGGATGCCTGCACTAATTGTACTTTCCTCCCTTCCCAATCTTGACCACTTGGGGAACCAGTTTGATTCTATAACTATCCTCTTCTGCTGAGTCCTTTGTCCCTTTATTCTATCCAAGATCTTGCCCTGACCAGCACCAACCTTGGATTGCTTCCATCATTTAGGAATGCATGTGCTATTGAACAGAGCTAAAGAAAATCACAAAACCATGCTGACTAGGTGTAGCAGCAAGCACCCCAAGCGTCCTCAGGGTTTGCAGCTACCACAGGTTCTTGGATCTGCTTTGTTAAAGGAAAGCAACTCAAAATGGGTTAACAAGCTTACTTTAATCAGTCAGACATATATAGTTTACCTTGTTCAGGAGAAAAGGTCAGCACCCTGAACCTCAAAGTATACAGGCATAATTATCAAGACAGAAACAGATCAAGTAGACAGATTTCCAAACTGTCCAACCATTACATCCATACCCAGTCAACATCTGGGTTTCCACATTCTGGGTTTTTCAAAGCCGGGGGACTCTCAACAACGGCTTCCCAGAATTCAGATCAAATCACAGAACACTTCTCAAAGTGAGTCCCAAAACAAAGCTACACATCAGGGCTTATATAGCCTTCTCCTGGCTCAGAGAATGTAACAACCTTTTTGACCCACTGGCCAATCAAAAAGTATCTACTGAAAAACAAGCCTCCCTCCCCAGGCTTCTGGTGCACTTTAGCCTAGGGGCAGGGAAGATCTTTAAAATTTACATTCCCATTACACTAGGTCCACTACAAATTTTTGTTACCTAAGCTCAAATGGTCCCTTATTGTGATGGGGAAAATATTTTATACCTCCCTGGTTGATTTTCCAAGTATTTTCATCCCTATCAAAACCTCCATGGCACTCCCTCCATACTCTCTCACCTGAGAACCTTCCCTCATACTTCACTGAAAAAACTTGAAGCTAGTAACATAAAGAAGCCTCTTCTCTCCTCTGCACCTTGCATCACTCAGATGTCTTCTACTGCCGTCTCCTCCTTCACTCTTGTCTCATGTCAAGAGGCGGTGCTTCTCTCGGTTCAGGTAAACCTCTCTTTCTGCTCAAGTGATCACATTCCACCATGTCTTCTCCAGCAGCAGACTGCCCCTGATTCTATAATTCTTACCCTACCACTAATCTTGAATCTCTTCCTCTCTACTGGATGCTTTCTTATTGCCTAAAAACACACATATATCTCCCACCTTATGGAAAAAAAAACCTTTAATTTATCTGTCCATTCAGACAGCAATTATTCTATGTCTCTCCTCCTTTTTGTGTCAAAACTCCTTGAGAAGGCCACCTATATGTGGCGCCTTTCTTCTAACTATCTTAAGTCTTTGTCATCTAGCTTCTGACTATACTATTCAACTAAAACTATTCTCTCCAGAGTTGCCAATGATCTCTCTCTCTTTTAAAAATATTTATTTAGTATTTTGTTTTCCCCAATTACATATAAAAATTTTTAACGTTTAAAAAAATTGGAATTCCAAATTCTCTCCCCTCCTTCCCTCCCCACACCCATCATTGAGAATGCAAGCAATTTAATATAGGTTATACATGTGTGCAGTCATACAAAACATTTTCACATTGTGAAAGAAAACAGAGACAAAAAAAAGAAAAATTAAGTAAAAACAGCATGCTTTGATCTGCATTCAAACTCTATCAGCTGTTCTTCCAAAGACTGATAGCATATTTCATCCTAAGTCTTTTAGGGATTGTCTGTCTTGGATCACTGTATTGCTGAAAATAGCTAAGTCATTCACAGTTGATCATTGTACAATATTGCTGTTTCTGTATGCAATATTCTCCTGGTTCTGCACATTTCACTTTGCATTGGTTCATGTAAGATTTTCCATGTTTTTCTGAGAACATCCTGCTCATCATCTCTTATAATATTATAATATCCCATTACAATCATATATCACAACACATTCAGTCATTCCTCAATTGATGGGCATACCCTCAGTTTCCAATTCTTTGCCACCAAAAAAGAGCTGCTATAAATATTTTTGTACATATTGGTCCTTTTACTTTTTTAAAAATTTCTTTGGAATACAAATCTAGTAGCAGTATTGCTGGGTAAAAGGGGTCTGCATTGTTTTATAGCCCTGTGAGCAAAGTTCCAAATTGCTCTACAAAATGGCTGTTTACAAGGCCGAAAGGAATGCATTAATGTCTCAATTTTATCCCATCCCTTCCAACATTTGTCATTGTCCTTTTCTGTCATATTTAGCTAACCTTATAGGTGTGGGGTGGCACCCTAGAATAATTTTAATTTGCATTTAATTTGGATGTCTAATTGGTGATTTAGATCTTTTTATCATATAACTATAGGTAGCTTTGATCATTTTATCTGAAAATCCCCTATTCACATCGTTTGTCCATTTATCAACTGGTAAATGACTCTTATTTTTATAAATATATATAAGTTTTATAAATTTGATTTAGTTCTCTTAATATTTGAGAAATAAGACCTTTGTCAAAGAAACTTGCTATAAAACTTTTTACAATTATGATTACTATTTCTGTCCTTTGTATATTGGGACATTAACTCATCCTCAGGACAATTACATTTGCACACAAAATAATGAGGATGATCTAGGGAGCAGAAGTCTTTTCGAGAAAGCAGGCTTCATATCTTCTCCAATCACCTTGGCCTTTTCCTGTCTTTTCTACTTTCACTGATCAGCTGCCAGTATCCTCTTATTTGCCTTTCCCTGATCCCAACACTAATTGTGCTTTCAGGGAAGCTTTTTTTCCAAACCCTGAATTATTATGGAATAGGTTAAGCTATGTCCTAGAAGAGAGACGGACAAAACTGCCTAAGAGGTGACAGAACACTTAAGCTCAACCTATTCTCTTAAGAAAATAACAGAAGATCTTGGGAAAGCCCATTTCTTCCTCATTTTAGTCAGATGAGGGTGGGGAACAAATGCATTCTGATTTTTTTTCCAAATTACCCTTGACTTTGTGATATTATTTTTTAATTTTTGGAATAAAACAAGCATTTCCATAATACAGTACAATAAAAAAGATTGCTGCACATGGAACTGCAAATCTTCTATGCACAACTTGCTATTCCTTTCAAATATACAACAAAATTATGTGAATTTCTTTTTTCCTCCCCCCTACTCTAGATATGGCTACCATCAGAAACAAATAGGTGTATATATGTAAATATAAAATATATGTATGCACATCTATATACATTTATGTAAAATTATTCTATACATACTTCTGTTTAACAGTTCATTCTCTATATCTAGATAGCATCTTTCTTCATATATCTTTTATAGTTAATTTAGATATTTAAATTCTTAAAATAACGTGTTCACTAAAAGTTATTCTTGAAACAAATTGCTGTTACTGTATACAGTGTTCTCTTGGTTCTTCTCATTTCACTCTTCATTATTTCAATATGATTTTGAGAATATTGTTATTTTCTGTGCTCTACAGAAAAAACACACACACACACACACACACGCACGTACACACATAGAGATTATATCTAGTATACAGAAGTTGTTTGAAAACATAAGACCTGAAAGGAAATTATTGGCAATGGACACTTATTGAAAAAAAATTAAATAAGGTCCAGTGCCTGGAATTCAATTGGCTATAGCCTCCTAGAGAATTTAGAGCCAAGTCAAAAAGCATTCATTAAGCACCTGCTACATAGTAGGCACCATGCTGAGCAGAGGCAATACAAAGACAGAAATAACCCTGACGTCCAAGAACGTCACATTTTAATAAGGAAGACAATATTTAACAACTTTGTACAAACAAGACATATACAGGATAAATTAGAAATAATCACGGAAGAATGACAGTAGCATTAAGGGGTTCAGAATGTTGGAGGTGGGATGTTAGTTGGGACTTGGAGGAAGCCAGGAAAGTCATGAGGCAGAAATGAGAAGAGAGGTGATTCCAGGAGTGAGGGACAGGCAATGAAAGTGCACTGAATCAGGGAGTGAAGTTCTATAAGGAACAATGAGGAGGCTAACGTCAACACTGATTCACAGCGTCCAGAGAGGGTGGACTAAGGTATAAGAAGACCAGAAAAGCAAGAAGGAATATTATTATGGAGGGCTTTAAAAGACAAACAAATGATCTTATATTTGATACATGTTAGGGAGCCACTGGGGTTTGCTGAATGGGGTAGGAGGTTGACAGGATAGCACAGTGAATAGAACATCACCCCTGGAGTCAGGAAGACCTGAGTTCAAATTTGGACTTAGGCATTTACTAACTAACTATGTGACCCTGGGCAAATCACTTAACTCTGTTTGCCTTAGTTCCTCATCTGTAAAACGAATAGGAGAAGGAAATGGCAAACCATTACAGTATCTTTGCCAAGAAAACCTCAAATGGGGTCACAGAGTCAGATACAACTGAAACTACTGGACAATGACAGGGAGTTGATATGGACAGATCTGTTTTTAGGAAGATCAATTGGACAGCAAAATGAAGGATGGACTAAAGTGGGAAGAGAGATTTGAGGCAGGAAGAACAACCAGAAAGCTAATGGAATAGTTCAGGTATGAGGTGGTGAGAGCCTACACCAGGGTCATGGCAGTGTCAGAAAAGAGAAGGGGTTATATATGAAAGATGTTGAAAAGGTAGAATTGACAGGATTTAGCAACAGATTGGATATGGGGGGAGAGGGAGAGGCAGAGTGAGGAACATTACTCAACAGTAATGGGAAATTAGGAAGTGGGGGAGGGTTGGAAAGAAAGATAATGAATTCAATTTTAGACATGCTGAGTTTAAGATGTCTATGGGACATCCAGTTTAAATGCAATCACTTTTTCTCTCCTAAAAGGAGATGTCAGAGAGTTAAAGGTTTTGCTAATGCAGTTTCTGACTAATTATCTGTACACTTATGGGTGTATGTGTGTGTGTGTATGTGTATATGAGTGTGCCCAAAATTATGCCAACAGCTCTGAGGCTGCAATCCTAAAAAAGGAACATTTGGTTTTGTTCCTTAAAGGCAATGAATTATTACAGTGTATGTATATTTTTTAAAAACACATTTGCTTTCTAGTCACTCCTGGCAGCATGTCAGTTTCTGTGAAGACTGCAGATTATTTGCCTTAGGAAGAACAGAGCCAACCTAATGAAGCAGGACAGAAGAGAGCTGAATTGGGAATAATGCTATTGGGGAACTGGGGTAGGGGGAGATTGGGATTACAAAATGATTGAAAGCTTTTTGAGGTATCACATTTTGAAGAGATTTAACATATCCTTGGTAATCAAACGCTCAAAGTTAAGTGAAGCAACAGGAAATTTTAACTAAAAACATTCATTGATGCAAAATGCAGACACTGCAGCATCAGGCTGTGACTATTATGAGGCTCCCAAAACTCTGAAAGGAAGAAAAGAAAAAGCACAAATTCAACAAACAATCCTGATGAGCTGGATCCTCCAGGGGAGGAAGACCAGAATGGGGCAGGGACTAGAGACCATGCCATTTGATCATAAATTGAAAGAACTGGAAATATTTAGCTTGGAGAGGAGAGGAGAGACTGAAAGAGAGGAGAAGACCGAACTCAGGTGTACGAAGAGCTGTCACATGTGAGAGGGATTCAGCTCGTTCTGCTTGGGCCCCTGAGGTCAGACAGAGAAACAAAAGGGATAAGTTAGAAGGATGCATTTTGTGCTCAATATGAGGAAAAACGTCCTAACCAGCAGAGCTAACTAAGTGTAGAGTGGGGTACTGTATAAGGTAGAGAGTTTTCTATCACTCATGATCTTTAAGTAAACCCTGAATGGTCATTTGTTAGAGGCATTATAGAGAGGATAGCTCATGAAATCTAGATTTGACTATATGATTCTCCAAAGTTGCTACCAGATATGAGATCTTGGGATTACAGACAGGGGCATGACCAGGATTCCATTTCCCAACAGCCTCTCCTCACTTTTGTTCCTTCTTTTGATTCAGTCTAAGGCATAATATTATTATTCATTTTAAAATGTATATTGAGGAGCAGCTAGGTGGTACAGTAGATAGAGCCCTAGAGTCAGGAGGACCTGAGTTCAAATCTGGACTCCCTTACTGTGTGACTCTGGGCAAGTCACTTAATCTCGATTGCCTCCAAAAAGTAAAATAAAATAAAAAAATGTATACTAAGACAGGACTTCATTAAGTCTTACAAAAGGCCCTCTGAGGTGGGCAGAGATGAACATTCCTATTTTACATATTTAAAAAAACCTGGAATTAAGAAAGGGAAATGACTTGTACAAAGTCACACCCACTCTTGATAACTCTAACCCAAGCATTCAAGTTCAAGTTCAGTGTTCTTCCAATTATAAACCTAGTGGGATGCCTCACTCATTGAAAGAGAAGGCCAGGAAAGTGAAACCAAACATAACATTTATGTGCCCCATCCCTATTTCTTCCTAGAGTCTTAAAGTAAGCTGTAAATAGTTCTGAACCATTTGATCCTGTTCCTAATCCTATTCTCTTCCCTTGTCCCACTGGGACAGTGCTGACTAGAACACTGCTCATGAACAACTATGTCCTAAGACTTAGGGCTTTGAAAGATGTCTCCCTGGTGCACTACTTATTTTCTAACATTCAATATATTATGTTTTAATCTGCAATTCAAAGATCAGAAGTTTGGTTGAAAGAGCCTATGTATAGGTATGGCTAGATCTGTGCTTCCATACTCAAAAATGTCACTTTGGTGCTCGCAAATGTTGTAGCTTCCTATCATTTAAATAGTTCCATTCAACTTCCTTTGTGCAGGTGTAATGGGAATGCAAATTTGGAAGATCTTCCCTGCCCCTAGGCTAAAATGCACCTGAAGCCTGGGGAGGGAGGCTTGTTTTTCAGTAGATACTTCTTGATTGGCCAGTGAGTCAATAAGGTTGTTACATTCTCTGAGCCAGGAGAAGGCTATATAAGCCCTGATGTGTAGCTTTGTTTTGGGACTCACTTTGAGAAGTGTTCTGTGATTTGATCTGAATTCTGGGAAGCCGTTGTTGAGAGTCCCCCGGCTTTGAAAAACCCAGATGTGGAAACCCAAATGTTGACTGGGTATGGATGTAATGGCTGGACAGTTTGGAAATCTGTCTACTTGATCTGTTTCTGTCTTGATAATTCTGACTGTATGCTTTGAAGTTCGGGGTGCTGACCTTTTTCCCCTGAACAAGGTAAAGGATATATGTCTGACTGATTAAAGTAAGCTTGTTAACCCATTTTGAGTTGCTTTCCTTTAACAAAGCAGATCCGAGAACCTGTGTGAGCAGGCACCCTGGGGACACTGAGGTGCTTGCCGCTACAGCAGGATTAAAGGTTCTCCACAATCTAGCACCATTCTATCCTCCAACTTTTTCTCACACTTCTCATTATAGTGAACAAGACTGACCACTGTAAAATCACATCCAATTTCTACAGATTTGAAAAAGAATAGATAACATTCCCTAGCCAAAATTTCTGCAGTGCAAGTAGGTCCAACAGGGATGGAAAGCCCTCCAGAAGGAAGTTCTGAAAGCTAAAGCAGGAACAATTTCATAGGCAGCCAGATATTACAGAAATACACATCTGACCATTTCATGTCATGCCCATGGAACTTCAGTGATTTCCTACTGCCTACAGGATAAAAGATTACTTTTTTGTTTGGCATTTAAGGTCCTTCATGGTCTCGTTCCAATCTACCTTTCCAGAGGGACACCACGTTGCTCCACATAATTTACTCTATATGTTAGCCAAACTAGCCTAATTGTTTTTACCCATAACACTAGAATGCTCTCCCTCTTCACTCTTGGAATCCCCTGCTCCGTTGAAGATTTACCTCAAGTGCTACCTTCAACCATTGCAATAGCTTTTCCCCAACAAAAGTACTTTGTATTTACATCTAAATGTATATATACATATATAAATGTTATATTGACTTAACAGTGAACCTATTTCCCCCAGTAACTCCTTAAGGACAGGAGCTGTTTCATTTTTACTTCATGTTCCCATTATCCATCACATAAGAGGCACTTAATAAATGCTTATTTAATTAAATAGAATTGAATTCCAAATGCATTTTAGGGGGAAGGGGAAGAGAGTGAAGATTTGTGTTTTCATTGGATAATGGAACTCCCATTTCAGAAAATTCTCCTCGGAGATGAAGATTGGCAACTTGTCCATAAGTTTAAAACTTGAGAGAATTACATGAGACATCAAGGGGCAGTTACCTGACCACAGTCACAGTTAATGTATGTCTAACTCCAGGTTCAGTACTCTATCCACAGTGGATCACCACCTCTCTTCTAGGTAAGCCTGACTAAATGCTTCTCATCCACAGTTGTGACTGTCCTTGATGAACAAATGACAAGTAGCAATCTTCATAATATATAAGGAGAAAGTGTTGAAATAAATGAAAACATTGGGCAGCTAAACATTCCCCAAGATCTTGTCTTTGCATTCAGTATATAGATCCTTATTTAGCATTAACTATATAAAATGCCCTATGGAAGGCTCTATAGGGGGCACAAAGAAATATGGTGCATAGTACCTGTCCTAGTAAGGGACAAAAGATGTCTATAGTTATTTTTTTAACTGTTGTGCTTTATCTTCCACCCACTCTGGTTTGTCTCTATTCAGAGTCTCTGCCTGATTCTGGCAATATTTCTTTGCATCTCCCTCGACTTCCACATATTTCTCTTTGGTTTTCTTTATTATTGTTATTTATAGTACATTTTTATAACTTTACCAAGATGTTTGTAGGGGAACTGAGGTTCTCTAGGTCTTCCCTTCATATGAACAGGGATCATACTTTAAGATGATCTAAATGAATCTCCTTAATTCACAGAGAAGGAAACTGAGGTGAAGTTGCTTGTCCAAAAACCCAGGGATGATTACTTAATTATCACATCAGATAAATGGTACAAACCAAAGGCAGGAAAGAGAAATGAAGGAAGGAAGGAAGGAAGGGAGGGAGGGAGGAAGGAAGGAAGGGAGGAAGGAAGGAAGGAAGGAAGGAAGGAAGGAAGGAAGGAAGGAAGGAAGGAAGGAAGGAAGGAAGGAAGGAAGGAAGGAAGGAAGGAAGGAAGGAAGGAAGGAAGGAAGGAAGGAAGGCTTGGAAAAGTTATGAGATCTTAAGGGCAGTAGGGGGGAAGGGGATACTTTATTATAAAATGATGGAGAAAAATCAAGTTTGATTTGTGCCCATGAAGAATATCATTCAAGAAAGAGCAACAGAAACTAACCCAGGTCCAAACACGAATTAACTTTTCACTGTCCTTCCTGCTGTCCCCTCATGCCCTGCCCCCCACCTTTCCTGGGCCTGTGTGGTACATTCAAGGAGAATCATTAGCTTCAGAACATTCCATTTAAAACAAAAGTACTTCTAAAGATAGTTGCAGATTTATGACGTAAATCATTCTGGGTTCATTTCCTGGCCCTCGTTACTCACATATTCAGTAACTAAAACGGACTACACTTTCGTGGCTCCTGACTATAAATGATGGCATTCATGGGTCATTGGTTGAATTAATCTGATATAAAATAACTAAATTAAAAATCTGTAGGTTGGGCTCTTAATGTGTGTTGGTAAAGCAATAGCAGAGGATTGAAGGCTTATTAAAAAAAAAAAAAGGAAGACTGGAAACTGGAAAGTTAATGCTGGATTACAAATGAAATCTGATTGTACAATATGTAGAGACAGAATAGCAGAGTGTATAGAGAATTGGCCTCCAAACCAAGACAACCTGGGTTCAAGTTCAGCTAACAAATGTTAGATGAGTGACCGTGGGCAAGTCATTTAACCTCTCAATATTCTAGGTAACTCTGAGATTTTTAGTTGCAGAACACATACTATCTACATTTGTAGAGGGGATTTCCTCAACTGATGAAATCTTAGGTATGGATTAAAAAACAAAATCCAAAGAACAGCTTGTGTGAAAGAAGGAAAATTATCCTGGGCTGTACTCAATTTAGTCTTCAATTTTATGAAGCTTCCCTGGGCTCAGCTTCCTGGTACTATTAACAATCAACAAGTTTTGTACTGCCTACTTTGTACTAGGTAGAGTGCTAGGTGTAGGTCTCAACTTGGTCACTGACAATATTGCTACTCATAATTTTTTTCTTTTTCTTTTTTTAAAGCAATAGGGGTTAAGTAACTTGCTCAAGGTTAAACGGCCAGGTGTTTCTGGGTGGGTGCTAAGTGTCTGAGCCCGGGATTCGATACCCAGGTCATCCCGACACTGGAGCCGGTGCTCTTACTCACTGTGCTACCTGTCCGCCCCCCACAATTTTTTTCAACCACTAATAAAGATTAATATTTTATCTTTATAATATATATATAATTTAAAAATCCCATTTAACACAAATATAATGTAATGAACAGGAGTAAAATTTGTATCTTTTTGTTTGAAAAGACAGAGAATAGTATCATGGTTCCTTAGCTGTAAGAAAGACCTGAGGGACCATCTGGTCCTATAATTTTACAAATCATAAGATCAAAGAACTTGAAGGGACCTCAGACACCATCTATTTTGCTTTTTGTTTGTTTATTTTTGGAGGGGGGGAGGCAGGGCAATTGGGGTTAAGTGACTTGCCCAAGGTCACAGGGCTAAAGTGGTAAGAGTCTGAGGTGGGACTTGAACTCAGGTCCATCCTGACTCCTGGGCCTGTGCTCTATTCACTGCGGCACCTAGCCGCCCCTGACACCATCTATTTTGACCTCTCCTTTTTATTGATCAGGTACCTGTGGCCCAGAAAAGTTAAGTGAACTGCTCTAAGTCACATAGTTAATAAACTATAAGCCTGTAAGTGGTGGAATCTGAACTCAGCTCCTCTGTTCTAGAAAATATCTTAACTGTTTGAGTTCAGATAAAGTGAGAACAAAGATATCATATTGGTCATTGTCCTGAAGGGAATGAATCATCATCCTAAAAAGTTGCAGTTTGCCTTCTGACCAGTCAGGTGGCTGAAGTGGTTCTTCTGTTCAGAGAGTGATTAGTGCATTCAGCATTTTTCCCTGTGATTCTGAGATCACACCAGGAACTCACATCTCATTATCCACTGATAGTAAGCCCAATCATGCTCACTTTGCACTATCTAATATACTTTAAGCTGTTCTATTAAATGACAATGTGCCACTATTTAGTTTCATAAAATGCCCACATGTTAATAACTACAGCCTCTGCCATCCTGTCCTCACTGGCATTTGCTGAAGAGTTGTGCACTTAATGGTCTCTAATAGAAGAAGACAGGGAAATTTGAAAGATGGCTTTAATAAAGCCTGCATGGTTCTGTAAACATCCATCCCCATTATAGATAAATGTGCCTTTCCTTAGTTAACTTCTTAGCTTCTAGACAAAGCATAATGATCTTCAGCAGATATAGGTTGGCCTAGAAAATAAGGACATTTAAATACCATTGGAGTCATTTGGAAATATGAGGAAGCACGGTTTAGAACAAAGATTGCTGGACTGACAGGCTCATATGATCACAGAATGAGAGCCAGAAGAGACCTTAGGAATTATCAATTCCAATCCCTCCCCCTTATATTACAGAGGAGGAAACTGGGGCACAGAGATTTGCCCAAGTCTCTCAGTATGCATCTGAGCATTAGCAAGTATCTGAGCCAGGATATGAACCTAGGTATTCTTGACTTCAAGTTCATCCCTATCCGAAAGCCCTGGGTGTGAGTGTCAGTTCTGGCATTTATTAGCTATGTATGTACATCTTAACATCTCCATGTTGTATCCCCTATGAAAAGATCATAGAATAATAGGTTTAGATCTGGAAGGGGGCTTGGAGGTCTTGTGCTGTATTCTACTCATTTTGAAGATGAGGAGACTAATGCCCAGAGAAGGAAGAGTAGGCTGGGTAGGATCCCACAGGTTGTAACAGGGACACAGATCCTCTACCTCTTACAAGTAAAATATACTTATATGACTATCTTTGAGGGTTTCAGAGAGAAAATAATTTTGTAAAACTTTAAAATGCTACAGGAGTCATTATCTTCATTATTCTGATTCTCTGGTTTAGCCAAGTTTGAAGTGAGATGTTACAGACTCAGTCTTCTAGTTGTACTCCTTGAATAGAACTACGTATGGACCACAAGAGCGAAAGAATTTCCAGACATATCTATTAATGTTGAGAAGGTCACAGATCCTGACCTTGGTGAAGCTGCAGTCTGGAACATGTTTCAAACATCTAAAAGACTCAGGGACTGCTCCAAGACCAGCCTGTTCAAAGAAGAGACAAGATTGATAAGTACAGTGCATGGTCTTCTGGAGATTCTCTCCTGCATCACATTTTAAGATTTAAAATATGGTCCCCTTAGGGGCGGCCAGGTGGCTCAGCGAGTAAGAGCACCGGCTCCAGTGTCGGGATGGCCTGGGGATCGAATCCGGGCTCAGATACTCAGCACCACACCCAGAAATAATAACTGGCCGTGTAACCTTGAGCAAGTTACTTAACCCCAATTGCTTAGGGGCGGCCAGGTGGCTCAGCGAGTAAGAGCACCGGCTCCAGTGTCGGGATAACCTGGGGATCGAATCCGGGCTCAGATACTCAGCACCACACCCAGAAATAATAACTGGCCGTGTAACCTTGAGCAAGTTACTTAACCCCAATTGCTTAG
>NW_027185809.1:11273051-11309323 GCF_028583685.1 Petaurus breviceps papuanus
AGGGGCGGCCAGGTGGCTCAGCGAGTAAGAGCACCGGCTCCAGTGTCGGGATGACCTGGGGATCGAATCCGGGCTCAGACACTTAGCACCCACCCAGAAACACCTGGCCATGTAACCTTGAGCAAGTTACTTAACCCCGATTGCTTTAAAAAAAATTATAAAATAAAATAAAATATGGTCCCCAGCTCCCTTTCTACTTAGACAGACACTAGGGCTAGAGATGTGAAGGGGACAAAGGGAGCAAATAAAGGAAAACTGGAAGAATACTTGGTTCCTGAAAACTTTTGCTGGTACGATTGATTTTGTATATTTTAAATGTTTTTATTTTTTAACAAGATGAGGTTAAATGGCTTGCTTTTTCATGTCTTGTCTTGATCCTGATTCCTTCCAGGGCCACAAAAAATGTAAAGAAATGATGCAAGTCTCTCTCCATAGTAATAGTTTTTATTTCTATGCTAAATTCAGAAGTGTAGAATAAATATATCTTTGGGCTTAATTAATACCTTTTCCCTCTCTGGGCCTCAGTCTCCATTTGCAAATGATAGGCTTGAGTAAAGACCTCAAAATCCCTTAAATTTCTTACATTCAATGATTCCATAGTAAATAGAAATAGTCTTTCTCTGTCTTCAATTCAATAAATGTTGAGTAGTTATCTTCTAAGCGCAAGACACTAGGTGCTAAAGATCTAAAAATGCTTTGCCTTCAAAGAGCTTTTAAATTCTCCTTGAAAGACAAAATATACAAAAGAATAGTGAAGACAAAATAATTTGAGGAGAGAGAAAACATGAACTGCTTGTAGACTCATGGAGGGCCTCCTAGAGGAAGTGGCACCTGGACCAGTTCTCGAAAGAATAGATGGCTTCTTTGAAGTGAAGATGAGCCCATTCTATGCCCGAGTGATAACTTCTGCAACTCTCCAGAGAAGGGATATGACATGGAGAACTCAGGAACTTGCCAGCAGTTCAGTTTGGCTATAACATAGTAAATAAAAGGCAGTAATAGGAAATAAAAAAGGTAAACCAGAGCCAGATTGCAGAAAGCTTTAAACAGGAATTTTATTTTATCCTGGAGGCAAAGGTAACCACTGAAAGTTTTCAGGTTGGGGAATGACAAGGCCTGTGTTTTAGGATGTTTATTTGGTCAGCTGTGAGAAAGGCTGGAAAAGTAAGAGAGGGAGAGACCAGAAGCTAGGAAGAAAATTTTGCAAATTATTACAATATTACACGTGAGAGGTAATGAGTGCATGTACTAGAGAGGAAATTATATGAGAGGAAGAGAAGGCTAACTGTAGAGCAGAAACAGGACTTGAACCCAGGCTTTTCCTACTCCATAGTCAGTCTTCTATAGACTATAACCATGCTGCTTCTCTAATATGAAATAAGATTGGGATTTTTCTGATTTTTTGGGGGGGTGGAGGGGGCAAGGGTACAGAGTATCCAGAACAAGGGAGGTGAGAGTCTCAATAAGCTCTGTCATAAAGTACCACAAAGTACAATGAAGAATCATGGTCAGTTCTCAGACACAATAAGAAAAACAATAAGCGAGAAAGTAACTGGGACAATAAAGGGATTCAAGACCATGCTATATCAGACTTACTTGAAATAATTAGGGATCTTTAATATGGAGAAGAGAGAGCTTGGTGGGGATAGGATTTCTAGTTTTAAGGACCTAAGAAGTTACTATGTGGAAAAGTCTATGGTTTACTTATCTGTAAAATGAGAGTTGGGCTGAATAATCCCTAAGATACTTTACAGCTCTAAATGCTATGGTCTCATAAGAGCCAGATCCACCATCTGTAAGGTTCATGCTTTGAACTGCATTTGAGTGGTTTTCCCAGTAATGAGAGGGTTTTGCTTTGATATATTCATTTTCTCACCTAACTTCCCCTTGCACAGAGATGAAAGCAGAAGAGGGCACTTGCATAGAGATTGATGTTTGATCAAGGACAGTGGAAAGGGCTCTGGATATGCTGGGAATGAACAGAAACACTGCATAGCTATCTGGATTAGAATGATGACAAGTCTACTGATCTTGCTCTGTGATTGTGGACAAGTCTATATAAGTCCATCTCAAAGCCTGTTATTTCTGTAACACATTCCTACTGTGAGGTCCTTTGAGCACAGGGATATTATTTACTTCTCTGTCAATACAACTCTGCCAGTTGTCTCTGGCAACTGTGTAGTGGAGAAACTGGAAGCAAGAAGATCTAATATGAGGCTACCGAAAAAGTCCCAGTGACAGGCAATAAAACCTAAGCAAGCGTGGTGGCTAGGGGAGTGCCAAGAACTGGACAAATGTGAGGGCTGTTTTGAAGGTAGACCTGACGAGAGACTGGGTGCATCAAATGTGTCTCTGACTAGCAGTGTTGGACGGGAATGGGATTACAAGAGGTTTTGATTATGTAGCATAAAACCAGCTTTCTCTGTCTCATTAGCTCTGTTCATCAAGGGCACTGACCAGCTCTTATACATTATGAAGGCCAGCTCTGTGCCATTCCAGCTGAATATTCAGACCTAAGACCTAGAGTATTATAACAGTCACTACCTTGGAGAGGACCCTGGTTCGATAAATATGAGGTATTCGCAGTGAATATATGTGAATTTTGAGAGTGAACTGACAAAGTTTCAGGAAAATTTTCAGATAACAATATAGAGAGAATTACTACTCTGAATGGATATGTGTTAGTATATACTCTTACATAGGCAGATCTATTACTACATATTATACCAGACATATGTGTTTATTTTGCCTATACATATATACATACAAGCAACTTGTGGAAAATGTGGGTATTTATATAAACATATATGCATTTAATAATTAATTACGCTTATTAGATTTACATATATTGTATATATATTCATAGTGTTATATGTATATTACTATGTATAAGTCTGTAGACATATTTATCTGTGCACATATCAAATACTACATGTGTATATTACACATTATCATATCTATAGATCTATATCTCTGTTTGCAGGAGCATGCATATTACTATATATGTACACAATGTAAATTACTATATATGTACATATATAAGTACATGCTTAGAGAAACATGTGTGTATGGACTTTACAGTGTGGGGAGCCAAAGAGACTCCAGGATTCAGATAATTACCCTAACAATAGTGAACTTTAATATTAAAGAGCTCTTTGAGATGTGACTCTTTTTGTTAAGCTAGCTCCAGAGTTCTTTGTTATGGGTTACACTTAAAAGGATGTTGTTTGACTTCTGAGACCAATAGACTCTTCCCCAAGACTTTAGTTATTCTTAGATGGTTGACTCCAGTGCAAATGTCCTAGATGATTGCTGCTTTGGCTTAGGCCTTGAAGCCAGGCCTCCAGAGCATCCTTTGTAATGTGACTGCATATGAAAGGAGTTAATTGACTCTTCCTAAGGCTCTCTGGCACCTAGAGAACAAATCCTTATCAAATTATCTTTAAGGTAATGATAAGAAAACTTGAGTCCCCTTCCTTTCTCTCATTGCTCTATAACAACCTTGTCCTAAGAATCAATAAATGGAGTTCATCTTTCTTCCTCGAACTACCCACATGGCCTGGTCATTTCTTATCCACGTCTCCAGTCATGCTTAAGTGCTGGACACTGAGCAGCCCATGACATTATAGGTATATGCACACATTATGTTGTCATACAATACAGGTATGTCTATGTAATAAATGAATGTATATAGATATGCTATATATGCAATGTGTATTTATAAGTATATAAATTTATATTTATAAGTGTATAAATGTCTATGTAGATGTGTTTTACTTCCTATGCATATAGAAATATGCACCTGTTATCACATATACACATCTGTAGATATAGGCTATTATGCCTTGTGGTATGCATATATGCCTGTAGAAATATATTACTATGCATATGTAAACACACATATACATTACAGGTATCAATCAAGAAGCATTTTCAAACAATTAATCTATACAGAACACTGGAGATACAAAGACAAAAAAAAACAACAAATACTCCTGCCCTAAGGGAGATCACAAGACAAAATACATATGAAGTTTGAACAAGATAAATAGAAAATACATACAAAGTAATTGGAAGGAGAAGGGATTAGCAGCTAAGTGGAAATCAAGAAAGGTTTCATATAGAAGGGAGTATTTAAGTTATTTCATATAGATCTTGTTATATATATGCACATATATGCCTAAAGGAAAGTAACATAAATATTACTATGTATAGATTCATGTGTGTAATATATAATGCATACACATCTAGGGTACATGTATAGCCATCAGGCACAAATATATGTTACTGAATGTATATGCATGTGTATGTGTGTATGTTTTGAAAGTCAGATGGTATAGAAAATTAAGAAAAATATAGAAGGGATATAAATATAGAAAAATAGACAGCTAGCCTCAGAGATCATAAAATCATGGTTTACCTTCTGCCTATTACAGACATCATATTGCCCATAAGACTCAAAGCAGGTCATGTCAATTCTTAGTGCCCCAGGCAAGTTGCAAAGAAGGTGCTGATATATATTAGTAGAGGAAGTTTCCTTGCTGGGAATCCCTTAAAATAATGAAACTTCAAGTCTAGACCATGTACACATACATTATATATAAGCACACCACAATGCATTTATATGCATGTGGATCTATGCACACATGTGTTACTATATACATGCCATACGTGGAGATACAAATGCACATTACAGAATAGGAAGATATATAGACACATATATTCAAAATACATATGTGTACATGTGTAGGTATGTGTATGTGTGCATGCATGAAGGTATATATAGATAACTGGTAGGCTTATTACTATACATACACATATTTATACATAATATTATACACATAAGATACTGGTTCAATGTCCCAGGAACAGAAAGCACCACTTTGTTGTAAAACAAAATCAAGATGAAAACAATCCTAATTCTTTCAAATTTCCTTTGAGGACTTGGTATTTGAGACACATTCTGTGATGTACTTCTCTCTGACCTCAAATACTTTGATTTTTTTTTCAAGTTAACATAAAAGACAGAAAACTCTCAGATTTGTTTTCTGCACCAAGAGCCTGAACTAGATCTGAATTCTGTACTGCCACAGAGAAATTAGTTGCTATTCAGATAGTCAGAAAGAGAGGAATAAAGGCTGGCTGCATTAAAGATGGCCTACCCCAATGGGAGGGCTTGGTCTTTGACTCTTTATTTAAGAAGATATTTAGTTCCTGTGGTTCCCCAAGAGTCATGGAAAAGCACGCTTTGATTTCTTAAGTTCAAGACTGCCACCTTTACTCCCCTTTATGACATAGGCACAGAAGTCAAGGACCTGAATTGTTGTGTAGAGGGTTTAAAACAAATGCTTCAATTTTCCATGTTCAAAATGAGAATCAATGGAAGCAGAGAAGAAAAATCAATGTTAAGCACTCTGTAAGGAGACACCTTGAGGCAATAAATCAGAAACAGCAAAGCCAAAGATGGGAGGCATCTCTGAGCACTGAGCAGGCACAGCCTAACTCACCGTGTGACATCTACACCACCACCCCCAGCTCCAGGAAAGACTTCAAACAAAAGAGGAGTCACCTCCATTCCCTGGTAATCAGTCCTATGTCAGTTACCCTGATAGAACTTTTAACAGCCCTAAAGGAAAAAAAGAAATTGTACAATGTATAAAAATCTCCCTTGTTTGTCAAGGAACTGGGGTAAAAAAAATACCCATCAACTGGGGAATAGCTTAACAAACTATGGTGCTAGAATGTAAAGAAATATATAAGAAACCACCATTAAGAAGAAATCAGAGGGACGGCCAGGTAGCACAGCTAGTAAGAGCACCGGCTCCAGTGTTGAGAAGACCTGGAGATCGAATCCTGGGCTCAGACACTTAGCACCCACCCAGAAACACCTGGCCATGTAACCTTCAGCAAGTTACTTAACCCCAATTGCTTAGGGGCGGCCAGGTGGCTCAGTGAGTAAGAGCACCGGCTCCAGTGTCGGGATGACCTGGATCAAATCCGGGCTCAGATACTCAGCACCACACCCAGAAACAACTGGCCGTGTAACCTTGAGCAAGTTACTTAACCCCAATTGCTTTTTTTTTTTTTAAAGAAGAAATCAGAGAAGCATGGGTAGAATCATATGAACTTATGGAAAGTGAAGTAACTAGAATCCAGAAAACAATTGACGTCATTGTTGTAGAGTCAGAACAGTATTAAGGAAACCTAAAGCCTTGTGATTTGACCAAAGTTGACTGAAGAAGAGTTGAAAATATGTACCTGCCTCTCCTTTCTTCCAAGTCAAGAATTACAAGTAAAATATATTACATATGCTCTCTGATTGCCTTTATTCCCAAAAGTGTTGACAAACTTCAGTCCAACAGTTCTGTTGAACTAAAGTCTTATCACATATAGGGGAAGAATAAATATGTTACCTGACCATGCTGGATATAATGGCTCTCTGAATTCTGAGAGGCCAGGCCCAGAACAGAAAGTTTCTGAAATTTCCCATGTAATAAAAATGGTGTTGTCAATCAAAACCAAAATCCTTCCTTCCAACTTCCTGGTATTTTGGAATAAATACTTAAAGTGGTTGAAATATAATGCCAGCTTTCCTGCTGATAACATACAACAGTGAGCATAGTTGTTAACTCTTGCTCTTATGACATGATCTTATAAGTCATATACAAGTTAAAACAATAATGCAACCATAAACTTCTTGTTTGTTCTGAGTTTGCTAATCTGATATGAATAAGAAAAGCCCTTACACATGGGAAAAGAGTTAGATATAATGAAGATTCAAAAAACTCATAGATTGTTAGGACTAGAAGAGCACTTAGAAATCACTTAATCCAACGCCTTCATTTTATTGATGGAGACACCAAGGCTAAGAGAGGAGCATGGGATAGTACAGTACAGTGTTTTGGAGCTCTAACAGTCCTTAGAGGCCACACTGAAAGATAATATGATCTAAAAGAAAGATTGCTGAAGACACCTGAGTTTGAATTTTGCCTCTGGCAATTGCTACCTATGTGGACATTGCCAAATTGTCTAATTTCTCCAATCATCTAGAAAATGGAGGGGATAATACCTGTGATTCCACATGACTATTATAAAGGTCAAACAAGGTAACACTGAATTGAATTACAGGACCACAGATTTAGAACTAGAAGGGATTTCAGAGAACATCTAATTGCAGTTTCTCTTTTTACAAATGAGGAAAGTGAGGCCTAGGGAGGTTAAGTAATTTACCCAAGTGTACACAGTAGCAAAAATTTAAGGTAGGATTTGAATTGAGTTTCTCTAATTCTTTCCATAGTATCATTCTATTTTCTCAGTAGCACTTTACAAATCTAAAAGCTCTAAAAAGGTAATATCTATTATTACTATCTATTCTAATCACATCATTTAATAGATGGGGAAACTGAGAACTACAGAAAAGAAATGACTCACCCAAGTTCACACAGCTAATTGTGGTAGAGTTAAATTAGAATCCAAGTCACTTTACTCTTGGTCCAAACTTCCCCTAAAACATGTACACACTTCCATCTTTTCCTTGAAGTATAAAGTAACTCTTTAGGGAATTCATTCTTCCAAGTTCAGTCCTCTCCCCAGTCCCTACCTAAGTTACTTTTCAGGTGTCAAAGTGTTAATGCTCCCGGTGTCTGAAAGTCACTTTATGACTCCAAGTCACTGAAAAGCTTCCTTAGCTAGTAGAAGCTGATGCCTTTCTTAACAGCCCATAACAACTAAGCATGGCATTCACAAGTCCCTGAAAGAAAGGAAATTACAAATGGAATCACCAACATCTCCTATGGCCACCACCCTACTTGAGTTCCTAATCACCTCTTTCCTAGAAATAGCTCACAAAAAAATCACTTACACCCCCTACATTCTCTCATTTTTCCTATTTCTTCCTCTGTATAAGGGGGTAGTAAAAAGTACCTACCTCAAAGGGTTGTTGTGAGAATCAAATGAGATAAGAGATGTGAAATGTTTTTTCAAACCTTAAATCTCTATGTAATTGTTAGCTGTTGTTGTTATGAAAGGTTTCATATTTCACTTCTGAGATATATTGGCTGTTTATATCTGGGCCAGTCATTTACCCTGTAGTCTGAAAAGCTTTAAGCAATTTTCCTAAGACTAGAAGTTACAGACAAGATGCAACCTGCATTGATAGAGGGAATTTCCTTGCCTGTCAGTTTCCTATACTAATGAAAGGTTGAATTCCTAATATTATTGTTATTATTATTATTTCCAGAGTTTGAATAAACCAGTGTTTTTGTCATCATAATCACATTAATAAAAATTGATATTTATGCTGTGCTCTAAGTTTTGCAAAGCACATAATAGATGGTATCTTATTTAGGCTTCCCAACAACTCTGTGAAAGAAGTTCCTGTTGGCAGCTAGATGGCATAATGGAGAGAGCCTTGGATTTGAAGTAAGGAAGATCCTACCTGAGGCACTTTATATCTGTGTATCTCTGTAACTCTCTGAGCAAGTCAATTTACCGCTTCAGTGTCCCCTAGAGATGATGATGATGAAGATGATATTTTGGAATCCAGGTCTCCTGTCACCAAGTTCAGAGGTTATAAGCTCCAAACTATATTTTTATCCTCCTACTCAAAAAATACTGAATGGTTTCCTATTATCTTAAAGAATGAAACCTAAATTCTCCAGCCTGGTATTCAATCTGATCCCAACTTCCAGTCTCATCTCCCATTCATTATTCCTCTTCATGTACCCTGTAATTAAAACAAACTATAGTACATATGGTCATCTAAGGGAGCCCTGTGGTTTCTAACCTCTATACCTTTGTTCATATCATTCTCTCCATATAAAATGTCTTTCCCTACATTTCCACTTCTTTAATGGCTGCCCATTATTCTCTTCATTCATTCTTCCCCCACTCCCCAATAACTGTCGAGCATTTCTTTTTCTTTCTCCTACCTCTTCTGCAATTGATCACATGATACTGTTGTCTGTATCCATTTCTTACCAACCTGCCAGTATGAGAAGTTTTGGGAGAGAAGTGGCTGAGTCTTATCTTCCTTGTATCCAGCGCAGGACTTAAAACTCAATAGGTCCTTAATAACTGCTTGTTGAATGTAACGGAATAGAACTAAAGAGGATTTACTAGAAAGGTAGAAGCCGATTACTCATCCTGGCAAATTAACAAAACAATATCCTGGCCCAGAGCTTTCTGCCTTCCCAGATAGAAGTGTCAAATGGGTTGTCCCATGGATTATGGTGGATAGGGTAACTAATGAAGTTCTTCCCATGAGGCCACACTTTCATTCTGTCTTTATTTTCTTGCTAACACAACCTGAATCCCAAGGCTCATACTATGCACTGAGAGTGGACCAGCAACAAGACAGTACCCAAGATGTCTCTGCCTCCCTGGAAGGCAGGCTGCCCAATATGTATTTCTTGCATTACTGAAAGATTACTACAGCTTTTCCACTAAGAGATTAGTTCACCAGTTGATGAATATGTGTAGTTGACAACACTTTCCAGCATTTACCACTATGAAAATGACTCCCTAATTGTTTTATATGTTTGCATATATCTATACATATGTACATGCATGTATATGTGTATATATACACATACACACATATTATATATACAAATACACACACATCCTTTATTTCTCTCCTGAAATGTAGTCTTCCATTTCCAATGGCCTACTAGGTATCTCCATCTATATATGTCACACAGGCACATTAATTCCACATGTCTAAAATATTTCTCCTGAAACTCATACTTCTTCCCACTTCCCTACTGAAAGCACCACTAACCTTCTAGTCATCCCGGTTCACAACCTTGAATCATCCTCAATTCTTTACTTTCCTTTACCCCATACAACCAATAAGTTGCCAAGTCTTATCACTTCTACTTCCACAATATTTCTCACAACTACCCTTCTCTCTACTCACTCAGCCACCAACTTCATTCAGACCTCCATCACCTCTCCCTAGACTATTACAATAGCCTCCTAAATGCTCTCCTTGCCACAAGTCTTTCTCCTCTATAATCCATCAGTTTCCAAACTAATATTCCTGAAGTACAAGTCTCACCATGCCCTCTCCTTGATCGAGAAATCTCACTGTCGGGGCGGCCAGGTGGCTCAGCGAGTAAGAGCACCGGCTCCAGTGTCGGGATGACCTAGATCAAATCCAGGCTCAGATACTCAGCACCACACCCAGAAATAACTGGCCATGTAACCTTGAGCAAGTTACTTAACCCCAATTGCTTAAAAAAAAAAAGAAATCTCACTGTCTTCCTATTCACCCTGAGAAAAAATACAAACTTCTGTTAGATGTTTAAGTCTGACTCAAACCTATCATTTTAGGCTAATTTTACATTTCTCCATCACACTCTACATCCCAGTTAAATTGGCCTACTCACATGATATTCCATCTCCCATTATTCTATCTCCCTCCTCAGTTTTTTTTCCACTGAGACTACTCCTATTTCCCATGCATGGAATACTCCTCCAACTTACATGAGGCCCATGGAATCCCCAGCTTCATTCAGGACCCTGCTCAAGTAACACCGCCTATACAAGGCCTTTCCTGATTCCTGATTAGGGACAGTTAGGTGATGCAGTAGATACAGTGCCAGGCCTGGAGTCAGACAGATTCATATTCCTGAATTCAAATATGGCCTCAAATACTTACTGCCTTTGTGACCCCAGGCAAGTCACTTACCTTTGTTGACTTGAGTTCCTCATTTATAAAATTAATGATATGGCAAACCACTCCTGTATCTCTGTCAAGAAAACCCAACATGGGGTCATGAAGAGTCAGATATTACTGAGGCAAGTCAACAACAACCTCCTAGATCTGATAAATGAAGATGCCCCAGAGAAACTCAAAAGACCCTGATGGGGGAAACTGAATCACCTTGTCAGAGTAAGAATTCTAATAAGGGCCCAAATTCCCTTTTTCCCCAGTTCCACCAGCAGACCAGTGCTTCTACTATCTTCACTACCTGCTATGCATTTTTTGAGTATCTCTCCTCAGTGAAACTTGTTTCATTCACTGTGTTGTGAACAGTACAATCCTTTGTACTGGGTCTTTTATATTTGAACCTTCTTAAGTCTATATTATGATACTGATTCCAAGACAAGAATAGTAGGCAGAAAACTGCAGCAAGAAGCAGGAGTCAGAGAATATTGGAGGTCGGGGGTATGGTGAGAAGAAAGCAGTGGGAGAAAAAGAGAAAATATATATTTTTTCAATTTCAAAAAGTAGGCAGTGAGGTGGAGGTAGAGGGAGAAAATAAGACTCGAAGACAGAGGCTTGCAACCTCTTGTAGTTTAGGAAGGCATTCTGCTTGATTTAGTATAGATGGTTCAGAACTAATTGCAAGCTCAAAAGGAGTTGAATTGATTAAGGAGATCAAAAAGGGAATTTTATAATTTATAAAATTTTCAATGGATATATGAAGAGCAACATTTCATCAGCCATCTAGTAGAAGCTGAAGGGTAGGTCAAGTAGTTTGAGAACCACTTCCTGACTCTATTTTGAATTATAGGATAAAAGGATGTCACAAGGAAATAATTGCTTCAGTGACAAATAAATGCCAAACACAAAAACAGAATAGAAGTCCAAAGAAAGAAAACATCAGTAAAGTCTGGCACAGTCAGCTAAGGCTTCATGGGAAAGGTGGAATTTGAGTTGAGCTTTGGTGCTCTAGAAAATACATTAAGATAAAAATACCTTGTACAGTATCTGAATTTTCCATGTAACTTTTTTTTTTTTGCTTTTTGCAGGGCAATTGGGGTTAAGTGACTTGCCCAAGATCACACAGCTAGTTTTTGTGTTAAGTGTCTGAGGCCGGATTTGAACTCAGGTCCTCCTGACTCCAGGGCCAGTGCTCTATTTACTGCCTGACCTAGCTGGCCCCTGTGTAACTTTTTTTAAAAAATCACTTTCATGGGGTGGCTAGGTGGCACAGTGAGTAAGAGCGCTGGAGACAGAGTTGGAAGGATCCAGGATTGGTTCCAGCCTCAGATACTTAATACCCACACAAAATAACTGGCCATGTAACTTTGGGCAAGTTACTTAACCCCAATTGCTTTTAAAAAAAAATCACTTTCACTTCTATTATCTCCTTTGATACTCCCAATAACTCAGTAAAGCAAGTAGGGTAAATCTTATTCCTATTTTACAGATAAGGAAAATGAGGTTAAAATGAGTTAGACAGCTTGACCAAGTTTACACAGTTTGCTAGTCCTAGAACCAACACTAAAAGCTAATCTAGTGTCTCACTCAAATTCATAGAGATGTAGAGCTAGAATTCAGGTCTTCTGCCCACAAGTCTGACATACTTTCCATTGCCTCATACCACCTCATCTGGAACAAGAAAGTAAGGAAGCTTACTTCTTTGCTTATTCTGTAACACGTTCTTGTAGTGGTGGTGGTGATGATGGTGGTGGTGTCCAAACAGGCCCAGCGTGGTGGCAATAGTATAGAACTTTTATGCCCTGGATGACCCTGGCACCCAAAAAAGGTATTCCTCATACATCGAAATTAACACCAACTCTTCATCAGTGCCCTCTTGGGTTCACATCATAGCCAGCACCCTACTCCCAGTCCAGGATAGGGGCCTGTTAAGGACCCTCCTTGTGTCCTGAGTGACACAAGAAGAAATGAGAGGGACTCTTCTAAGAATCATCTTAGAATCACAGGGTCAAAAATCTAAATCCTAGGGGCGGCCAGGTAGCACAGCAAGTAAGAGCACCGGCTCCAGTGTTGAGAAGACCTGGAGATCGAATCCCGGGCTCAGACACTTAGCACCCACCCAGAAACACCTGGCCGTTTAACCTTGAGCAAGTTACTTAACCCCAATTGCTTAGGGGTGGCCAGGTGGCTCAGCAAGTACGAGTACCGGCTCCAGTGTTGGGACGACCTGGAGATCGAATCTCGGGCTCAGACACTCAGCACCACACCCAGAAATAACTGGCCATGTAACCTTGAGCAAGTTACTTAACCCCGATTGCTTAAAAATAAAAAAAATTAAAAAAAATCTAAATTCTAGAGGCTGTCTAATCTAGTCCAAAATTCCTATTTTACAGATGAAAAATTATACTTGAGCACAAGAATAAAAAGGAAGGGAGAGTTGGATAGAGCTTCCAAGAGAAGAAGTTTAACTCCTTATAAAGAGGGATTGTTTTATTTTTGCTTTTTGTAACCCTAATGTTTATTATTATGCTTACATGAAGCAAACTTAAATTGCTAGTTTTAAATTGAAGATGAGATGAGTTAGTGAAAGGTTAAGAAAGGAATCATGAAGTTAGCCCTGGCCCCATTTTGTCTATGAATAGCAGTGATGATTACTAGAGTAAGGTTTCAAGACTTCTGAAAATGTTTCACTTTTTTGGAGAAATTTGGGAAGATTTATATAAATTAATGCAGAAGGAAGTGAGCAGAGCCAGAACAGAAACATGCATGATGACCACAGCAATCTAAAGGAAAAGACTGAAAGACTTCAGAACACATATCAATGCAGAGACTGATTAGGATTTCAGAGGACTTGATGATGAAATATGAAGGGTTTAGCTAATAAGTGCAAAATGAGGTATACATTTTCAGACTAGGAATGGATGTATGAGTTGTTTTGCTTAACTGTACTCACTGGACAAAAAAAGAGTGTTCTACTATGGTAAAGGGAGAACAATTAAGAAATGAAAGATATTTTTTAAAGCATTGACAAAGTATAAAAACGTATAAATTTCCCATTGTTTCTTATTTTGTCCTCTATTTTTCCCCTACAGTGATTGAAACCTTGGGAAAGTCTCAAGTGGACCAAGTGTTTGCTTGGGCAGGGGAGCATGAAAGTGATGGAGAAAGATAGCAAAATTGGTTCTGCTTTGTAATAAGAATGAAAGGAAAACAGTTAAGTAGAAGAATGGGTTATAACAGTGGGAGGGAGAAAACAATCTGTTCTCATTCTTGGCTCCAGAGAACTGGACTAGAAGTAAGAAGACTCTTTTAGGTGCCCTGTCAGACCTAGGGTAGGCATGCGGGGCTATCATGTAATTATGTGAGAGTATATTTATGAGCAAAAAGAGATGGGTTTGGTGCTTCCCCTCATCCCCAAACCCAGTCTCAACTGACTTGGCTGCACTCTTATCTCTATTAAAATATAAATATCTCTCTGATTTTGGCAGAAGGCAGCAGTACCATTAGATAAGCCTCCCCACCCCCCCACCCCCCCATAGCTGTCTCAGCATGGCTTTAAAATAGCTAAGCCCTGTTGAGAATTCAGGAGAGTTAAACAGGCTGAGGATCTTATGAAGAATGACCTCAAAATGGGAAGAGGAGAGAACTTCTTGTTCCAACTTCCACCATAAGCCATGACATCTATCAACAGAGGTATTAGCCCAGGTGGAGAACCCCCATCCAGTCACCGGGATGTTAGTTTGAGAGAATCTGAGCCACAATAGAAAAAGAAAAGGTACAATTCCAGAAATTAATACAGAGAAGTGGTCACTCAAAGGAAAGCAGAAAATCGGGGGGAATAATTTTATAGACAGATTCTCAGATATAGGTCTCATATCTCAACTATGTAAAGAACTTTGTCAAATCTATAAAAATATGAATCATTCTCCAATTGATAAATGGTCAAAGGATATGAATGAACAGTTTTCCGATGAAGAGCTTAAAGGAATTTATAGTCATATGAAAAAGCTGGAGAATATTTAAAGGAGAATGATTTTGGGTGGCAACAAAAAGAGCTGTGGACTTCAGAGGGTGCTAGCTTTGGCTATCTATAGAGAGATGATCTACAGAGAGGAACAGGCTCTTAGTGTTTGGCTGAACACACTTTTCAAGAGAGATACTACATCAATGAGAAAGCTTTGTGAGAACTTCATAGGAGAAAAAGGACTTCTCGACCCAGTAGCGTCAGTAAGGAAATTAGCAGGATTGGCCACTTAAGTTGTTAACACATGCCTCACTATCATTGTGCCCATTGTTCATATGGATACTGTGTGTATTTATGGGCAAATGCTCCCCAGATTTATAGGGAAAATGTTTCAAAACTATTTTACTTACCGTCCTATTGTAGTTAATGCCTTTGCTACTGGATGATTAGGGAAGCATGCCAATAAAGGTTTAGGACCAATAAACAGGGATGTACTGATAAATATTTAACAACTGGGATGTCCAAAAAAATTATATGTATATACATTTTTGTGTGTCAATATGTTTTATTTATTAAATATTTCTGAATTACATTAAATAAACACATTCTTTTTTTTAAACTTTGGTTAAAATTCTATATTTCTATATTTGGTTAAAATTCTAGATTTCCCTCCTGCCCCTCCCACAACCCATGAGAAAGCAATCAATATGATTTTGATTATACTTATGTAGTCATACAAAACATTTCCATATTAACCACATTACAAAAGAAACCCCATGCAAAAAAAAAAAAAAACTGAAAAGAAAAATAACCAAAGTAAAAAAAAAAAAAGGATGCTTCAATATGTTCTCAGAGTTCATCAGTTCTCATTCTGAAGACTGAAAGCATTTTTCAACATGGGTCCTTAGGAATTGTTTTGAGTCACTATATTGAGAAGAGTAACTAAGTCTTTCACAGTTGATCATCATCACAATATTGTTGATAATGTGTAAAGAGTTGTCCTGGTCCTGCTCACCTCACTTTACCTCAGTTCATATAAGTCTTCCTGGATTTTTCTGAAACCCATCCTACTTATTACTTCTTATAGCACAGTAGTATTCCATTACAATCATATACCATAATTCGTTCAGTCATTCCCCAATGGATGGACACTCCCTCAATTTCCAATTCTTTGCCACAACAACAAAAAAAAACCTGCTATAAATATTTTTGTGCAAAAAAGTCATTTCCCTTTTTCTTTGATCTCTCTGGGATACAGACCTAGTAGTGGTATTGATGGGTCAAAGGATATGCAAAGATTTTTAGGCCTCTGGGTGTAATTTCAAATAGTTCTCCACAGTATTTGCACACAATTCTACCAATAGGCAATTAGTGTGCCATTTTTTCCACATCCCCACCAGCATTTTTCATTTTTCTTTTCTGTCATGTTAGCCAGTCTGATAGGTGTGAGGTAGTATCACAGAACTGTTTTAATTTTCAATACTCTAATCAAAAGTGATTTAGAGCTTTTTTATGTGACTATTAATAGTTTTTATTTTTTCTTCTGAAAACTTCCTGTTCATATTCTTTAACCATTTATCAGTTGGGCAATGGCTTCTATTTTTTTTTTTAAACAAATTTGGCTTAGTTCCTTAAATATTTGCAAAATTAGGTCTTATCAGAGAAACTTGGTGTCATTTTTTTGTGCCAGTTTCCTGCTTCCCCTCTAATTTTGGCTATATCAGTTTTGTCTGTGCAAAACCTTTTTAATTTCATGTAGTCAAAATAATCCATTTTATTTCCTATGATCCTCATTATGTCTTGTTTGGTTATAACCTCTTGCTTTATTCATAGATCTGAGGTATGTTTTCCATGCTCCTTTAATTTATTTATGATATCCTTTATGTCTAAAGCATTTATCCTATTTGGCCTTATGTTGGTATATTCAAGTTAATAGTCTATGCTAGGGGTAGGGAATCTGCGGCCACATAGGGCCCTCTAGGTACTCAAGTGCAGCCCTCTGAATGAACCCAAACTTTACAGAACAAATCAAAGGGGCACACTTGAGGATTTAGAGGATCACACATGGCCTTAAGACTGCAGGGTTCCCCACCCCTGGTCTATGCCTATGTTCTGCCAAACTAGTTTTCCAGTGATTTTTGTCAAATAATGAGTTCTTGTCCCAAAAGCTTGGATCTCAGGGTTCATCAAGCAATAGATTACTATGGTCATTTACTGTTATGTATTGTAAACCCAATTTATACCACTAATCCACCATTATAATTTACTTTTTGCCAGGACCATATTGTTTTGATGATGACCAATTTATTACATAATTTGAAATCTGGTGCTGCTAAGCCACTTTCATCTACATGTTTTGTTTTGTTTTGTTTTGTTTTCCATTGATTCCTTTTTGACTATTTGGTCTTCCAGGTGAATTTTGTTAGTATTTTTTTAACTCCAAAAAATAATCCTTTGGTAGTTTCATCAGTATGGCACTGAATAAGTATATTAACTTGGGTAGAATTGTCATTTTTTATAATATTTCCTTGGCTAGGGTTTGTCTTTATTTTTTGTGATGTGTTTTGTAATTGTGTTCATATAGTCTTTGGATTTGTGTTAGCAGGAAGATTCCCAAGTATTTTATATTGTCTGCAGTTATTTTTAGTGGAATTTCTCTTCCTATCCCTTATTACTGTACTTCATTGGCAATATACAGAAATGCTGATGATTTAGGTGGGTTAATTTTATATGCTGCAACTTTGCAAAAGTTGTTAATTATTTTAACCATTTTAGTTGATTCTCTCTAAGTATGCTATCATATCATCTGCAAAGAATGATAGTTTTGTTTCCTCATTGCCTCTTTTTATGCCTGTAATTTCTTTTTCTTGTCTTATTGCTAGAACTAGCATTTCTAATACAATACTGAATAGCAGTGATGATAATGAACATCCTTGCTTCACTCCTGATCTTAGTGGAAAGGCTTCAAGATTATCACCATTACAAATAATGCTTGCTCTTGGTTTTAGATAGATACTGCTTATCATTTTAATAAAGGCTCCATTTATTCCAACACTTTCTTGTATTTTTAATAGGAATAGGTGTATTTTGTCAAAAGCTATTTCTGAATCTAAAGAGATAATCATTTTTCTTACTGATATGTTCAATTATGCTTATAGTTTTCCTAATATTGAACCAGCCCTGCATTCCTGAACTAAATCCCACATGATCATCATATATGATCTTTCTAATATATTGGTTCAATCTCCTTTCTAATATTTTATGAAAATTTTTTTTGCATTAATATTTATCAAAGAAACTGTCCTACAGTTCTCTTTCTCTGTCATTGCTTGTTTAGCTATCAAAACCATATTTGTGTCATAAAAGGAATCTGGTAAAACTCCTTCTTTACCTATTTTTTTAAATAGTTTATGTAGTATTTGGATTAGTTGTTCCATAAATATATGGTGGAATTCACTTGTAAATCCATCTGTTGCTAGAGATTTTTCTTAATGAGTTCATTTATGGCTTGTTGAATTTATTTGTATTTGATAGGTTTATCTAAGTATTCTACTTCCTCTTCTGTTAATATGGGAAATTTATAATTTTATAAATATTCATCCATTCCACTTAGAGTATCAGTTTTACTGGCATACAAGTAGGCAAAATAGTTTCTAATGATTGTTTTAATTTCATCTTCATTGTTGATATATATTCACTTTTTACATTTTTGAGGCTATTAATTTGGTTTTCATTCTTTTTTAATCAAATTAACCAATGGTTTATCTATTGTATTGTGATTTTTTTCCATGAAACCAACTCCTAATTTTATTAGTACAATGGGATTTTTTTTTTTTTACTTTCAATTTTGTTCATCTCTCCTTTTATTTTTAGGATTTCCATTTTGGCACTCAGTTGAGGATTTTTAATTCATCCTTTTTTTTTTTTTAGTTGCATGCCAATTCATTGGTCTGCTCTTTTATTGATGTATGCATTTAGAGATGCAAATTTTCCTCTTAGTACTGTTTTTGCAGTACTGTCCCAAGCTTCAAGGTTTTTTGAACTGCTGTTTTAAGAGTTAGTTCTTGGGGTGTGTAAGTTTTCAGTGCTCCCAATGTGATGTGATCTGAGGAGAGATATGGTCACTGTTCTCCTGGACTGTTCTTTGGCCCTCTTCAGGAATGAAGGGTCATCAGCAACAACAAACAACCCAGGAAGGATCCCTTGAGATTATAAGTGATATTGTTCCTTAGGGTACTCCGTGTGACTGAAAGTGATCCTGCTAACTGACTCCTCCACTTCCTTGTGACTGAAAGTGGTCCTCTCTGCCCTTAAATGTGACCCAGCAGTGGGTATAAGCAATGGAGTTGCCAAACAGCACACAGTCCTGCATCCAGTGCAAGCACAGTGGATCCCTGTAATCTCTTTCTGATCACAGGCAGGTCCCCTTACCAACTCTGACTTGAGAGCCCCCAAAGCTCCTGCTACTCCTATCAGCACCATGACTAGGGTTGCATCCAGGCCAGGCTCCACTCCCATGTCATAGATCTCTCCTTCTGATCTCCTGACTTGTTTTGGGCTAGAAGAATGTCTAACCCAGAACATTTTTTTTTTTTGGTTCTGCAACTCCAGTATTTGATTTGAGGCATTTTGAAGTTGTTCAGAGGGGAACGTTAGGAGAACTTGGCTGAATGCTCTGCCATATTGACTACCTCAGGAAGAGCATATATGCATTTTTAACTTTAATCTTCACTATTAACACTTTCTTAAGTATAGACAATAAACAAAGAATAAATCAACCTCTTATTGATAGCTGTTGATTTCCAAGGTTTAAATACTCATACTGAAATTTTAACAACTGGTTCAAGCAGGCCAGAGCTAGCTCCAAGTACCAAAGACTCTACCCTAAAACCCAGCAGTAGCTGCCATCCTTTGAGGTATCACCCTATGAGGTCAAGTGCAAGTTGGGGGAGCAACTTAGAGGGGGTACTATATGTCTTGTCCTCCATGATGCAAAATTAACAATAGGAACAATTTATTCAGCAATTCACATTAGCTATCAACTTCTGCTTTTATAAGATGGGAATTAGGCTCACTCATAAGGAACCCAAGAATAATTCCTGACCATACAAGAAATGTTGTGTAATCCTAAGAGCACCTGTCTTGGAGTCAGAAGACCTGAGTTTCAGTCCTACCTCTAACACTTTCTAGCTGTGTCTGTGAGTAAGATCTTCTGAATGAAATTGTTGATACATTTTGTTGCAACAGATAACTTCCCAGCAAACACCCAAATTCCTTTTTTTTTACAGTCCCAGTGAAAGCAATTATTAACTAAATTATTACAAATTATTAACTAAAAGGAAGGACATATCCTTTAACTTTCATAGTCTGATACAATACTGACCATTCTATTTAACTAAAATTTTCTTGCATTTCCACACTGAATGTATTTACATTACTGTAGTCACTGTACATATAATATTTGGGCATTAGATTTTCTTGATTTCTGAGCAAATCATTTAACTTCTCTGACACCCAGTTTCCCCTTGTCTGTAAAATTTACATAGTAATACTTGTATTACTCACTTTACAGGCTTGTGAGGATCAAATATGAAAAAGTATAAGAAAGTGCTTTGTAAATTATAAAGGACTATATTAATTTCTGCTCTGATCATTATTCCTAATTTTCTCCAAAAATATAATATCCTCCAGATATACATACAATTAGAGTGATGCAAAATAACAAAAATCAGCAGGCCCAAACTCTCAAAAGCCTTTCTTCTAAGGTGGATGTTACACTTCCCAGGTCTGCAGAATATCTACTTACAAGGGCCTCTCAGTCAAGCCAGGCCTTCTTACCTCTGCATCAGCTGCTTTCGGCTCACACACACAGCTGTCTGGTAGTCATGAGTTACACACACTTTATGGGGACTGCACTTCACATTCAAGCAGGGATCTTTGGATGGGTCTAAAGCTATTGGAGAGAAAATGAAAACAGTGTTAGGACCTTGAGGGAAATTCAATTTCTATTTCTTCACAAATAAACTATAGGATCTACTGGTGGTAAATAAAACCAGGCATATGTTAGTGTTGTTTTTGTAGACTAGTGGGTGTTAGAATGAAATTTAAAACCACAGGGAATTAGATATCTATCACACAATTTCTATTTTAAAATAAGAATGGTGAGTCCTTTGTGCTGTGGGAATTTTAAACATCTTAGAGGCTGACTTTTGAATAACATCTCTGAAATCTGTCATTCAAAGGGCCAAAACTTACTTCTCCTTATTTACCTAATTTAAAAAAAATATAACCTTGAGATACTTAGCTTCACTTATTTGTGCTAATTTTTTAAAACTTCGTTCCTATAGACACATAGTTCTTACTATATAGAATCACATGCCAGAACTGCAAGGGGCATAATAAATCTAGTCCAGATCCCTAATTTTACAGATAGGAGAAATAACTCCTCAAATTAGCACAGTATATCACTGATGGATATAGAAATAAAACTTTTGTCCCCTGATTTAATCCAGGGCTCTTTCCAGTATAAATGGTTTCACCTAGATTAAGTGATTCCACTAAGTCTTTAAAATCTAATGAAGGAGTTTTTTCTTCCATCCCACCTTTTCAGACTATCTCCCCTACTCAACTCAGCAACATTAAGTGAACATTGCATATAGATGGAAAGTTTAGATAAGACACAGTCCCTACCCTTATAGAGCTTACAATCTAAAAAGCAATAAGCTGCATAGACAGATAACTTTAATGTAAAGTACACGTGTTTTTTGCCGTTGGGTTTGTTTTTTTTTTAAGGACCGAATTACTTTGTGAGAGCTGAAGAAGGAAAGGTTTTCTTCGATTAGAATCACTATATGGAGAAGTAAAAACAGGTCAAAAACAACTACTCAGGAAGCATTAATTAAACACCTCACATCTGCCAGGCACTATGCTAATCACAGAGAATACAAAGAAAGGGGAAAAAAAAACAGTTACTAATCCCAAGAATCTCACAATCAAATACAGGAGACAACAGAAAACACCTATATACAAACAAGATCTGCCCAGTGTAATTGGAAGATAATCTCAGAAGGAAGGTACTAACATCAAGGGATACCAGGACAGGCTTGAAAAAGGTAGGGTTCTATTTTTTTTTTATTTTAACATTTTTATTTTTTTTTTATTTTTAAAAATTGATTTATTTTTAGTTTTCAACATTCACTTTCATAAGATTTTGAGTCGCAAATCTTCTCCCTTTCCTTTTGCTCTCCCCTTCCCAACATGGCATGCAATTGATATAGTTTCTACATATGCATTCATATTAAACATATTTTCACATTAGTCATGATGTAAAGAAGAATTAGAACTAATGGGAGGAACCATGAGAAAGAAGAAGCAAAACAAAAGAGCAAAAGAAAAGGAAAGTAAACAGTATGTTTCCATTCACATTCAGATGCCAAAGTTCTTTCTCTGGATGTGGATAGCATTTTCCCTTGTGAGTCTTCTGGAGTTTCTTAAATCCTTGCATCGCTGAGAAGAGCTACGTCTATCACAGTCAGTCATTACTCAATGTTGCTACTGTTTACAATGATCTCCTGGTTCTGCTCCCCTCACTCTGAATCAGTTGATATAAGTCTTTCCAGGTTTTTCTGAAGTCTCCTTGCTCATCATTTCTTATAGCACAATAGCATTCCATTACATTCATATACCACAGATAGCTCAGCTATCTCCGAAATGATGGGCATCCCTTCAATTTCTAGTTCTTTGCTATCACAAAAAGAGCTGCTATAAATATTTTTTTTGTATATGTGGGTCCTTTTCCTGTTTTTATGATCTCTTTGGGATACAGACCAAGAAGTGGTATTGCTGAGTCAAAGGGTTTTATAGTCCTTTGGGCATAATTCCAAATTGCTCTCCAGAATGTCTGGATCAGTTTACAATGCCACCAACAATGCATTAGTGTTTGAATTTTCCCACATCTCCAGAATTTATCATTTTCCTGTTTAGTCTTGTTAGCTAGGGTAGTAGCAATATCAGAGGAAATAAGTGTATTGACGGACAGACAGACAGACAGATAGATAGATAGATAGATAGATAGATAGATAGATAGATAGATAGATATGAGAGATTTGGGGAAAGTAGAATCAATGGAGTTTTTAAGCAGATTGGATATGAGAAAGGGGACAGAAGAGAGTGGAGTCAAAGAAGGGACCAAATTTGTGATCTTGTAGTACTGGCGGTACCCTTAACTGTAACAGGAACATTAAGAAGAGGTAAAGTTTTGGGAGGAGGTGAATTCAGTTTGGGGAACATCAAATTTAAGGTGTTCGTGGGATATCCAGTTCAAGACGTCCGATAGGTAGTTAGAAAGGTGAGCCTGGAAGTTAAGACTGGATTAGTAGATTTGCAAGTCATCAACATAGATTTGATAATTGCATACAAGAGAGCTGATAAGATCACCAAGAGAAATAGTATAGAAGGAGAAGAGAGCTTTAGTTGATACTCATATTTATCTAGAGGAACCTGAATGAACATCCAGCATAGTCGTCAAAGAAGGATCACTCATACAGGTAGGAGAAGAACTAGCAGAGTAGGGAAAACCTAGAGGGAACATAGCATTCGAGAGAAGAGAGTGTTTTACAGTGTCAAAGGCTGCAAAGAGGTCAAGAAGGACGAGGATTGAGAAAAGGCTATTACATTTGGCAATTAAGAGATAACTGGACTATGCTGTAGAGATAATCAGCTTTGAAAGATACAGTAACTCTGATGGATACAATAGCCTACCACAATTCCAAAGAACTCATGATGAAACATGCAATCCAATTCCAGATAGAAAGTTGGTACACTAAGAGTGAAGACAGAAGCATTACTTTCCTTTCTTCGATTCCTTTTCTCTTTTTTCCTTTCGATCTTCCCTCCTTCTTTCCTTCCCTCCTTCCTTTTTCTTTATTTCTTTCCACATATAAATAGATATGAAATAGCTACAAAATAATTACAATATAATTTGGTGGGGGATACACAGCAGCTGGAGGATGAGGAAATGCCTCATGTCGGAGATCACATGGCACCAGAACTGCACCTTGGAAGAAACAAGAGATTCCAAGAGGTCAAGGGGAGGATGGAGTGTATTCCAGGCACTAGGGGGAGCTAGTGGCATGAAGATACAGATGTGGAAAATGGAGTGGCATGAAGAAGAACGGTTTGCTTAGATGTAGAATATAACAAAGGGGACGGAGAGTAAGAGAAAGGTAGGTTGAAGCCAGGTTATGAAGGGTTTTAAATGCCCAATAGAGAATTTAGTGTTTGATATTAGAGGAAGTAGGAAGCTGATAGAGTTTACAGAGCAAGGAAATGATGTGGTCATATTTATGTAAGAAATGACAAGTTAGGGGCGGCTAGGTAGCACAGTGAATAGAGCCCCAGCCCTGGAGTCAGGAGGACCTGAGTTCAAATCCGTCCCCAGACACTTAACACAAAAACTAGCCATGTGACCTTGGACAAGTCACTTAACCCCAATTGCCCTCGGGGGGTGGGGGTGGAAAGAAATCACAAGTTGACAGTCACGTAAAGGTAAGATGTTATAGGAGGTGGACACTGGAGGCCGAGTCCAATTAAGAGCAATAATCCAGGCAAGAAGGGACTAGGCCCCGAACGAGGCTCATAGTCAAGTGAAGAGATGGAAGGTAAAGATTCACAGGTCTAAGCCTACTGTTCTTCTTTTGATTCCAAAATTTTATTTTAGACTCAAACACCAGAACACAAATATAGAATAGAGAAAGGAAACAAAAACATATCAGAAATTTAAATATTGGGACTTAAATACAAAGTTAGAAAGGGGGGAAAAAGCATGTAGCATGCATAGCAGAACATAGGAGAGGACTCAAAATATTTAACAATAAATTTTCATTTCAAAAAAGCCTGTATGATAAATAATACTCATGCTAAGAATTATCTATCTTTTCTTAGCTTCCTAGTGAGGTTTCTTTTTTTTTTTTCTGCTGTGTACTTTTTTCACTTTACTCTTTCTTCCCCCAAATCCCCCCACCCCAGAAGGTCACAATAAAATTTAGATACATTGCTTTATAGCTATAAATATAGATACAGATATAGATATACACATACATATATAAACATATATAGATATATACTTTCTCAAACCTATTCTACTCCTGATCTTTGTCTTTATGTATGATTATATCTCGTTTCCTATCCCTCCTGCCTCTTATACTTTACTTCTACCAACTACCTTGCCCTCCTATGACTTGCCTACCCTCCTCCAAGGATCCCTCCCCTATCCTCCCATTCCCATAAATCTAAACACCCTTCTATACCCCTATTTTACCTAGTCCCTCACCTTCCCCTCTAAAGATCCCTCCCTTGTCCTCTCCCCTCTCCCTAGGCCCCTACCATTTTATTTATTCTGAATTTAGAAGACTTTTATACTCTCCTAAATATATATGTACTATTCCCTTTAAAACCCATTCCCAATGAAAGTAGGTTATCAGAACTGCCAGCCCTCCTCCTACATCTAATTCCTCTGTATGAATTCTTCCTCTTGCCCCTTATTTGTATAAAATACTCTTTTAAGCTTTTCCTAAATAGTTTTATTTTTAAATTCAAATCATACTCAGGTTTATCCCAATCTTTTATTAGCTACCCAATTATTGTTAAGAATCTGAGAAATTGGGGTGGCTAGTAGAGCACTGGCCCTGGAGTCAGGAGGTCCTGAGTTCAAATCCGGCCTCAGATAATTAACACAAAAACTAGCTGCGTGACCTTGGGCAAGTCACTTAACCCCAATTGCCTTCCAAAAAGAAAAAAAAAACAATAATCTGAGAAATTCCTTTTATATTTTACATATATAAAAAGTAAACAATCTTAAATCCCTTATAATCGGTCTTTGTTATGTGCCTTATATTTCTCTTGGTTCTTCTAACGTCAAATCCCCTATTAAGCTTAGGATATTTTTTAAATAAAGTCTTGAAAGTCTGAAAGTTTATCAAATTTTCATTTTTTTTTCATTCAGGATAACATTTAACTTTGCAGGGTATGATATTTTTAGCTAGAGACCCAGTTCTTTTTCTCTTCAATATGTTGTGTTCCAAGACCTGCAGTCCTTGAAGTTCTCTGCTGCTAGGTCTTGTGTAAGTCTAATTGTTTCACCATGATATTTAAATTGTTTTAATCTTGATGCTTTTAGTGTTTTTTTTTTTCCTTGAGCTAGAGGTTTTGGAATTTGACTATGATATTCCTTTGAGTTTTCCTTATAGGATCTCTTTTAAGTGGTGATCAATAGATTTTTTCTATTTCTACTTTCCCCCCTTGTTCTAATGCTTCAGGACAGTTTTCTTTTATTATTTTTTGTATTATTCTATCGAGATTCTTTTTTTGATTGTAACTTTCAATAAGTCCAATTATTTTTTATATTTTCTCTTCTTGATCTATTCTCCAAGTCTGTTGTTTTTCTTTTAAAATGTTTTCCTTTATCTTCTATTTTTTCATTATTCAGATTTTGTTTAATCATTTCTTGATCTCTTATAATTTCACTGGCTTCACTTTACACAATTCTAATTTTCAAAATAGCATTTTCTTCCTTAAGATCCTGGATCTCCTTTTCTAATTGGTTGACTTTTCTTTCATACCCTTGTTTTTCCTGGATTATTCGTATTCTCTTTTTTAGTTTTTCTTCAATCTGTCATTTGATTTTTAAAGTCTTTTTTTTTTAAGATCTTCTCTGAATTCTTTTTTGGGCAGGTGACCATTGTAACTTACTCTTTGGAGTTTCTTTAATTCAATATCCTCCTCTGAAGATGAATCCTGGTCACCTCTATTCCCATAATAGCTTTCTAAGGTTGGATTCTTTCTCCTTTGCCTGTGCATTTTTGTGGAAATAGCTTTATTTTTGTAATCCCCTCTAGCCCTGGGGTTTGGGAAATGGTGCCTCTTGCCCCAAATCTTCAGTCCTTCCCTCTAGCCTGGTATCAAAGCCAAACCTCCAACTTCCTATGAGTGCCCACAGCCAGGGGCTTTTCTGCTTCTGCACTCACCGGAAGTGTGCTGGTTCCTTCTCACCCCTGCTGCTCTTTGCTGCACAGCTGGGTCTGGCATTCCTTATCAGCAGAGGTTCCCACGATCTTCTCAGGCGCATACACCTAACTTCCCTCACTATCCTGGGGTAAAAGTTCTGGTGGTTGGGGCCAAGGCAATTTCTCAAACCATCTAACCCTCTAAACCATCTAACTTGTAGATTGTAGTTAAAATGGAACCAAGCCTAGAGGTGTTTACTCTTCACAAGGACCAAACCTTGTCCTGGGATTTTTCTGGCAATCTTCTCAAATTGTCCCAGGAGGACCTCAGTTGTACCCTATTTTTATTTATCTCCACCCACACTTTGTTCACCCTAAGATTTTATTTTAATTCTTTTGCAGGTGGAAATCTTGAGAGCTTGGAATTTTCTGACCTACTCTACCAGCTTCCCAGAATCCTCTCCCTACTGCTTCTTTGACACAGAGAATAAGGTGAGAAATTTCTGATATGGAGTCATTCCTTAAACCGTCCCCAGATGCAGAGAGAAGAGCACACACATTGTTACTTTAGTGATTTCACAGACCAGCTAAGAAAGCACAGCACTGACTTCATCAGAACACTGCATGTTTAGCTGTAGATGCCAAGTCATTTGCTGAAAGGAGGCCTCTAGGATTATCTCTTTAGTGTAAGGGATTGTGCCACCTTGATGTTCCACTCTGTCCTAAGGCATTGTAGCAGCAAGAACCCCAAGCGTCCTCAGGGTTTGCTGCCAGCACAGGTTCTTGGATCTGCTTTGATAAAGGAAAGCAACTCAAAACGGGTTTACAAGCTTACCTTAATCAGTCAGACATATATCGTTTACCTTGTTCAGGGGAAAAGGTCAGCACCCCGAACTTCAAAGTACACAGACAGAATTATCAAGACAGAAACAGATCTAGTAGACAGATTTCAAACTGTCCAAACATTACATCCATACCCAGTCAACATCTGGGTTTCAACATCTGGGTTTTTTCAAATCCGGGGGGCTCAGGATAATGGCTTCTCAGAATCCATATCAAATCACAGAACACTTCTCAAAGTGAGCCCCAAAACAAAGCTACACATCAGGGTTTATATAGCCTTCTCCTGGCTCAGAGAATGTAACAACCTTATTGACTCACTGGCCAATCAAGAAGCATCTACTGAAAAACAAGCCTCCCACCCCAGGCTTCAGGTGCACTTTAGCCTAGGGGCAGGGAAGATCTTCCAAATCTGCATTCCCATTACAGGCATTGAGTGCAGCACACATCTCTCAGTTTGGGAAAGAGAGGATTTGCCCATTTCCCCCAGTTCTAATCTCTCTCAAACTTCCCCGTCAACAAATCAACATCCTGAATGCACTCAAGAATTAAGCTGCTTTAAGAAACAGCACAGGTCCCTCCCTCTCCCTGTTTATATCAATCAAAATAATTCTTCCAATATTTTAAAGGCATCTGATATGATTTCACTCCTGAGATGCTAGAATCCAAACATCACTGCCTTTGGATGGCAACTCTAAATTTCTCATGAAGTTTTCTACATGTAGCAGCAGCAAAGTGTCGATTTTAAACAGGAACTAAGGTGCATTTCTTCAGGAGGATCTTTGGTCTAAGGGGATCAATTGAACTCATTCCTTTCCCTGAAAGAAACCCTTAGTGACCTAAAGTCTTTTGAAGCAGTATTTGCTGAAAGATAAATAGGAGAGCTGAAGCAACCTCAGAAATTGTACATCAAACTCTGAGGTCTAAGTGGGGCTCTCCTGGCAGAGATCTGCCTTTGAAAATGTAAATGCTGCACTAAGAGGGCCCTACAATCCTCCATCACTGCTAGGATTTTTCTGTTGCTTCACTGACAGGACAGCTTTCCTCAAGCCATTAAGATCAATCTGGATCTCCAGAAGGCTCTCTCCACCCAAGAGGATTCATGCTCTAAGGCAGGGCTGTCCCCTAAGGCTCTCTCAAGCTGATACTCCATTTTGTTTTTGTCCTTTTACCATGGGCAAGAGGCTCTGGGACCAGTGAACGGGTACCAAACAGGAACTATTTTCTCTAAAATTTTCCAAATTTCTAGATTCTTGAAAGCTGAGCTTCCCCTTAAACCACTCAGTCCTTTGTGAACCCTATTCAGAGTTATGAAAGTAATTAGTGAATAAAAACAAAACTACATTATTAATAACCTTCTAACAACAAACTGGCATTTAAAATTCTTAACCATGGCACTCAAAGCCTTGCCAACTCAGCTTTCTTTCCAACCTGCTTCCTCACCTACTTTCTGGCTCTCTTGTCTCAGTCAGGCTTGCTTCATCTCCCTCTCAGCATTCTAAGGTATCCTAAAGGTTTTGTAGAATCTCCTTTTTCTCTGCTGCCATGGTTTAAGAACCCACTGGCTATATTCTCCCCATTGTTAATGAACTATAACTAGTACTCTCATTCTACTTAACCACTTAACATAAGGTAGTTTAAAGAAGATATTTACTTCAAAGCAAAAACCAATGTAAGAACGTACGGCTGCCACCACTACCTTCCCACCCCGTCCCCTCATATCACAGTCTCTGGTGACTAAGGTTAGAAACTTAATTCAGTTCCTATATAGGATTGGTCCCACCAAGTTCATACCTGACTGGCTATTGATGGGGTAGGGTTCTTCAGATCACTCCAAAAGTCAATCTTTGCTCCTTGGGACATTGAAAGCCTAACTTTGACTTAAGCTCCTTTTTTCTAATGGCTTGCTCTTCTGACCTTTTGAAATTCCCAAGGTTGATATGGGAAAACCAATAAGTGGTATTCCCATAAGTCAAAAGAAAATTAGGCAAAAGAGGCCAGAGTTGAAAGTGTCACCCCTTTTGACATCCTTCAAACAAAAACCTTTTCTTCACTTTATGGTTAGCTGAGTAGAACCATTTGCAAAACATCCATACATGCTCCAGCCTCTCAAAGGTACTTCCCTTAGTCAACATCATGATTTTACAAAAATCAGCCTTCCTGGGTTCTCCATATGGAAAGACACCACATCTCAGGAACTCTGTGATGTCAGGCTTCCATTACAAAGATGAAATTTATAACAAATATCAGGGTATAGTGTTTTTCCCATTTATTTTATTTTTAATCGGGGAATAAAATAGGCATTTCAATAACATATCATAATTAAAACGATGATTATACATGAAACTGCAAATCTATTATGTATAACTTAAAATTATTTTTAAATATATGACAAAGTTATCAATATTTCTTTTTTTTTTCTTCCCTCCCCCATGCTCCACCCTAGTGATGGCCAACATTAGACACAAATACATATATTATTTCTTTAGTTGGAAATAGATAGTGTCTTTGTCCATATGTACTTTATGGTTAAATTGGGTATTTATAATAGACAAAATGATTTATTCACTCAAAGTTATTCTTAAAAAAATATTGCTGTTACCATATACAATGCTTTCTTGCTTCTGCTCATTTTGTTCTTCATTATTTTATACAAGTCTTTCCATGTTTTTCTAAGATCATTCAGCTTATCATTTCTTTGCTTTTATTATTAATTTATTTAATTTCTTAATTAATTTGTTTGTTTCCTGTTAGTTTACAGGATTCAATTCCACAATTCCTTGAGTTTCACATTTTGTCCCCCTCCCTCCCCTCCTCCCTGTGGTGGCATATAGTCAAGTATAGGATCCGAAAATACTAACACATTATACATTAGTCAGGTTATAAAGATGGATTGTATCAGATGGAATGAAAAATGGTAAAGAGGACATAAAACCAAACAAGAGAAGGAAAAAGATCAGGTGTTTTGCTTCCACCTGAATATAAACTCAGTTTTTTCTAGTTCTTTCTCTAGATGCACATATTTCTCTCCATCATGAGTCTTTTGGGAATGACTTTTATATCACTAAATTGCTAAGAGTCCAGTCTATCAAACTTGGTCATCACACATACATTGTGTCTGTAATTGTGTACAAATTTCTCCTGGTTCTACTCTTCTCACTCAACATCAGTCTGTATAAGACTCTCCAGGTAAGTATGAAGACTGTCTGCTACTCATTTCTTATACCACAATAGTAATCCATAACGTGCGTATACCACAACTTTTTCAGTCATTCCCCAATCAATGGGCACCCCCTTAATTTCCAATTCTTTGCCACCACAAGAAGAGCTTCTATAAAGATTTTTGTACATATGGGTCTTCCTCTCACTTCTATGTTCTCTTTGGGATATAACCCTAGGAGTGGTATTGCTGGATCAAAGGGTATGAAAGTATTTATAGCCCTTTGGGCATAATTCCAGTTTGCTCTCCAGAAAGGCTGGATCAGTCCACAATTCCACCAGCAATGCATTAGTGTTCCAATTTGCCTGCATCCTCTCCAGCATTTGTCATTCTCCTGTTTTGTCATCTTAGCCAAACTGACTGTTGAGATGTGGTACCTCAGAGTTGTTCTGATTTGCATTTCTCTAATCAATAGTGATTTAGAGCATTTCTCCATATGCTCATAGATATCTTTAATTTCTTTCTCTGAAAATTGCCTGTTCATATCCTTTGACCATTTATCAATTGGGGAATGACTTGTATTCTTATAAATTTGACTCAATTCTCTGTATATTTTAGAAATGAGTCCTTTGTCAGAGACATAGGTTGTAAAGATTCTTTCCCAATTTCCCACCTCCCTCTTAATATTGGTTACATTGGTTTTGTTTGTACAGAAACTTTTCAATTTCATGTAGTCAAAATAATCCATTTTACATTTTATAATGTTCTCTAATACTTCTTTAGTCATAAAGTCTTTCCCTCTCCACAATTCTGACAGGTAACCTATTCCTTGTTTTACAAGACTGCTTACAATATCAACCTTTATACTTAGATCATGCACCCATTTAGACTTGATTTTGGTATATGGTGTTAGATAATGGTCTATGCCCAGTTTTTGCCATACTATATTCCAGTTTTCCCAGCAGTTTTTGTCAAATAGTGAGTTCTTATCCCAAAAAACAGGGCCTGGGGGTTTATCAAACAATAGATTACTATAGTTGTTGACTTCTGAATCTTGTGTGCCTAATCTATTCCATTGATCCACTCCTGTATTCCTCAGCTAGTACCAAGTAGTTTTGATGACTGCTGCTTTATAATACAGATTGAAATCTGGTATAGCTAGCCCACCTTCCCTAGCATTTCTTTTTATTAATCCCCTTGATATTCTGGACTGTTTATTCTTCCAAATAAATGTTGTTACTATTTTTTCTAACTATATAAAGTTTTTTGGTAAACTAATTGGTATGAAACTAAATATATAATTTAATTTAGGTAAAATTGTCATTTTTATTATATTAGCTTGAACCAGCCATGAGCAATTGATATTTTTCCAATTAGTTAGATCTGCCTTTATTTGTGTGAAGTATTTTGTAGTTGTGGTCATATAGGTCCTGGGTTTGTTTTGGCAGGTAGATTCCCAAATATCTTATAATGTCTACAGTAACATTAAATGGGATTTCTCTATCTCTTGCTGTTGAATTTCATTGGAAATATAAAGGGAAGACAAGGATTTGAGTGGGTTTATTTTATATCCTGCAACTTTGCCAAATTTATTTATTTTCTCAAGTAGTTTTTTACTTAATTCTCTAGGATTCTCTAAGTATATCATTATATCATCTGCAAAGAGTGATAGCTTGGTCTCTTCTTTGCCTAATTTGATTCCTTTGATTTCTTTTTCTTCTCTAATTGCTACTGCTAACATTTCTAGTACCAGATTGAATAAGAGGGGTGACAGTGGACACCCTTGTTTCACCTCTGATCTTATGGGAAATGCTTCTAGCTTCTCCCCTTTACATATAATACTTGCTGATGGCTTTAAATAGATGCTACCTATTATTTTAAGGAAGGCTCCATTTATTCCTATACTTTCTAATGTTTTTACTAGGAATGGATGTTGTATTTTGTGAAAAGCCTTTTCTGCATCTATGGAGATGATCATGTGGTTTCTGCTAGTTTTATTGTTCATACAATCAATTATACTGATGGTTTTCCTAATATTAAACCATCCTTCCATTCCTGGAATAAATCCTACCTGATCAAAATGTATTATTTTTGAGATAAGTTGTTGTAGTCTTTTTGCTAGTTTTGTATTTAGAATTTTTGCATCTATATTCATGAGGAAAATTTGTCTATAATTTTCTTTCCCTGTTTTATCTCTTCCTTATTTAGGTATCAGTACCATATTTGTGTCATAAAAAGAATTTGGTTGGACTCCTGCTACACCAATTTTCCCACATAGTTTGTACATTACGGGAATCAATTGTTCTTTAATGTTTGATAGAATCCACTAGTAAATCCATCTGGCCCTGGAGATTTTTTCCTAGGGAGTTGACTGTTGGCTAATTCAATTTCTTTTGCTGAGATGGGGTTATTTAAGTAATTTACTTCCTCTTCAGTTAATCTGGAGAACTTGTATTTTTGTAAATATCCATACAATTCCCTAAGATTGTCAAATTTATGTGCATAAAATTGGGAAAAATAATTCCTAATTATTCCTAATTAAAAAAATAATTCCTAATTATTGTTTTGATTTCCTCTTCATTGGAGGTAGATACACACTTTTCATTTTGATACTCATAATTTGGTTTTCTTCTTTCTTTTTTTTATCATATTGACTAAGGGTCTATAGATTTTGTTCGTTTTTTCATAAAACCAGCTCTTAGTTTTATTTATTAATTCAAAAGTTTTCTTAATTTCAATTTTATTAATCTCTCCTTTGGTTTTCAATATTTCTAATTTAGTATTTAATTGGGGATTTTGGATTTGTTCTTTTTCTAGGGTTTTCAATTTCATGCCCAATTCGTTGACCACCCTTTTCTCTAATTGAATCATGTATGCACTCAGGGATATAAAACTTCCCCTAAGAACTGCCTTTAATGCATCCCACAAATTTTGGTATGTTGTCTCATTATTATCATTCTCTTGAATGAAATTCAATTGTTTCTATAATTTCTTGTTTGACACACTCATTCTTTAGGATTAAATTGTTAATTTCCAATTAGTTTTAGTATGTCTTTCCATGGCCCTTTATTGCATATAATTTTTATTGCATTATGATGTGAGAAGGATGCATTTAGTATTAATAATTGTGAGTTTTTTTATGCCCTAGAACGTGATCAATTTTTGAGTATGTGCCATGAACCGCTGAGAAGAAAGCATATTCCTTTTTATCCCCATTCAATTTTCTCCAGAGATCTATCATACCTATCCTCTCTAAAATCCTGTTCACCTCCTTAACTTTTTTCTTGTTTATTTTGAGGTTAGATTTATCAAGTTCAGAGAGGGGGAGATTAAGGTCTCTCACTAGTATAGTTTTGCTATCTATTTCTTCCTCTAATTCCTTTACCTTCTCCTCTAGGAATATTGCTTCATTCTCCATGGTGCCTTTTAACAGGATATAATTTCCTTCTTTATCTCTTTTAATTAGGTCAATTTTTGCTTTTGCTTTATCTGAGATAAGGATTGCTACCCCTGCTTTTTTAACTGTTGCTGAGGTGTGATATATTTTATTTCAGCCTTTTACCTTTACCCTGTGTGTATCCCTCTGTTTCAGATGTGTTTCTTGTAAATAACATATTGTAGGATTATGATTTCTAATCCATTCTGCTATCTGTCTCCGTTTTATGGGAGAGTTAATTCCATTCACATTCACAGTTATGATTGTTATCTGTTTCTTTCCCTCCATCCTATTCCTGTCCCTGTTAATGTTCATATTTTCCCCCCTTCTCCCTTTCCCCCCTTAATAGTTTTCCTTTTGACCACCGCCTCCCTCAGTGTTCCCTTATAAGCGCCTTTCCCTTTTCCTCCCCTTTCCCCTTCCTTCTTCCCTCCCTACTAACCCCCCCCCACCTTTCGTAGCCCTTTACCCCTCCTACTGCCTGTAGGATATTTTTATACTTAATGAAGTATGTTATTTCTTCTTTGCACCAAGAGTGACAGGAACAAATCTCATGCAAAGCTCCTCTCCCTCCCCTTTCCCTCTGAAATGATACTTTTTGCGTTTCTTCTCCATATAGTCCTATGTTTAACAGGTTGTTATTTCCTCCTTGCACCAGAACCAATGAGGGAAAAGCTCATATGATTCCCATCTCCCTCCCTTCTTTTCCTCTGCTATACAGTTTTTATGCCTCTTTGTGTGGCATAATTTACCCTTTTCCACTCATTCATTACCTTTCTTCCATGGCAGTCCCTTTGTAGCCCTTAATAAGAATTTTTTTATAGTCATTTTGTGTATTTTATACACTTACTCTGTACTTGTCTATAACCAGTTTGCTCTTATCAAATAGCAGGGTGTGTGTGTGTTTTCCTTGTTTACCTTTCTAAATCACTGTTGCATCTCATAATTGGAGGTTGAATTTTCCATTGAGTTCTGGCTTTTTTTTATCAAGAAGGTCTGGAACTCTGTTATATTGTTGAATGACCATCTCTTTGCCTGGAAGAATATGCTCAGTCTCACTGGGTAGGTGATCCTTGGTTGTAACCTGAGCTCTTTTGCCTTCCAGAAAATTGTATTCCACTGCCTCCGATCTTTCAGTGTAGAGGCTGCCAAATCCTGTGTGATCCTCACTGTGGACCCTTGATATTTGAATTGTTTCTTTCTGGCCACTTGAAGTATTTTCTCTTTTATCTGGTAGTTCTGGAGTTTGGCCACAATGTTTAAAGGACTTTTCAGTTTGGGATCTCTTTCAGCAGGTGTACGGTGGATTCTCTCAATTTCTATTTTACCCTCAGGTTCTAATATCTCAGGGAAGTTTTCCTTAATGAGCTCTTAAGGAATGTTGTCCAGGCTCATTTTTTCATCATGATTTTCTGGTAGGCCTATGATTCTCAGATTATCTCTCCTGGATCTGTTTTCCAGGTCAGTTATTTTTCCATTGAGGTATTTTACCTCTTTTTCTAATTTTCATTCTTGTTGTTTTGTTTGACTAATTCTTGGTTCCTCATAGAGTTATTTGTTTCAATTTGTTTGATTCTAGTTTTTAGCAAAACATTTTCCTTAGTTAATTTTTGTAGCTCCTTTTCCATATCATACACTTTTCTTTTTAGAGAGATGTTTTCTTCATTATAATGTTTTTCTAATTCTGCTATTTTTGTTTTGAGAGAATTATTCATTTTGTCTTCTATGTCTCTCTTTTGGTTTTCTTTTTTTTTCTTTTAAAGCAATTGTGGTTAAGTAACTTGCTCAAGGTTACAAGGCCAGTTATTTCTTGGTGTAGTACTAAGTATCTGAGCCCAGGATTTGATCCCCAGGTCATCCCGACACTGGGGCCAGTGCTCTTACTCAGTGAGTCACCTGGCCACCTCTTCTCTTTTGGTTTTCAATGTTCCTTTTGATCTCATCTAGGACAGCCTTCTGTGCTTGGGACCCATTCCCTATTGATGTTTCAGCTGTGGGTGTGGAGTCCACATTGTCTCCCTCTGAGGTTGGTTCCTCCCTCTGAGGATAGTAGGACTCCAGAGTCTTTGTCTTTGTGGTCTGCTTTCTACCCATTTAGAGGCAGGGTCCTAGCCATGCCCTTCCTCTAGGGATCCCAAGCCTTTACTGTAGAGGGTTTTGCCCTGGGGCAAGATTTACTATTTTTTTTTAGGGGGGGG
>NW_027185809.1:11309723-11310134 GCF_028583685.1 Petaurus breviceps papuanus
GGTTAAGTAACTTGCTCAAGGTTACAAGGCCAGTTATTTCTTGGTGTAGTACTAAGTATCTGAGCCCAGGATTTGATCCCCAGGTCATTTCGACACTGGGGCCAGTGCTCTTACTCAGTGAGTCACCTGGCCACCTCTTCTCTTTTGGTTTTCAAAGTTCCTTTTGATCTCATCTAGGACAGCCTTCTGTGCTTGGGACCCATTCCCTATTGATGTTTCAGCTGTGGGTGTGGAGTCCACATTGTCTCCCTCTGAGGTTGGTTCCTCCCTCTGAGGATAGTAGGACTCCAGAGTCTTTGTCTTTGTAGTCTGCTTTCTACCCATTTCGAGGCAGGGTCCTAGCCATGCCCTTCCTCTAGGGATCCCAAGCCTTTACTGTAGAGGGTTTTGCCCTGGGGCAAGATTTACTAT
>NW_027185809.1:11310234-11338861 GCF_028583685.1 Petaurus breviceps papuanus
GTGGCCCTTGTGGTTGGTGGGAAGACTTGCCCTCCGAGTTGATCAGGCCCCTTCCAGGACTGCATCTGCCAGCCACGCCTTCCGGGCCTGCCTCTGCATCTGCTGGCCATGCCTTCCAGGCCTTGAGCTTATCATTTCTTGTAGCACAGTAGCACACTTATAGCACACTATTCAAATTAATAATTACTAATTATCTTTGGCACTATGGCCACTTTTCCTTTCCTGTCCTAGTATTCATATTTCCTGCTTTGACAAACCACTAGTATCACATAAGATGGCAATTGCTCAAAAGTTTAGAGGACTGTCGCCATGGTTACTGAATAAGGCAGCAATTGTTAGGGGTTATAGGGATTGCCCAGAACAATTGATTTTTCACACCTGTAGGTTCCAGGGATTAGGCAGCACATGTTGGCCTGTAGTATTACAGAGTAGAAATTTTGAAGAAATTTATACGCGATAGATAGATAGATAGATGATAGATAGACAGACATATAGATATGTAGAACTATAGACTTCAGTTTGCTTCCACAGCCATTTTTAAAAAATTCAACAAATATCCACTCAGCTCCAAAGGCAGATACATTTGAAAAAAAGAATTATTCCAAAGCATGAACATTTTTTATTCCTAAAATTGTTCAGTGAGAACTGTGGTTGTTGCTTCTGAGCTTAGGATAAGTCTAAAATAAAGTTTGTTGAGTTGAATAATTGTTTATTGAATATAGACTAATGAAAATAATAGCATTTGTTTCATCTCATTCCCTGGACAGGATAGCTGATGGCAAGAAAAGCAAGTATATGTGGCAGCCATGTAGCACAGCAAGTAAAAGCACTGGCTCCAGTGTCAGGGTGCCCTGGGGATCGCATCCAGGCTCAGACATTTAGCACCTACCCAGAAACACCTGGCCGTGTAACCTTCAGCAAGTTATTTAACCCCAATTGCTTAGGGGCGGCCAGGTGGCTCAGCAAGTATGAGCACCGGCCCCAGTGTCGGGATGACCTGGATCAAATCTGGGCTCGGACACTAAGCACCACACCCAGAAATAACTGGCCGTGTAACCTTGAGCAAGTTACTTAACCCCAATTGTTTAAAAAGAAAGAAAGAAAGAAAGAAAGAAAGAAAGAAAGAAAGAAAGAAAGAAAGAAAGAAAGAAAGAAAGAAAGAAAGAAAGAAAGAAAGAAAGAAAGAAAGAAAGAAAGAAAGAAAGAAAGAAAAGGAAGCACATCTACTAAGTAAGGCAAGATGAACTGGAAAATGAAAACTGATTCTTCATGCTACAAGGATTTCAAAGTAGACTTTTCCATCAGAAAAGAAGTACAGTGAGGTGAAAGAAAGCCCTACTGCCCCAGATAAAATAACATAGCGAAATGGGTGTTCACTGACAAGGGAAAAGAATAAGGAAAACTACATGGAATCACAACACTCATTCCCTTTTGCCCTCTTATGCCTCACCCATAGGATGAGGAAAGGGATCAATTTGTTCACTGGTTGCCATCCTGCAAACCTTCTGGTCTTATAGACTGCCCAGGATGGCCCTGGAAACTGAAATTCCAGGTTCCAAAAATAGGCAAGGGAAATCTCAGATGGTCTGAGATCCAACCTGCCCCACCATCCCCCTCAACCACAAAAGACCTGACTGCCATGTGATAACAATGCATGCTTAATTATCTTTTCCATCATTTGCTGTACTTTCACATTATCCATCACATTGAGTCTAAGAGGGAGAGTGACAATACTCCCTATACTATCATTTCCAGTCTCTTACTCAGTAACCTTGTGGCTTTTTAAGTCCACACAATTAAATTCCACCCAATCAAAATTATGGCAGTTGTAATATCCCATCACCTTTAAGTCATTCTCTCTGTTTTCTCAGGCACCTGGAACACCATCTTCCATGACATTCAACTCCTTCCCTTATACTAAAGGACTTTATTACTAGTATTGAACTAGTATTACTAGTGTTGATCATCATAATAGTAATAAATCCCATTTCTTCAACTTTCTTAACTCCCGTGACCTTCACTTCACTTTACCTCAGATATATATAGCTATTGTCACCATTATTCTTGACATTACACACAAGTGTTCTGTTTCCCTAATTAGAAATAGTGATATTCCTCCATATGACCGTAACTTCCTATTTTTCTGCCCTTCCCTGCACTTTACCTCTCCTACAGCTCTTCTTTACCCTCATCATGACCTTCAATGCCTCCCAACTTCTTTACCTCTTGCTCTGACTTCACTCTCTTCCCTCTCCAACTTCAGCCCAATAGTTAGTCATTTCAATTCTATACTATCCTCTCCTCTTTGAATCCCTTGCCCAGCTGCCAATCTTCTCTTGCCAAAACCTGTATTATTCCCATCATCTGCTTCTTGCCCTCCTACTCAGGAGCTGCTGAACAATGCTAGAGAAAATGTGGCAACCATGTTAACTACATACATTAGGAAGTTATGTTATCCAAACTCTACTGGACTTACACTGCATTAAGGCAGTCCTTTCATTCCTCTTCATTTAATGCCCTAATTTACTTTCCACAAAAGCTACTCCAAACTTTTTCTTCCCCTTCTCCCTCAGCTGCAAATTTTGTCATTTACTTCACCAAAAAAAGAGACCATTGTAATCTCCCTATTCTACCACTATCTTCATCTCAAAACCCCTTTACAAGATCTTGTACTCTTTCCTTTCCCTCAATGTCTAACAAAGAAGTCACCCTTCTTCTTGCCAAGGCCAATTCTCCTACATGTGTATTCGATTCCTATCCCCTTCTGTCTTCTCTAGCAGACTGTTTCCTCAGTTTCCTCCCCACCTCCTTCCTTCTTTCCCCTTTCTCCTTTCTCTCTCCCTCCTCTGTCTCTCTCTATATATATCCTTTCTTTGTCTCTCCATCTTTTCTCTCTCTATCTCTCATATTTTTTTTCAACCTCTCCCTATCAACTATTGCTTCCCTATTGCCTTCAGATATGTCCAAATCTACTCCATATATTAAAAAAACCAACTAGACCTTAATATCCTCTCAAGCTCTCATCCTATATCTCTCCTTCCTTTGTGAGTAGGGATTGGTTCATTCTTTATATCTCTAGCATCCAGCACCGTGTCCCGCACAAAGTCAATAAATATTTGTCTGCTGATTGATTGTTCCTTCTAGAGCTCTCTGCTTTTTACATTACAATGGAGTCACTCAAGTTGCTGTCACACTTTGGAACTTCTAGGCTTTGTGCCAATGGACAGGTCTTCGAATCCTACTTCCAGCACACCTGGCCATATATGCCTGCATTGGCTAAATATTCGCCTAGGTCCAAAGAAAGCCTGTATTTGACAATGGAAGTTTGCATCCACTCATATTCATTCTTAAGAGGTCATTAGAGAAGTAGGGGTTAGTCTTGGAGAAATGGTGGCACAAATCACTTTGTAATATGCCCATATTCATAGTGCTACAGGTTCATGATTGCAATAGGAAGGGCACTGAAAACTCAATCTGGTATCTTGCCTCCAGGGCTCTTGCCCTAAATTAGGTCATATCATCACAGGCACTAGAAGTTTTTCTAGGACAGAGCTTAATAAAGACCTGGGTTACTGGGGCCTCTGGCTGCCTTTCCAATTCTCACTTAATGTGACTTAAAAGGCAAGACTTAGCAAAACCAAAAATACTCATTTCAACTAATTACAGATTGTTTGATCATGAAAACCTTGGCATCAATCTTGCCTCATTACTCCTAATAAATGGCATAGAAGCAAAGAAAATGGGAGCAGTACAGTGCTAACTAGCAGTCCCAATACCCGAGTTTGAATCCTAGCTGTGCCATTTATTACCTGTGTGTCCTTGGGCAAATCACAACCTTTCTGGGACTCAGTTTCTTCATCTGTAAAAGGGGTTGGAGTAGATGACCTTTATATATAGTCCCTTGAACTCTAGATCTATGACCCTATCAGAAGAGCTCTCTATGCCCTAAAGAATTACATAAACATGAGCTTTTCTTATTCAGTTCTCTAGTTTGTCCATCCCCAATTTCTTGAAAGAAGAATTTCCAAAAATAAGATCACCAACCAAAACAACCAGCTTCTCGAGATATTTAAGTCTCTCTTCACATAATTACTAAGAGATTTGCATAGAGAAATCAATGCAGCTAAAAATTAATTACCAGAGTCTGGATGCTTCAAACATGCACGTGAATTATTTTGAGTAAATGAACTTCACGGTATAACAAAACAGTAACAAACCGAACTGTCAGCATTTATTTAATCACCTCCGCTCATTTCATTCGTGGAAAAGAAAAAAAAAAAGTGACATCAGAGCCTGCAAAGAAGTGAGAAGGATGGGAGAATAAGTCTATTTTCATTTCAATTCAGGGCTTCCAGCAAATTTTTCCTGCTTGTAGCCATGCTGCAGAAGGCCATCCTGGTTAACTATATTGTCAAGGGTTGAGCTGTACTATTTTCCAAGAAAAATGATAAGAAATCTGAATAATGAAGAGTATTTGGAGAGAAGTTCTTTAATAAGAAGCTGTGAGATTGGGCTGGCATGCTGAACACAGAGAGGGAGGATGAGAGTAGGAGATGCTGGGTGCTGGAGATAACCCCACTTATGGTTAAATTCCATAGAGTTGGATCTTTCATTAATTTCAGTATTTCACACATTTCTTAGTTCCTAGCCATACTGAGAATGCCACTAACTTCTCCTATTTTCTTCCCATATTCTGCCAGGGCAAAGAGAGAACCTGCCACCATCAATCAATACTGTCCAAGCACTCAGTGGCCTCTAGGGCCCCGAGAGCAGTTCCTATAGAAATCAGTAACTGTCTTGTGTGTCACTCTCAGTGGAACTGGGCCCAGTGGTAAAGTCTTTCAGCAACTTATCCCTCAATGTAAGGCTCTGAACTCACTTGGAAGGAAGGGAATAAAGGGGAAGGGGCAAAAAAAGAGGAGGAGGAATAGAATGAGGATTAGGAAAGAGTAGCCAACTCTTTTAGAGGGACAGCCAGTTAGACGAAAACAAACAAAACACTTACTTTCACAGTTAGATAAATTTGCTGCCTCCTTGCCTGCCTTCAGGCCTTTGCCAGGGTTTAGATTATTACACCATACAATTCTATGGTCATAAACACTCAGGATAGACCCATTTCAAATTTTCTTTATCCTGCAAGAAGACTTTAAGATTCTGACACAGTGACGTCTTCAGGTATTTGAAGGGCTATCATCCAGAAAACAAGGAGCAATGGGTTGCAAAGAAGCAAATATTTTAAAGCTGCATGCAAAGAAAACCTTTCTAATAGCTAGTATCTCAAAGTGGAATGGTTCCTTCCCTCATACCTCTGTAGAGGAAATGTGGCTAATAAAGGAGAAAAATTGATGACCAAGCTGAATCGCTTGGAACTGGATATAAATGACTGGGCTCACAGGATAACTGTTAGAGGTGGAGCCTCTCCCTGATTAAAGAGTTTTCTAACAGGTGGTGTGATCCCCGTGGGTGATAGTCTCTGGGACATTTGAGCAGTGCCACAGTTGAAGGAGAGACAGGGGCCTGAGCGAGATCCTGGATCCAGACCATGGAATAATGTTCATAAGATCCTATGTTTCTGTGTGCTCACTAATATCAGAAAAGGTTCCATTCTCTAACCCAGTCATAAGTTACCCACTTGAATCCCATTTTTGTTTAACAAGACAAGACTTTTAGTTATAATTTACAGAATTGGGGTGGTGGTGTCAGTTCCTATTTCCATGGTTTGTTAGGGATACTGAAGAAATTGGAAAAGAACTCCAACCTAAAATAGGGTTTTGATTTGGAAGAGACACTTCAGGAATTGAAGAGAACAATAAGTTTGTTACACATGAATGATGCATCTGTTTTACTGTGAGTTTACTAATCTAATTATGTTATGTATTTAAATCATGAACTTGAACAAGGGTAGATGAATAAAGCAACCTAAAAAGAAGGAGGGGAAAAGGTACATGGGCCAAACCAAATGATGCATACTATTAGAACAGAGGAATTCAAGACTGACATACTATTGTTGACTAAAAATAATCTTGATGAGGATGATTACAAAGGAAACTTACAGGTCGTCTTCCTAGAAAAGGAGAGGAAACACTCTATTGGGAATAGTTTTAATGCAGTCGACCAAAATCAGGGGAATGAACCAAATGACCCCTCAGGTTTCCTTCTAATTTGATAAGTCATAGAAGCATAGAATGCCATTTAGATGGGTCCTCAGAGATCATCTTTATAAAACCTCTCAATTTACAAATGGAGAAACTGAGACCCAGAAAGAGGAGGCTCAAAGTCACACAGCCAGTTAGTGTCAGAGCCATGACCAGTATTTTCATCTGATCTCCAGTTCAGAACTTTTTCAAGGTCACTGTACAGACATCCTTGTTATTTCTGAATGTGTTCATATCTTTAATGACCACCCCCAGTGCTACAGAACAAAGTCTGGGACTAATAACCTTGATATATAAGCATAACTACCAATATTTCTTAATTACAACACACATATAAACATTCACACATGCATGCACATATACACATGTACATATATAATATTCATTGAATATTATACACTATACAAATGAACATGCATGTGCACACGCACTCACACATATACGTACATGTACATATACACTATACACATAAGCAATCACCCATACACATACACTATTTGAATTCCCAAACACATTACACCAATCTAGGCAAAGCAATTTCCTTAAAGTTTCAAGTCCTTCTTGAGAATGATGTGGCTACAGAATTCTAACATTCCTGAGCAAGTTATGATGGGAGCACAGAAAATTAAGGGGAAAGAAATAAAATTTTCTCATTATTTAAACCAAGCTCATTCCAATTCTATACAATGTTGCACTGACTTATCAGGTTTATGAATCTGTAGGTCTGAGGGAATAATAAAGCTAGGTTTCCAGTGAATGGTTACATGCTGTGAACTATATGCTGAGAGCCGAGGAGATTTATATTCCTATGGGCAGTGGAGTCTTATGTGTTCACTTGCTATTGAGCTGACAGATGGAATTTCCCTGGTAATCCTCCCAGCCTAATTGTCAGGCTGGCAGGGAGGCTCGCACCCAGCTCAGAGCTCCTTAGTCCATTCAGGGTCATCACTAATATGTCCACTCCTAAAAGAAATCCCCACCACTGTGCTACACAGTCATTATTGTGAAACCACAGAATATCAGAAAGTGAGATTAGAGATCATCCAATCTACTGATAAACAGTGAGAGCTTGGGTGGGGGGGATTGGGGGCAAGAGAAGGTGACTTTCTTAGAAGTATACTGAAAGTTATTCACCATCAAATTGTATTTACTGCAAGTTTGTTCTGTGTAGGACACTGGGGTAGATGTTGGGAAGAATGAGACACAGTCACTGCCCTTAAAGTACTTATAGTAATAGAATCTCAATTTGAAAAGGGACCTAGAGCTAGCTCATTTAGTTCAATCCCCTTATTGTACACTTGAAGAAACTGAGGCCCAAAGTGGTTAAATAATTTGCCTGAGCTCAAAACAGAGTGGGACAGATTTGAGTCTAGACTCCTAGTGTTTTGATTTCTGGATCCAATGAAATTTCTACCATGACAAGCAAAAAACTAGAGTCACTTCAAAGAAAAAGCGTGGAGTAAATTAAATTTGCCTCACTGCCTCCCCTCTTGGCTCTCCTTTTACCTTGATCATATTCCTTGTTATCCAAGGTGCTCCCTACCTAAACTTCCCTTCTCGGATCTTTCCTTCCAATTGCCCCTAATGAAAACATATCAGCCCTGTGTCCCTTGACACCTTAGTCTGCTTGTCATCATCAATGAAAAAGAGATAACAAATTCCTTAGATTGTTTACTTTCTTAAGGTACTACCCAGGGTCTTATCTTGCAATTCAATCCTATTCAAGAAGTATTTATTAAATACTTAGTATGTGCCAGGTACTGAGGAGACAAAAGCACAAATTAAACAGATTCTGATCTCAAAGGGAAAGAAGAGGAACAGAGAAAAACATACACATGGACAATTCAATAAAACATATACAAAAAGTTAATACAAGTAATTGAGGTGGAAGATCACTAAAAATTGGGTATATGTGCACTCTAGAGATATATGTATATATGTTCTCTGCCCTATTTGATGATGTTCTCCTGGGATATTCTCTTACTTACTCCAGGGCCCAGCACAGTATCCTACCTACACATATTCAGTGCTCTACTTACCTTTCTGTTTACTCTTGTCAGATTTTTCTAGCTCTGATAGAAAAACATTAAAATGCCCTACAATTTCTCTATTGACATCCATATTTTTGTAATTTGATTGACTTTTCTTAAATGAATATAGCTGTTATACCATCTGATGCATAAATGTTTGGCATTAATATGGGCTCATTATTTTTTCCTTTAGGCATAATGTAGTTTGTCTCTATTAATATTGGGAATTCTAATTCAATAACATAATTGCAACTTTGACTTTTTGGCAATCACTTGATGCATAATAAATTTTGCTTCAAATTCTTATTTTCATTCTATAATGTGTCTTAATTTTTAGATGTGTTTCTTGTATACAAGAACTTCCTAGTTTGTTTGCTTGTTTTTTTTTCCATTCTGACATTCTCATTTCATTAAATTATTTAATCTCTCAAACTTAAAGTGATAATTTGTTAGGGTGGTATTTTCTTCCATTCATTTCTTATATGTTGAATTTTATTCGCTTTCCTTTTTTTTTTTTAGTCAATATTTTGCTCCTGTTTTGTTTATACCACCTTCATAGATCTGTGGCAGAGGGGTGACCCCAGAATAAGAAATGCCTAGGTTCAAACATTGATACATATTAGTGATGTTATCCTAAACAATCCACTTATAACTTCTCATTGTCTCAGGCAAATCTATGTGAATAAAAACTGAAAAGCTAGTGTTAATGTGCTTTGGTAGAGTTTCCTCATTAGGAGTAGTCTGAAAAAACAATTAACTCACCGGTCACATAAAAAGTAAACAAAAATAAACCTTTGATGTTACCTTATTCCCAAGGATTTGAACTTCCTCCCTCAATCCCATTTGCCTGACTTAGTTGATTTCTTTTCTGCATTTATATAAATTTTACACAATTCTCTTTTCCTTTTTATTTGACTGATCTATTCTTTTCCCACTTCCAGTCCTTCTCTTTCCCCATTTAACTAAGGAAATGGTTCAAAATCTTTCCTCCATGCCCCTTCAACTTCTCTTTTAAAGTAACATACTTTTGTGTTGCCCTTTTTCCAGAAGGTTTTCTTAGTTTTGTCCTCTTCATTCTTTTCTCCTCTATTCTAGTCTACTCTGAATTTTATTTTCTGATTCATAGACTATATTTTTACGTATTCCTTCTTGTTACTGATAATCATTTAATATCATTTGAACCTCAATAAGGGCCAGAGTCTGAACTAATCAAGCAGAAGAAGCACAGATTTGAGTAAACTTAGAGAATGCCTCCTGTGCCAACAAGGCCAGAGGGAGCTGACCAGAGCATTCTTCTGTTAATGACTAACAAGCACAAGACCCCTTAAGCAGATATTACTTTGAATAATGGAACATTTTCTTATCTTAATATTTTCTGGACATATACTATGTTATGTCATGTTAATGGTAAAGAAAACATATCCTGTGTTGTAATTTCAATTGACATTTTGTCAACTCTCTTATTTTATTTGTATTTACAACCTATTGAATTAAGAAAATTCATTTTTTCTTACTATGGTTTAAACATATATGGAGATCATAAATTTGAGTGACACAGACATGATGAGTTGGGAGTGTTCTAAAATGTATTTAAGGCTGGTCATTCTTTTATCATTCAGTCAGAACTCATGTTCTGGCTCCGTGCATGCCTGTCTCTGCTACTTTAAGGGAATAAACAATATAAATTTATACATCACCTAGCCTCTTTACCTCTTTTAACCAAACTTTCAGGTCTACACTACCTTACCCTTTCCCCTCCTGAGGTGATGTCCAACCTAAATTCATCCTTAATTTATTCTTTTAAATGTATTGCTTCTTGTTGTTGTTCCATCTTCTCTACAAAATCCAGTTATTTCTTTTTCACTGGGAGATTTTAATTTTTCCCCCTTCATATCATAACGTGACTTTTCTTTGAGTGTTTATTCATTCTTCCGTACGTTTTTATGATCCTCTCTCCTTGTTTAATGACTGGTGAGCTAGGATTTTATTCAATTTGATAATCTATTGAATTGTTATTCTTTCAGCATTTCTCTTGTAAGTCTTAGTCATTAGCTACTTTTTGGTTCATCTCCCTTCTGCTGCTGCACCCGCCCCTGAAACTTGCTGGGCTTTTTAGTTTCCTCATGCTTTGAACGTGAGGAGAATTCTTTGCCTCTTTACTCTGAGGGTCAACGAACATGTGGCCCAGGTCCCTTCTTAGAGTGCCCCCAAATGGCACTCCAGTCCCCTTTATCTCAGGCACCAACCTCTGGCTCTGGGCTGAGTTCTATAGTATTCACATATTCCATTCTCCCCAACCTCCCTACCATGATCTCTTTCCTTTGTATGGCTAGGCAAAATCAGTCTCCCTATACTTCTTGTCTGAAAGGAAAAGAGAATTCAGTCTGAGCCACTGCTACTGGTGAAGCAGGGAGGAACCCCCAGTCAGACCCTTAGTCTCATCTCTTCTAGTTGGCTTGTTCATCTTGTACCCAGAGTGGAGACACTTAGCAAGGAGTCTAAGTATTTGAGTTATCTGATTTTATTTTGTGAGGCTTTCATCTGTGTGGGAGTTTCTACATCCTTATCCTGAAAATTCAGCTTTGATCGTACTCTATGTCTGAAACATAATTCCTTTTTCTGAGGCATTTGGGTTTTTGAGAGGAATTTCTCTGCCATCTTGCCACATTTGACTCAGTGTTTCAAACACTGAGCTGAATAAAATTAAGGCACATATGCAAATGCCATTCTGCTGAAGTCAAAGAAAAAGCTTAATTCAGAGCTTTTTAAAGTAGAGTCAATATAAAGTACATTTTTAAAAAAAATTAAACTAGAAACTGAATTTGGAAATCAAATAACACAGTCTTTCTGAGGTGTTTTAAACTCAATAGAAGTGTTAGGATTTTTAAAGAAACAATTAATTCCAATGTTTAAAATACACTGATTTTTCCCTCTATAAGGGTTGTGGTTTTTAAATTAACTTAATTGTTTCTGAATTCACCATTTTCCAGTTCGATAAGGGTTTGTTGTTGTTTTTAATTAACTTTATTGTTTTTAAGCTCTGACTCAAGTTTTTCTCTGCCCTTGGCATGTCCCCCCTCAATTTGCATATGAGTCTAATATGGAGTAGAAGAGAGTCCCATATGGCCCTAGATCCATATTTGGGAAAGGGAGGCCCCTCATCCTCTAATTTTCCTGTTCAAAGGATCTCTGATTGTTTGATTCCCTAGAGAGATTAGAGGCATTAGAGAGGGAATGATCTGTTGCATGGCTTGTTATCTTGGGCTCAGAAAAACAGGTAAGAATTGGCAGAAGCATTGATGAGCAGGGAGGAAGAAAAAAGTTTCCTCAAAGCATCCTACTACAGAGGACTGGGGATATGCAGCCATGGAAGCAGCTTATGCTGTCTACTCTTGAGATTCCAACATTTTCCTGATAATAGTGATGGCATAAAGTTTTTGAAACAACCAGGAACGGAGAGGTAGCATAAAATAATGAAAAGAGAAATGGAATGCAAGTCAGTGAACCTGGGTGTGAGTCCTGGCTCCGACACTTGGCACCTATGTGACTTTAGGCAAGTCACTTCTCTGCTCTTCAGTTTTCTCATCTATAAAACTGAGGAAGAAACACACTGAACTTTTTGGCCAGATGGGCCCCAAGAAAAGAAGATAGGCCACCTAGCTCCCATCCTCAACAAATAAAAATCAAGAAATGCAATGAGAAAGCTCAGTGACTTCTTCTACAATAGAAATGCACCATGAGTCCTTAACCCAACAAAGTCAGTGCCAGCAAATGATGGTCTCCTAAACAAACCAGAAATGACCAGTAGCACATGTAACCTATAAGCCCCTAAGAACTTATTCTATGAAGTTTAGATTTAGTGAAGGGGCCTCACTTGAGGACCTAGAGGGACATATGTGGCTTCCAGGTCACAGGTTCCCCACCTCTGTCCTAAGCTAAAGGACTGTAATGGTAATGAAAATTTAGAGGTCTTCTCTGCCACCTAATAAGGCTATGGGAATTTGAAGACCTTCCTTGCTTTGAAAATATGCTCTGCCCCGGATAGGCTGAATGTAATCACAAGGAGCCTATGGTGGGATGAGTTTGCTGAAGGGTGCAGCAGAGCCCACAGGAAACTGGGAATCAGAGATAACTAGACTGGGAGGAGAAGAGCACGCACCCCAGGGAGTCAGTCAGGCTTATGAGTAAAAATATTAGTTTGTGGGAAGGCTACAGGATGGTGTGACTCTCTGTGCTGTTGCAGCTTATCAACTTCTTTGCTACTATGATGGAGTCTGCTTACTGATTTTGGGATTTGGTTTTCTGCTGTCTGAATAAATGTTTTGGTTCTGTCCTATATATGGAGAGTCTGTTATATTTTTCAATTGCCCATCATGCAGGTATATTTATAGTGACTGTGGGTGCTGTAAATATTGCATTGGTGCTACAGGGACTCAGAGAACTCTAATAATCTGTGTTAAGATGACAGAGAGAGACATACAGACAGAGTCAGAGAGATAGAAAGAGACAGAAACAGAGAGAGTGAGCACTCAAGATCTAGTACTCTAAACCTCAATGATCCAGGGGCTCCAAACCCCAGGAGCTAAAAAGCAGAACAAAAACCCAGGAGACAAAAGGCAAGAGCATAAAGAAATGAATTTTCCTCTTACCCACCACCCAAGAGTAGGCAACCCTAGCACAAAGGACTAATTCAAAAACCAGAGATGGATAAATGAGTAAAGAAAAGTCCCAAAAAAGTCATAGCCAAAATCCAGCCCTTTCACATCAGGAAAAAATATTTCAAGCATCCAGAAAGAAGAAGCTCGAGTACAAAGGAACTAAAGTTGGGATCACACAAAACCTGAAGGCTTCTACTAAAAACAAAAGGCCATCTTTGAATACAATATTCCAAAAGTCAAATGATATAAGCTTACTCTCCAAATTTAATATAATTCTTCAGAGGAAAAAAAAAACCTTTAATGGAATACAAAACTTACAAGCATTTCTGAGGAAGAATTTTAAAATGTCAAACAAGTATCTGAGAGAGGTAAATTTCTATGAGTGAAGGGAAGCAGCTGTGGGATACTCACATTCTAATGGAGGAGAAGGAAGAATGATGAGATGGGTAGGAGAAAAAACAAAACAAAAGAGATACATCTCCCTTTAGAACCGTAATATTTTCAAGTCATGGTGAAGGAGTTAAATAAGAAAAGAAAAAAAAAATAAGAAAAAAAAAATAACAAAAATCCTGCAGTGGATCAATTCTGTTATTTCTTTTCTTTTTGAGGGAGAGTGGCTTGGGACTTGAAAAGATAAGGGAAGGCAAAAGGAGAAATACACTGTTGCAGGAAGGAGGGAGATGTGGAACTTGCTATGCCTCCTGATTGGCATTGTGAGAAGAACATACATATTTAGAGGAAGGAGAGGAGGAGTGAGCATTAAATGAACCTTGCTCCTATCTGAAATAGACAAGGAGGGTTAAACCCACACGTATGAGCACACACAAGCACAATTTGGTATAGAAACAGCAAGGGAAATAAAGAGTGAAGATAATACCACAGAGGAAATAGACAAAGGCAAAAACCAAATGTCCTTATCCTGAAGGCAAAAATAAATGGATAGGCTGGGGTGGGGAGGCAGAAGGGGTGGGGGTTGGGAGGATAAGGGCAGAGAAGAAAAATTTAAAAAAAATAGAACCTATGGGGTACTACCATAGATAGCTTCTTGGCCAACTGAGGAATGGCTGAACAAATTAGAGCATATAAATATAAGAGAACAGTAGTATATCTTATGAAGTGACAAAACAGAAAATTTCAGACAATCCTGAACTGGTGGAGGGTGAATTGAGAACCTGAGGGACCTCTTAATACAAGTACAATAACACTGTAAGGAAAACCAACTTTGAAAGTATGAAATTTTATCAAAGCAATGACCCATCATGCCTCTAGAGGACCTATGATGAGGCATATTATTCAGATCCTGACCAAGAGGTGGTAGACACAAGGTTCAGATACATATATTTTCAGATGCATTTATTTTACTTCACTATGTTTATTTGTTACAGGGATTTTTTTTTCCTTTCACTTGGTTCATTGAACAGGGGAGAAAGAAAGAGGAAGGAAGGAAGGAAGGAAGGAAGGAAGGAAGGAAGGAAGGAAGGAAGGAAGAAGGCTAGGTAAGCAATAGTGATGCCAAAAAAGTGGGGGAGGGGTGATTTGCGACATTTTTTAAAAAGCACAGAGAAGAAAAGGAAGCTCAGACAAGGAGTATAATTTTGAAAGTAATATATAAAATTCATTATACACTTTTTAAAAGCAAACTATGTGAAATGGAGATTCATGATTTCATATAAAATCTTCTTTGTGTTATCCTAAGTGAATAGATATTCTCCTTTTTGGTCTTTAAGTTCAGAATTAAAATATATATATATTTTAAAATAACACTCAAGTTGTTTATGATCCTGTTTAGTAACACAGTTTAATTACACTAATGTTAGAAAAGGAAATGAACTGCAATATATGTCTATACTTTTGACACCAATAAGTTTTCTTTAACAAATGAGTAACTTATTTTTGCAAACTTAAAAAAAAAACAAAAACTTTGAACAGGTGGCTTCTTAAGGTGTCTAGGTATTTTTCAGATGATTTACTCTGAGCAACATAATGAAAGATTGACAAAGAAATTACCAAAAACTGCTTAAACTCTCTCACTAATATCTCTTGACACCTACCCCAATGTCAGTCTGTTGCCATAGAAATGCATGTCATCTCACGCAGTACCCCCAAAGGAAACTGGTTTATCATTTAAGGATGGATCAACCAAGAATACAAACACTTAAGATTCTATAGATAAGTTTCTGGAATTAACAAGGTCTGGGCCAGAAGTTTGGACACTTCCTTAAAGAGTTCAGCACAGCACTCCCAGGTCCCTGACTGTAAAATGAATGATTGGGAATAAATGATCCCACCTTCAAATCCCAAGTCTGCTACTTAAATAACTGTGAGACTTTGGACAAGACACTTAAACTCTTGGGGCCTTGGTTTTTCTGTCTGTAATATAAGGGTACTCAAATCCATGAAAAAAATTATTAAATATCCCTTATGTGTAAGGCTTTGTGCTGGATACTAGAACCAGGAGGAGAGAAGAGATGGGAAGGGAGTGTAGGGAAAAATATGACACGTACACAAATAAATATGATTCAAGTTAAGAGAGTGATATGGTTTGAATAGGTGATCTCTAGGGTCATGCTTTCACTTAACTTCGATCTCTGCCTATGTACTGGCTGCTTTCCTACTGCCACAACAAAGCCCATATCTTCTCCTTCCTCAAAAAAATCCTTATTTGAATCTTCTAGCAGCTAACTACCGTCCCATATGCCTACTTTTTGTGGCTAAACTCCTAGCATAGGCTAACTACAATAACTGTCTCCACTAAATTTCTTCTCCCTAGATTCTTTACTCTGTATAACAGACCTGCACAACACATGTATGTCCCGCAGGCTGCTTATGGCTCAGCAAAGGATTTAGGGCAGCCTGCCAAAAATGTAAAGAATGGAAAATAAAGTAAAGATGCAACAAGGGCTTTGTCTGTGCCCCACTTAACCCACCTTCCATTAGTCACTACTGTGCCCCTCATGTAACTTGGTGGGTGGGTCGCCACTGCATACTCTCTGCTGTTTGTCACCTGGCCTGAGGCAGTCTGCCTCTAGTCTGAGAGGAGCAAGAGTTGTTATCTATTTGCTATGTTTTCTGTCATTACTCATGCTGAACAGGGACAAAGTTAGTGCAGTCACGCTCCAACGCAGATGATGCCCTCTATGTGATGAGCGGTAGCAAAATGAGGGCTTCTTCCCCTTCTTGCTGGGCAGCCACCCATCAAGTTACACGAGTGTCTGGTGCTCTCCCCAAGGTCAGACCATCAGTTCACAATTTCTTTGTAAGTGAGGAGTTGCTGTGGAGATTTTTGGTTCTAACATTAAAGTTTTTGACATGACTTTGTAAAATGGGTGATAAAAAGAAACAGAGGATCGAATCAGAACATAAAATGTTTAATCTTGTGTGGACAAATCGATACTTGCTTACTCACAGGAGAGAAAATATTGTGCCTTGTTTGCAAAGAAGTAATAGCCATTCTGAAGGAATACACTCTTAGTTACCATTTCAAATCAAAACATCCTGACTTCAACAAATTGCACACCAATGAAAAGCAAATTAAAGCATCCAAATTGTTGAAAAATCTCAGTGGGGAACAATGGTTTTTCAAGAAAGTGAACTCAGAAATGAGGCAGCTACTAAAAGTTAGTTTTCAGATTTCTAAAGAAATCTTTCAAACATGATTCTGGAATACAATAAACTGATTGCAGACAAGTGTGATACTTCCCATTAACTAAATGTATACAGTAAGAAAATCTGAAAATGTATTAAAACTTATACCACTTAGCAAAGAAATTTTTAACATTAATGTGATTTCATAATAAATATCTTAAGTAATAAATGTAATTAATTGAAATTTCCTTTTTTAATATGGTTTATTTGTAAAACAGTTTTATCATTAATTATCTTTACTTGGAAAGTGAGCCACTGAAAACCTATCTGCGACCTGAAGAAGTTCAGACTATTTTAATTTTGGTCCCTACCTGCTGCCAGGTTGAGCAGGTCTGTTCTATAATCTGGCTTCTGATCTCATCATTCATCTGATCTCATGATTCAACTAAAACTGTTCTTCCTGAAGAGAGAGAAGTTGCCAGTTCCGACGATCCTTCCTTAGTCTTCATCCTTCTTGATTCCTCTGTGATGTTTGATGCTGTCAATCACTATTTTCCCTTTGATGCACTTTTCTCTCAGGTCTTCAGGACACTGTTTTCTTCCAGTTCTCCTCCAACGTTTCTCACCACTACTTTTCAGTCTCCTTGGCTGGATCTTCTCCAGGTTATGCCCATCCACAGGTGTCCCACAAGGATCTGTCCTGGACTCTCTTCTCTTCTTGAATACTATTTCATTCAGTGATATGATCAGCTCCCATGGATTCAATATCATCTCTATGATTCTCAAATCTACTCTCTGCTGACATCCAATCTTATATCTCCAACTACCTATTAAACATCTTAAACACCACATGTCCAAAATTTAACCCATTTTCTATCCCAAGAAACATTTCCCCCTTTCCAAATTTTACTGTTACTTTCAAGGGTACCACAATACTCCCAATCCCCCAAGTTTGCTGCCTAATTGTCATGTTCAGCTCCTTATTATCTCACACCCTCTCTTGCTAAGGCCTGTTCATTTCACCTTTGCAACTGGTCTCTCAAATGTGTGCCCTTCTCTCATGTGGAATTGCTTCCACCTTATCTTCCACCCTCATCTCCTCATATGTATGCTACTGCAACAGCCTGCTTTTTGGTCTGGCTGCCACAAGTTACAACCCACTCCAAAATATCCAAAGTGATTTTCCGATAGTGTAGGTTTGAATGAATATATTACATCAAATGTACGCATACATAAAAATCTCCCTATTGTGTCAGCAATTAAATAAAAATTCTCTACTCGGTATTCAAAGATTTTCATAACTTACCCACCCCTGCCACCTTTCCAGTCTTCTTACACCTTACACTCCCTCATGAAATCTTCAACCCAGTAACTGACTTCCTTGCTGTTCCTTGAGCAAGGATTCCCATCTCCAAACTCTAGTCATTTTCAATGGCTGTCCCCTTTCTCTGGAATTTTCTCCCGTATCAACTTTGCCTTCTGGTTTCCCTGGCTTCTTGTAAGCCGCAGTTAAAACCCAACCTTTTGCAGTAAACTTTTCCTGATCCTCTTTCATTCTAGTACTTTCCTCCTGTAGATTATCTGCCATTTATCCTCTAGATAGTTTGTTAGTACATGGTGGCTTGCATGTTGTTTCACCTATTAGACTGTGAGCTCTTTGAGGGTAGGGACTATCTTTTAGCCTTTCTTTGTATCAGTATTTATCACAATGCCTGGTACACTCTTAATAAAAATGTATTGACTGACTTCCATCTTCCAAATCCCATGTCTCCATTCAATGAACTTCTGGTGAAGGAATATGAGATTTGAGTGTGTCCCTGAAGGAAAGATAGGATTTTGAAGTATTATAGAGTATATAACTATTATTAAGAATTATAAAGTACTTATTAAGGATAGATTCTGTGCCATGGTCATTTTGCATCTTGTATATTTCACACAAGATCTTGTACTTTGGAAAACATCAGCAAATATATGCTGATTAATTCATTTATTTTCCTTCTCTTGTAATCTACCAGTTCCTCAAAATTCTGATTCCATTGGTGTATTATGATGTTGAAGTGACCCTGGAAAGGTTTCATTTATAGACCTGGAGATAGACTTGGTATACTATGAAAATACCAGCCTAATGAAAGAGAAGCTCATCAACAAAAAGTATAGCACTAGATGAAAAAGAATTATTTGGTCATAACGACTCATGACACAAAGAAAATGGACCTCGGCGTTTCTGCTTCTATATGGAGATGACAATTGAGTGGTAGGAAAGAGAGAAGAGAGTGCCAAAAATCAATTAGGTTTTTTGTTGTTGTGGTTCGGTTGTGTCCAGTTCCTTGTGATTTCTTTTGGGGTTTTCTTGGCAAATATACTGGAGTGATTTGCCATTTCCTTCTCCAGTGCATTAAGGCAAACAGAGGTTAAGTAACTTGCCTAGTGTCACACAGCTAGTGAAAGTCTGAGGTCTCATTTGAATTCCAAGCCCAGTGCTCTATTCATTGGACCATCCCATTGCATCACATGCATCTTTCCATGACCTTATCTGGGTTTTTCTTGGCACAAATAATGAAGTGTTTTGCCAATTTCTTTTCCAGTTCATTCTACAGATGAGAAAACTAAGGCAAACAGGGTTAAGTGAATTGCCCAGTGTCACATAGTTTATAAATATCTGAGGCCAGATTTGAACTCAGGAAGATAAGTCTTCCTGACTCCAGACCTGACACTCTATCCACTACATCACTTAGCTGCCCCAATTAGTTTTTTTTTTTTAATAATTGATGTCTTTTTCTTTACTTTTAGTTTACAACACTCAGTTCCACAATCTCTTAAGTTTCAAATTTTCTCCTCCTCCTCTTCCTTCCCCTCCCCCCCATAGCAGCATGTAATCAAATACAGGTTCTACAAATACCTTCATGTTGAATGTTAGTCACGTAAAGGATTTAACCAAGGGCTCAACAATGAAAAAGACAGGATAAAACAAAACAAAACACAAAAGAGAGAGAGCAAATAGTTGGCTTCAGTCTGCAGCCTCTGTAGTTCTTTCTCTGGTTGTGGATAGCCCTTTCCATCATGAGTCTTTTAGAGTTGTCTTTTAACCTTATATTTCTGAAAGGAGCCCAGTCTATCAAAGTTAGTCATCACACGTATGATGCGTCTGTAGTTGTGTACAAAGTTCTCTTGGTTCTGCTCTCCTCACTTAGCATCTATTTATAGAAGTCTCTCCAAGTTATTGTAAAATCCATCTGCTCCTCATTTCTTATAACATAGTAGTATCCCATCAGATTCATATACCACAACTTGTTTAGCCATTCTGCCCCAATTCGTTTTTAGGCTACTGCAAACAGTTGTGTATTATTGTTGCTGTTATTGCTTACTTTGTGCAGTTTTGAAATACAAATTGAAGTGCTGGTGCTTCAAATGTGAGATCTCTGGTCAAATAGCTAACATTTTACTGGAGAAATTGAAATACATGTGGAAATGGGCACAGGAGAAGATGGTGGAAAGTATATTTGAAAATATAGTTTGAGATTAAGGACTGAAAAGAGACCAATGGCTTATAGATTAGTCAAAAGCATCACATCACTGTAAGGATCAGGGAGTGAAATTATGACTTTATTGGCATAGAGAACTCCTAGATGAGAAACTCCCACTACCAATGCAGGTCAGCACCTTCTCTGCAATTTATATTCTTAGATATTTGCCTGGAGCCTAGAGAGATTAATTGGACTGGAACTCAGGTCATCCTGGCTCCACAGTCAGCTTTTTGTCCACTACCCCATCCTGCACCTCTATGCCTCTTTATCATGCATAATTTGTTTGAGAGTTGGAAAGTGCACTGAGCAACATAACAATTGGAACTATTTTATACCAGTGGAAATTATTGAATATTAATGCGGGACCGACCATTTCCAAATCAGCTGTATGCATTGCCCTACCTCCTGGTAGGGTTTCTGGAAGTGCTAGAACACACCACCTTCTGCCTCCTTCCTAGGCTTCCAGAAGCCCTCAGGTCACAACACAGCAAGCTATGGCTTACTACTGGCTCTACCATATGGACTGGGACATTCCTGCCTCCTGGGCAGGAACAAAAAATCCTGTTGCTCATGCCTGTCATTTGGTGGGCTTCCTGATGGTTCTTAAGACAATAGGAAGGACAGTTGAAAGCTGTGAAGAAGCCTACAGGGATGACCACAACTCTTCTCATCACTTGTTTTCATAAACAGATCTCACTGATATTCTGCTTAGATCCATTTCCCGGTGGTTAATATATTTCCATCCTCTCTTACTATCCCCATCCTAGTGATTATGAACCACTGGCTACCAAAGAACAATGTTCCAACCCCTTCCCAGCCCTTGCTGTCCATTCCCTAATTTCTGTACACATGAATCCTATCCCAACAATGTTCACTTGTGCCCTCACGCATGCCTTTTCCATAATTAACAAACTGCCTTTCATTTTTCACCACTTTCTCTTTTGTTCTTTCCATCTTTTGCCACACTGAGGCCTGGCTCCCCCCAGATGATCCCTGGCCATCCCTTCCAGTATTGGACACACTGTCTTTCATCCCTCCCCCCTCCCACCACCTTTTACTGTTTATGGTTAAGAAGTCAGAATATTTCTCGCTTCCCACTGTGACATCTAGACTATTCCTCCCCCCCTATCCTTCAGCAACCTTTCCTCATTTGAGATTTATGAATTTTCACTCAATCCAAATTATAATAGCCATTATCTACTGGACCCTAACATAGTCTCTCTTCTTTTTCAATCAGCATAATGCCTAGGACAGTCTTCCTCTACACCTCAACTCTTGACCTCAGTAACATGTCGATATTCCCTTAAATTCCCTGACTTATTAGCTCCCCAGTCTACTCATTACCCATTCCTACAATTGACTTTAGCTCTACACAGGAATGATTTACCATTTATCTTGTCATCATCTACAAATGTTCTATTTCTATGTTCACGAACTTCAAAATTCCTTTATCTAATTATTTTCATCTTTCCATTTCTTTCTAAAACTAGGCTGCATTCTCATCAAAAACTTCAGTCCTCCAACTTCTCAGTACTATTGATGGCCAGTGCCCCTTCTATGGCTAACTCTCTCTCCTTTTCCTAATCTTGACTCCTTAGTGAATGAGTTCATCTCCACACTATTCTCTGTTCTCAATACCCTTGTTCTGTTGGCAATCACACCTTGTCAAAACCCAGTCATGGGATATGTGTGCCATTCATTCCCCTTACTCATATACTACTGAACAGAACTGGAGAAAATCACTCAATTGTACAGACAAGGTCTGCTACACATCCATACTCTAATCTCAACTTGGCCTTCACTACAGCAGGGTAATACTACCATGTTTCCCCGATAATAAGACACTGTCTTATTATTTTTTTGGACAGAAAAACACCAGAGGGCTTATTTTCAGGGGAGGGCTTATTTTAATGAACATTGACAGCAATTTTAATAAACAGGTAAATGTGAGCAAAAAAAATGTACCTTTATTCAATAAGCAAATCACTGGGGAAGAACAGGATGACGCGCTCACTGCTGCAGCTCTGATTGGATGCAGCTCGGAGCGCGGCATGCGTTTCACCCGGGGTGGGTGGAGGGGGGGGAAACGGTGCATACAGAGGGTACCGTAATGTAGCGTGTAGCGCAGGGGATCACCTTCACTACAGTAGCAATCTCAATAGGGCTTATTTTCGGGGGAGGGCTTATTTTAGAGGAATCTTACACAGTACGGGGAGGGCTTATTTTCGGGATAGGTCTTATTATCGGGGAAACACGGTACTACTCCCTGTTTGATTCCATATTCCACATTACCTTAGCTGCTGTTGCAGTCTCTTTTCTCCTTATGCCTTCCACAGCTCCCCTTCTCCTACTCTTATAGCTAAAATCTTCATCAAAAAAAAACTGAGGCCTTTTGCTGAGAGCTTCCTCTTCTTTCTCCTTCCTTATTTCACATCCCTCTGACATCATTCTTTACTATCTCTTCCTTGACTCTACTCTCTAATTAGGAATTCATCTTTCTTCTTCAAGGTTAACCCATCGATACCAACCCCCATCCTTTTACACTTCCTTTAGCGAATTTTCCACCAAAGCATCCCCATTCTCTCTTAATTTTCAGTCTCTCCCTCCCTATCTATTATTTCCTTTCCTTTTCTTCCAACTACAACTACTTCTATGCCTGCCCATTCTTTAAAAACAAAGTTTTACTGGGGCCTACCACGCCCACTATCATACCTTTTCCACCTTTTTCAACTAAATCTCTTTAAAAAATCTGTGTAAACCCAATACACTTTCCCTCCTCGCGACTTTTTCTAAATCCTTTGCAGTCTGGCTCCTAACCTCATCATTCAGCTGAAATTAGTCTCTCTGAAGTTACCGATGATCTCTTACTCATCATAGCTAATGGCCTTTTCCCAGCCTTCATCCTTTTTGACCTCTCTGTGGTGTCTGACAATGTTGATCAGTTTATCCTCCTGAGTAGTCCCTTCCTTCTGGGCTTCTATGACTGACCTCTCTTGCTTTTTCTCTTGTCTGTATGACTATTCCTTCTCAGTCTCCTTTTCTGGATCTTCTTTCATTTCATATTCAAGAAATGTGGGTATCCTCCAAGGATTTATCCCAAGACCCTCTTCTCTCTATATCCTCTCACTTAGCAATCTCATCAGCTTTCACGGTCTCATTTGTTGCTTCAATGAAGATGACTCCCAAATCTCTCTCTATATATAAATATATATATATGTACACATATATGTATATATACACACACATATAATAATAGATGTGTATATTTATATGTGTATACACACACATACACACAGTTCTAGTTTCTTTCCTATTCTGTAGTCCTGAATCACTGATTGTCTGTTGGGCATTTCAAACCAGATGTTCTATTCCAAAATTAATGTCTAAAACAGAACACTGTTGACGTCCAAAAGGATCAAATAAAAAAAATGTTAAGGGTTTGGTACTGTGCTTGAATGCTTAATAAATGCCTATTCTATCCATCTATCTATAAGTCATTTTCTGTCACTCCCAAAGTCATCCCTCTTATGAACATCCCTAATACTGCCAAGGACATTGCCATCCTTCTATTCACCTAGGTTCAGAACAGTATAGGTATAGTCAACTCCTCATTCTCATTTGTTGAACACATGCAATACACTGCAAAATCTTGTCATTTCTTTCTTCAAAATATCTCCCACATGAGACCCCCTTCTCTTGTCAGAGCCAGGGTCAGAACACACTTCTTCTACTGCTTAATGTAATGCTCTGTTTACTGCAAAATAATTCCTCCTTCCCTTAATATCACAATCCTAGAAAGAGGGCTCAAGATGAATCTATTCTTCTTTCTTCTATTTGTAGATTTTTAGAGGGGAAGAACTGAAATGAAAGTATTCAAGAATTAAGTTCGTAATGAGTAGGTATGAGGAGTGTGTGTACTCCAAATATCTGAGTACAAGGCAGAAATATGGAACTGGGGAGAAGGAAGAGCTTTCTCTAAGAGAATCCTCAGCTACAAGTAGGCAATAAACTACCACCTCACAAAGCAGGCATACAAGTCTGCATATATCAGAACAGTCTGAATTTATTATGCTAAAGTTTCTGAGCAAGTATTTCATCATAAGTGATCAAATGTTTCATGGGAATATCTATGAATGGAAGAGTAAGGACTTTTGAGACATCAAAGAATAGATTCCATAAGCTAAAGGAATGAAGATCATAAAGTAACAAAAATCAAACAGTTCTGGAAAAAGGTATACTTAAAATGTCGTTCTTCCTAGTAAATGCTTTTCTGCCCATGATTCATTGCAAATACAAAGTGATTTAAGTTAAATCACAGTTTCTTATTACTATCCGGCTCTTCTAGGCTAACAGCAATCTGAGATAATTCTACTCTGGCATTAAGATTAGTAAATCAAATTCTTTTGGTTGAAAATGGACAACTGACTCTGTTTTTTTTTAGTAATCTCCAGGTAATTTCAATGCCTTCAAGCTTTTGTCAAACATTCAGGCCTGACTCCTTATGACTGAGTCACATTCAACAAACATTTATTAAGTTCTTACTATGAGGCAAGTAATAAGAAGAAAGCAAAAATAGTCTGTGCCCTCAAGGGTCAATATGCGGACCATAAGATGCTATGTCTATAATTACAAAATATAGAAAGGAATCTCAGAGGAACAGTGTTAACAACTGGGAGGTTGGGAGAGGTGAGAGATGGGAAAGGCCTCTTAGAGAAGTTGAGATTGAAGCTGGATCTTGAAGGAAGCCAGGGAAGACAACAGGCAAAGGGGAAGAGGAACGTATTCCAAGCATGTGGAACAGACAGTCAAAATGTTTGGAGTTAGGAGATGTAATGTCATGGGAGGAGAAACAAGAAAGTCATTGTTGCTGGATTGTAGAGCATTTTAAGGGAGTCAGCTAGGTGGCTCAGTGAATACAGTACCGGCCCTGCAGTTAGGAAGGACTGGGTTCCAATCCAGCCTCAGACACTCAATAGCTGTGTGACCCTGGGCAAGTCACGGGACTTCCTTTTGCCTTAATCCACTGGAAAAGGAAACGAGAAACCACTCCAGTATTTTTGCCAAGAAAACCTTGAGGACAGCAATGGTGTGCTATGGTACACAGGGTCCAAAACAGCTGGACGTGACTGAACAACAACAAAGTTATAAGCAGACTGAAGAAAGAGAAGAGGCAAGTCACATATGTGGAGTCTATGATGACACCTACCTTGGGAGCAGGGTGATTGGGAGAATATTGGTACTTTAACAGTAATAGAAAGAGGCGAGAGTTTCAGGAAAACAATAAAGTTTTGGACGTGTTAAGGTTGATATATCTATGAGACACAAAAAGAAATTGGTGATAAAGATCTAAAGCTCAGGATAAGGACCAGCTCTGGATATATAGATCTGGGAAACATTTACATAGAGGTGTTAATTGAACTCTTGGGAGCTAATGTGACTACCAAGTGAGATAAGCAAATAGGAGAGGACTCAAGACAGATACTTGTGGGATATTTGCATTTATTGGGTATGAAATCAAAGACTATCCTGCAAAGGAGACTGAGAAAGGGTAATCAAAAATGGAGTTCAAGAACCAGGAGTGTTCTTAAAACATAGAGCAGAGAGAATAGTCATAAAGAGGGTCATCCACAGTGTCAAAGTCTGCAGGGAGGTCAAAATGGGTGAGTATTGACAAAAGGTCATTAGATTTAGAAAATAAAAGCTCATTGGCAAGTTTAAGGATAATATTTTCAGTCTAATGATATAAAATCCAGACTAAAGAGAGATTCTAATCAACTGAGAGGAGAGAAAATAGAGGCATGAGTGCAGGAGCCTTCTTAAGGAGTTTAGCCAGGTAGGGAAAAAGAGATATATCTGAGATGTTCAGGTCAAATAAGGGGTTTTCTTTGTTTTAAGGATGAAGGAGACATAAGTGTGTTTACAGGTAGCAAGGAAGGGGCTGGTAGATATGGAGAGATTGTAGATTGAAGAGAGTTTAGGAAATATACTGAGGAAAATCTGTTGGAAAAGTCAGAAAGGAATGGAATCAATTGTACACTAAAAAAAATGTACATTATTGTAGAGAGGTGATCCCCTTTGCATATGATGAAGGGGTAGAGGAGATGGGGGAAGATATCTCAGTGATGTGAAGTAAGGAGGAAAAGAAAAGGGGCTCTCAATTTTCATGAAGTTTTCTCAGTGGAAAGGGTGGGACAGAAAGGTACAATAGGAAGCCCAGAGGAAGTATGGAAAGGTATGGAATATCTCCTGTGGTAAGTGGAATGGAAAATTATTTAGGAACGTACAAAAGGAGAGGCTTACTACAGTGAAGGCCCTCAACCAATATGTGATCTCCAATGGGGCCAGAAGAGAGACTGGGAGCACATTACCCTTCAAAGTAGCCCCATTCCACTTTGAAATAATTAATTGTTAGGAGGCATCTCGTGACATTGGTCCTGAATTCGTCTTTTAGCAATTTCAAACTAATTGCTCTCACTTCTACCCTCTGGGACCAAAAAAGAATAAAAATAAATTCTGTTCCATAGGAAAGTCCTTCAAATACTTGACTGCAGCAGTGATACCCCCTTTTCTCAGTTTTTCTTTTCCAAACTAAACAGTGCCACTTTTATCAAATGGTCCTTATATGAACTATGAAAAATCTAAATACCCTTTCCCTAGGCCTGGAGTACCTTCCATGCTAATTTATCAAAACCCTTCCTTTCTTTTAATGCTTCCTTTTATCTTAAATTCCGACTCTTCCATGAAACCTTCCTTGATCACTCTGTTGGAAATTATTTCTCTCTCCTCTGAAGCCTCACAGTACGTTGCTTATATTTCTCTTATATCACATAGCATTAATTTGGATGAAGTATGGTATAAGTAGTGAAGAGTATTTTGAGATAAGGCTGTGGTCCATGGGGGGGGGGGGGGGGGGGGGGGGGGGAGGGGAGGTGGCAAAATCAAGATGGAGGAGTGAAAGCACGGACTCACTTGAACTTTCCCCTAAACCCTCCAAATTCCTGTGAAAAATTACTCTAAACAAATTCTAGAGCACCAAAATCCTTAAAAGGACAGAGTGGAACAAATTTCTAGCCCAAGACAAGCAGCAAGGGCTAAAGAAAGGTCTGTTGGAGCAGTCTGGGGGAAGAGCCCAGTCCAGCATGGGCCATGCCAGCACAGACGGGTGGAACAAGCCTCGAGGGCCTGTATCATCTGCAGTTGTTGCAGTTTACAGACTTTCAAGCCACAAATGCAAAAGACAACCTAGAAGGTCAGGAGAAAAGGTCTGTCAGACCTGGATGAGAGAGGAGTGTAGGCCAGGACCCAGTCTCAGGGCAGTGGAGATGGCATCAGTGACAGAGCCTGAATCTGGAGCTCTCTTCCCAGAGATGTTGGGGAGTGGCTGATCACATGGGGATTGCAGGGATCTCTTTGCTGGCACTGAGGGAAGATTCTCTTGCTTTGATCTGGGTAGCAATCCTGGGTGGTGGTCCTGGGGTGAGGAGGAACACTGGTGGGCCAGAACCTGTGGCAGTTGTGGAGGGGTAATCCTCCTCATAGTTGAAGAGCAGTAAAGAGTGTTTGTGGTCACTGCAACATCAAGCATGAGCAGCTTTCGAGAGGACTGCTGCTGTGAACAGCTTTCAAGGTTCTAAATACATAGTACAGCGAACTCTGTATTTGTTCAGTAACAAATCAGAGCAAAACATTCACAGAAAATCAAAATACAGCATTCCCCATGTCTCAACTCAACAGCTTATCACTAAAATGACTACATAGTTTTAACCATAGGCAAGCCTCCTTAGGGGACAAAAAGTACGAAAGTCAAAGTCCTCCACCCATGGAATGAAATTAAATAGCAACTCCATCAGTCACTACTCAATACCCTCTTAAGGGGTAGTAGAAAGAACAAAAGCCATCCACCCCGAGGTCACAAGTCAATTACAGTCTCATCAGTCACTACTCAATACCCACAGAGAGGTCCTTTCATCTTGACTAGAGGCAGGCGTTCAGCTTCCATGTTTCCTCTTCTATGGTACCAGCTCCTGCCTTAATCTGACCAACTGCAACCTGAGTTTAAAGGCAGACAGCTCCCAGTTCCTTGCCCAGCTCTCCATGCAGTTCCTGCTCCATAATGAAGCTCAAAGTGTTCAGCCCACCTCAAAATCTCACAGTCTCTGTTCCTGGGAAGACAAGGTTTAACAAAGCCACAATAATATTCATATACATTAACAAAGTTACAACAACATTCATGCAAAGTACTGGCACCGCAGTCATGCTTCCTCAGTCTTTGGAAGCTCTGGCTGGCCTTGGAAGTCTTCAGCAGCTCTGGATGGTCCTCAGAAGTCTTGGCAGCAACGGCTGGCCCTCAAAAGTCTTTGGCAGCTCTGGAAGCAGAAGTTTGAGTTCTTCTACAAGTTCAAGTTTTGCCACCACAAATCCGAGTTTGGTCAACACAAGTTCCTTTCTCAAAATCAAAATCACTTCATCCATCCTCCACACTGCTTGCTCCAAGAAATTCTATCTCAGTTCTCAATTCTCATTTTTCTTTTCATTTCTTCTCAATTCTCAGTTCAGTCTTCAGTCCAGCAGTAGCATCCCAACGTCCAGATGCTCCCTAAGAGAATCTCTCTCTGTTTCTCTGTCTCTCTCTATCTCTGTCTCTCTGTTTCTCTGTCTCTCTCTCTGTCTCTCTG
>NW_027185809.1:11338961-11347001 GCF_028583685.1 Petaurus breviceps papuanus
TCTCTCTCTCTCTGTCTCTCTCTCTCTCTCTCTCTCTCTGTCTCTCTGTCTCTGTCTCTGTCTCTCTCTTCTGCAGATGGCTTTTCCCAAGAATTCTACCTCTCCCAGCTGGGGCTTTGCCTTATATACAGTACTAGCTCCTCCCTGTTCAGCCGCTTCCTGTTACATCAGCAACATGGCTTCAAACCTTGTTTCTTTACAGAGGCTTAATTTGAAACTAAGTGCTAAGTACCTGTTAGCTTGGCAATACAAAGGGATCTTCAAATTGCATTACTGTTACAGTCACTCACCAACCAGAGCACAAGCCAGGAGAGGAATATGCACCTATCCTTTGATCATACAACCTTCGAAGAATTAAAAATTTATAGGTCCCTAGAAACATCTCTGAAAACAGCTGCACAAAATGCCTGAAACTTGAGACAGTACACCTTCCACACTGAAAGCAGATACTTACCTTAACATAGAGCTAAAAAGTCAAGTAATTGTCTGGGAAAATAAGTAAACAGCAGGGAAAAAATCAGTCTATAGAATCTTACTTTGGTGACAAGGAAAATCAAAACATAGAACCAGAAGAAGACAACAAAGTCAAAGCTCTTACAGCCAAAGCCTCCCAGAAAAATATGAATTGGTCTTAGATCATGGAAGAGCTCAAAAGTGATTTTGAAAATCAAGTAAGACAAGTAGAGGAAAATTCGGAAGAAAAATGAGTGTGATGCAAGGAAATGATGAAAAATGAGTCAACAGTTTGCTAAAGGAGACCCCAAAAATGTTGAAGAAAATAATCGCTTAAAAATAGACTAACCCAAATGCCAAGAAAGGCCCAAAAAGCCAAAGGGGAGAATGCCTTAAAAAGAAGAATTGACCAAATGAAAAAGAAAGTTCAAAAGCTCAGTAAAGAAAATAATTCTTTAAAAATTAGAATGGAGCAAATGGAAGCTAATTACATCATGAGAAATCAAGAAATTATAAAACAAAACCAAAAGAATGAAAAAATAGAAGACTGTGAAATATCTCAATGGAAAAGCAGCTTACCTGAAACACCTCCAATACCTGTAAAATATAACTCTAAACAAATTTTAGAGCTTCCCAACCCACAAAGTGACAGAAACAAATCTCCCACTGAAGGCGGCCTGGTAGGCCAAGAGGATCTATCACACCAAGCAGGGAGCTGAGCATACTCCCGCGTGAACTACCCTTGAACAGACCCAGGGCAGCCCTGACCCATGGCACAGACTGACCACAGTAGACTTCAGGAAAGTGAATCACCAACAGCTGTTGCAGTTTTCAGAATTCTCAACACAAAAACACCAAAGAGAAAGTAAAAGGTCAGTGGGGAACTCTGTTGGAGCCGACTGATGAAAGAAAGCGGTCCAGCCCCTGCCGCCAGGGTGAGAGAGGAGAAGGCATGGCAGCGGCAGCTGCTCCCCTGTGGCTGCTTCCAGAGCTCCTAGCCTGCAGATCACAGGGGGACCAAGCAACCTTTCAGAGGGTAATCACTCTTGCTTTGACCTAGTTGGATCTGGATCACAGTCTTAGGTGGTGGTCCTGGGGTGTGTGTCCAGTGTGCTAGAGCTTGGGGTGTCCATAGAGAGGGCACTCTCCTCATATCTCTGGCAACATCTGAGAAAACCCCAGCAATTTGTAACAAAGCCCTCTGCACTCTGGAAGCAGAGTTCTACCACGGCAAAGAGCTCAAACGTCAAGTAATTGGCTGGCAAGATGAGGAAACAGAGTAAGCACGATCAGATCACAGAATCCTTTTTGGGGGACAAAAAAGGATCAAAACATGAAACCAGAAGAAGTCAATGATGTCAAGACTCTCGCATCAAAAGCTTCCAAGAAAAATATGAGCTGGATACAGGCCATGGAGGAGCTCAAAAAGGATTTTGAAAAGCAAGCAAGAGAAGTGGAGGAAAAATTGGGAAGAGAAATGAGAATGATACAAGAAAATCATGAAAAGCAAGGCAACAGCCTGCTAAAAGAGACCAAAAAAAATTACTGAAGAAAATAATACCTTAAAAAATAGACTAACTCAAATGGTAAAATAGGCCGAAAAAGGCAGTGAAGAGAAGAATTCCTTAAAAGTCACATGAAAAAGGAATTTCAAAAACTCACTGAAGAGAACAATTCTATCAAAATTATATTAAAGCAAATGGCAGCTAATGATTTTATGAAAAATCAAAATACTGTAAAACAGATCCAAATGAAAAAATAGAAGGAAATGTGAAATATCTCATTAGAAAAATCATGACCTGGAAAATAGATGCAGGAGAGATAATTTTAAAATTATTGGACTATCTGAAAACCATGATAAAAAAAGAGCCTAGAAATCAATCCTTCAAGAAATTCTCAAGGAAAATTACCCTGATATTCTAGAATCAGAGGGCAAAATAAAAATTGAAAGAATTCACTGATCACATCTTGGAAAAAGATCCCAAAAAGAAAAGTACTAGGAACATCATAGCCAGATTGCAGAGTTCCCAGATGAAGGAGAAAATATTATAAGCTGTCAGGAAGAAACAATTTGAGGATTGTGAAAACACAAGCTCTAGCAGCTTCTACATTGAGGGATCAAAGGGCTTAGAATATGATATTCTGGAGGTCAAAGGAATTAGGATTAAAACCAAGAATCACCTACCCATATGAAATAACCATATTTCAGGGGAAAATATGGTTATTCAATAAAATAGAGAACTGTCAAGCACTCTTGATGAAAAAACCCAAAGCTGAACAGAAAATTTTGCTTTCAAATACAAGAAGCAAGAGAAGCATGAGAAGGTAAACAGGAAAAAGAAATCATAAAGAATTTACTAAAGTTGAACTATTTACATTCTTCCATGGGAAAATGATAATTGTAACTCAGACTTTTCTCAGTATGATAATAGTTGAAGGGAATATCATATGTATACATTGATACATAGATACATACATATATACATACACACACATACACACATAGACAGAGGGCACAGTATCAGTTGAATAGGAAGGAATGATATCTAAAAAATAAGATTAAGAGGTGAGAGAAGAATATAATGAGAGAAGGAGAAAAGGAGAGATAGAATAGGGCAAATTATCTCATATAAAAGAGGCAAGAAAAAACTGTCACAATGGAAGGGAAAATCAGGAAGGTGAAAGGGAATAGGTCAAACTGATTCTCTTTGAATTTGGCTTAAGGAGGGAATAACATACACACTCATTTAGGTATCTTATCCTACAGGAAAGTAGGGGGGAAGGGGATAAGAAGGGGGATGATAGATGGGAGGGCAAATTGGGGAAGAGGGTAGTTAGAAGCATATATGTTTGAAAAGTGACAGGGTCAAAGAAGAAAACAGAATAAGTGGGGGGGGTGGGATAAGATGGAGGGAAATACAGTTAGTTTTTCATAATACAACTACGATGGAAACATTTTGCATAACTATACATGTACAACCTATATTGGACTGCTTATCTTTCCAGTGGGGGTGGGTGAGAATGGAAGAAGGAAAAGAATCTCAATCAAAAGTTTTAAAAACAAATGCTTAAAAAATTTTTTTAATGCAACTGAGAAATAAGATATAGAGGCACTGCGGTATAGAAATCCATCCTGCCCTATGACAAAGTTAGAGGAGGTATGGGGAAGGATATAAGAGAGAGTAGATTAGGGGATGGGGCATTCAGTAGGCTTGCTATCATGGAGTGGTAATTGGGGAAAGACAGGGAGAAAATTTGTAACTCAAAATCTTGTGGAAATGAATGTTGAAAACTAAAAATAAATTTTAAAGTTAAAAAAAAGAAAGAAAAAATGTTATGTAAAAAACTAAGCATGTGAATCTGTGTTGAATGAGGGTCTATTCTTTTTCAAATTCATAAGTATTTCTCTCAAAAAAGAAAAAGAACTGACCTGCAAAATAGATCCAGGATAGAGAATTCTGAATTTATTGAACTACCTGAAAACCATAATAAAAAAAAAGCCTAGACATCATCTTTCGAGAAATCATGAAAGAAAGGGCCGGCCAGGTGGCTCAGCGAGTAAGAGCACTGGCTCCAGTGTTGGGATGACCTGGGGATCAAATCTGGGCTCAGATACTTAGCACCACACCCAGAAATAACTGGCCGTGTGACCTTGAGCAAGTTACTTAACCCCGGTTGCTAAAAAAAAAAAAATCATCAAAGAAAATCGCCCTGATATTCTAGAACCAGAGGGTAAAATAAATATTGAAAGAATCCATGAATCACCTCCTGAAAGAGATCTCAAAAAGAAAACTCCTAGGAATATTGTAGCCAAATTCCAGAGTTCTCAATTCAAGGGGAAAATATTGCAAGCAGTCAGAAAAAAAATTAAGTATTGTGGAAACACAATCAGGATAACACAAGATTTAACAGCTTCGACATTAAGGGATCAGAGGGCTTGGAATATGATATCCCAGAAGTCAAAGGAGTTAGGATTAAAACTGAGAATTATTTACCCAGCAAAACTGAGTATAATACTTTAGGGAAAAATGGACATTTAAGGAAATAGTGGATTTTCAAGCATTCTTAATGAAGCAACCAGAGCTGAATAGAAAATTTGACTTTCAAATACAAGAATAAAGAAAAGCATAAAAAAAGTAAATAGGAAAGAGAAATCATATGGGACATATTAAAGTTGAACTATTTATATTCCTACATGGAAAGATGAAATTTGTAACTCATGAGACCTTTCTCAGAGAGAGACAGAGACAGAGATAGACAGACAGACAGAGAGACAGACAGAGAGAGAGGCAGAGACAGAGAGAGAAAGCAAAGAGTGAGTGGGATGATATCTAAAATATAAAAGTAAGGTGTGTGGGTACTGGGAGAAGGATAAAATGAAAGATAGAATGGAGTAAATTATCTCACATAAAAGACCCAAGAAAAAGCTTTTACAATTGAGGGGAAGAGGGAGGAGGTGAGAGAGAAGAATGAACCATTGAATTTGGCTTAAGGAGGGAATAACATATACATTCAATTGGGTATGAAAATGTATCTTACCCTACAGAAAAGTAGGGGAGAAGGGGAGAAGGGAGCAGGCAATGATAAAAGGGATGGCAAATGAGAGGAGGGAGTAATCAGAAGCAAACACTTTTGAGGAAGGACAGGGTCAAAGGAATAAATAACCCAAAAGTGAGTTAGGAAAGAGGGAAATACTGTTAAGTCTTTTACAGCATGACTCTTATGGAAGTGATATGCAGGACTACACATCTATAATCTATATTGAATTGCTTGCCTTCTCAATGAGGGTGGGTGGCAAGGAAGGAAAGAAGATAATGTATAACTCAGTTTTAAAAAAATGTTAAAATTGTTTTTATATACAACTGGGAAATAAGATCTACAGGCAATGGGGGATAGAAATCTATCTTGCCCTATAGGAAAACAACAGTGATGGGGATACAGGAATAAGAGAAGGGGAGAGGGATGGTAGAAGGGAGGGCAGACTGAGGGAAGGGATAATCAGAATGCACATTGTCTTGGGATAGGGGAAATTTGGAACTCAAAATCTTGTGGAAGTGAATGTTGAAAACTAAAAATAAACTATTAAACGCCAGAAAAATAATTAACATATAACAAAATTTAAAAAAAAATAAGAGCTAAGCCTGTCAAGGAGCCATTAGTGCCAGATCATGGAAGGCTTTGACTACCAAGAGAAGGAACTTAATTTCACACTTCTGTTGTTGTTTGTCCTCTATTTCCAAAGAGGACCAATGACATCATAGGGTGATGTCTTGACTTGCACATCAATAGGAATTAAGTGAGGCAGAGCGGCACAAAGTCATCAACCTCATGCTCTTTTCCAGAGTGATCAAAGTCCAGTGGTAGGACAAAACTCAGGACCGCTGGTGATGGTCCAGGATGCAGTGGGTGACCTCGTTACCTTTGATGTCTGACTGTAATGGTAATGGGAATTTGAAGATCTTCCCTGCTTAAATGAGTTTGAAGGAACTTTCCTGATTTGAAAATATATTCTGCCCCCTAATAGGCTGAAAGTGGTTACATGGAGCCTGTGGGGGGAGGCTTGTTTTTCAGGAACACCCACACATTGTTACTTTGTGATTAAGCAATAGGCCACAAGGGTTGTGACGTTTTCTGATCCTGGAGAAGGCTATATAAACCCTAATGTGATGTTTTGCTTTGGGGCTGACTTATAGGAAGCCTTGTGTGATTTGGCCAGATGAGACTCTGGATAGCCATTGAGCTCCCCCGCCCCCAGCTTTGAGAACCCAGATGTTGGTGCTTCTCTCTCTGGTAACTAAGTATGGACGTAATGGTCAGACAGCTGGAAGCCTGGTCTGTTGGTCTGTTTCTCTGTCTATATTTTTTGTCTGCTTGTAACTTCTGTTAGTATTTTCTCTGAAGTTCGGGGTGCTGACTTTTTCCCCCTGAACTAGGTAAATAATATGTGTTTGATTAAAGTAAAATTGTGAACTCCTTTCTGAGTTGCTTTCTTTTAGAAAAGCAGATCAAAGAACCTGTGCTAGCAGTCATCCTGGGTTTGCTACAATGCTTGCTGATACACTGACTAATCTCTAAGCCCTTCACAGCACTTCCTTCAACCACCTTCAGGGCTGTTGGAACAAATTGTTCTCATCCACTCATTTTGCCAGGGGAAGTCTTCACATGCTTAAGGTAAACATCCCCATACTCACCAATGGGTTTGAGGCCTGTCAATTACCCTCAATCTGGTTTAGTCCATCTACCAAGACAGTTTTACTGGGGTGTAGCTGCTGCACATGCTACAGCTTGTTGTAGCCACAGGTGAGAGCTAGGTGATGGGTTGGATACCAAAGGTAGATGAGCAGCCCTGAGGGGGAGGGCGGGCAGCAAGCCCTAACACCAAAGGTGCCAGTCTTCTCTTAACATTTTTTTTAACAGTTATTTGGGTACATAACTCTCTCCTTTACTCAACTCTAAGTTATGTGATGAGAGGTACTATGTATTATTCATACTTATGTTTGTTGTATGCTCTTGCATAGGGTTTGGCATACAGCAATGACTTAAGAACTATCCTTTGCATTGAAGGAAATCCAATCCAGCTGACATCTGACAGTTAATGAACATGTACTCTAAAAGCCAAGCACTCACTTAGATGCAAGTTGGGGAAGAATCAATGAGCCACATACAGATCATTAATAATTTTCTTAGCAAAGAGAACTCTGTCTCCTTTTCATAGAATCATAAAATATTTGAGCTAGAAATGTCTTAGAGATCATGTCATTTAACTTAATCATTTTAAACAGGAAGCTAAATACCTAGGAAAAAGTAACTTCCACAAAGTCAAACAACTACAGTGACAGTCATGCCATGTTTTTCCTGACACAAAATCTGCATTTCATGGGTCATATGACTCCCAGAACCTGTTCCCAGAAACACCTGGGACCTCATTGGTCAGAAACTGCTTGAGTGTCACTCCCCTGCTCAAGAAGCTTTGGTGGCTCCCTAATCCCTCTAAAATTAAATTCAAACTTTTATTTTTGGCATTAAATGCCCTTTACAGAGTGATTCCAGACAACCTACCTTGCCAGATTTATTGCATATTACTCCCCTTCACACACTCTACATTCTAGTCAAATTGTCTTTCTTGCTTTCTCCTGTACATAAAATGCCATCTCCCATCTCCATGCCTTTGCACAGATGGGGAAGGAGAGTAAGGGGGATAATAGGGTTACCCCACCATTAATCTCTAGCTCTCAGAATCTTTCTCAATTTCTTTAAAGTCCAGTGCAAGTACTACCTCTTAATCATTAGGCCTACCTTAATATATCCCACCTGTTCCCACTTCCTGGGGGCTAGTGTTCTCCCTACCACATAACTTTGCACTTACCTTATGTATATTTTGTATTTAATTATTTATGTATATATTATTTTCCCTCAATATTACATATGCTCCTTGAGTGCAGGGGTTGTTTATTTTTTGTCTCTACCACTTATCATAGTGTCTGGCACATAATAGGAGTTTAATAAAAGTTTGTGGAAAAGGACAGATGGATTAATTAAGGGATGGATGGATGGATGGATGGATGGATGGATGGATGGATGGATGGA
>NW_027185809.1:11347011-11496474 GCF_028583685.1 Petaurus breviceps papuanus
GGATGGATGGATGGATGGATGGATGGATGGATGGATGGATGGATGGATGGATGGATTAGCATGCATAGGGGCAGTTCTAGGAAGTGACTCTAGACACAACAGAATCTGTAAACAAGTAATTGGACATCTGTGATTCCCCCATGCAGATATCACAATAAGAACAGCTGTTGCTTTAATCCCTTTCTGCCTTAGGGTAAATTTTTCAGGAAGGTTTGGTTCTAGTGTGATTGGAGACTGTTCATTTTGGAGGCTTTTCTTTCTCCCATTAGGGCAGCTTCCTTTAAATGTCATTCTCCACATAAAAACATGGAAATGATTATGAGAAAGTTACTGATAAGAAACTAGGGATCCTGAGGGGTAAACCCAAACCATTGGAAGCTAGCATAACCCGAGAAGATCACTATTTCTGCATCCCTGGAATAATTACATTTCATATGGAGATCCTTACATATTCTCTCCCTAATTCAATGCTAATCCTCCCATCATCGCTAAAAGATTCCTTCTTGTACATCCAAATGAGCAGAGCAGTTCACAATTCCTAGCCTTTCACTTAGCCAGCTACTCTTACGCCCTGTTCAGTATGTGCTACTCAACCGTCTCATTCCCTCCAAAATATGGATTCTCCAATGCTAAAAGTCAATATAAAAATGAATCAGGTCTTAAATGTATATGGCAGGTAACTGTCCTAAGGAATACCTAGAGAGTTTTCCCATGACAAACACAGAAACAAATAAGACAAGTAAAATTTCTCGTTTTCATGGTTGAACATTGAACAAGTATTCATAAAATAATATACAGGTGAAAAAATCCTCTTTTGGGTGATATAATTACAGAAAAAATGTTTCTTATCAATCCTATCTCATCCTCAAAAATCTTCACTGGCTCTCCACTGGCTTCTGAATACAGTATAAGATCCAGGTTGTGCCTAGTCTGATTTGATAAGGTCTTTCTCAAAAAACCTAAGCTGCTTCCAGGGTTCTTTCCACTATATTAATGCTTTTCCTTCCTCTTTCCCTCCCTCTGTCTTAGACTGTTTTTTTCTTCTTCAGTCACAGCACAGCTCTAAAACAATCTTGGATATTATTTTCTACTTGCTGAGAGAATCTTACAGTTGCCCTGCCTGTCTTTGCTGATTGGCCCTCTGCTTTCGACTCAAGTTCACTTCCTCCTCTTATTTTTTTCTCTCCTTTGCTGACCCTCCAATACTAGCTCCCATCATTCTTCCAGAGGATACTTCCTTTTACCCTGATAAGCTCCTGTGAGTAGAACCTATCCTTTCTTCATAGTAGGGGCAACAAAGCCAAGAAGGAGGTGACAACATTAAGATGGAACCTCCACTCTTAGAAGGAAAGAATAGGGAATGGATTCCTAGGTCTTTCTACACGTAAAGGTAATGGGAATAAAGAGAAAGAAAGAAGGTAAAGCTCAACTTCAGACTCTGGCTAAGCCTCAGCAAAAGACCTTCAGTGTTCCTTCCCAGACTAATGAGAGGATGCATTTTTATGTAATCGAAACAGTATCAATTTCATGCTCAATAGTTTTTTTTTAAGTAGACCATAAATTTCCCTGTTTGTTGCTTTATGTTTCTTCTGACAAATGACAACATTGTTTGGTACATGGCTCCTATTACAAAAGTAAAGATGACAGAGGTGTGTGTGTGTGTGTGTGTGTGTGCGTGTGTGTGTGTGTGTGACTTCTATACAAATGTCCTTCATTTCAAGTAAAAATGCACAATTCTGAACTCCCTGAATTAAGAAAGTCAGTGGCACGAGTTTATTGTGTGCTCTAGTGGCTTGTGTATGGGTCACATATCCTCTTCTTAGAGGGTCCATGTAAGCAGAGGCCATATTTTATTTCCTCTCTCTCCTGGCACCTGGTGGTATGTGCTACAATCACTGGCTTGATTCAGTCTAGTCTAACCTTCCCAAGTCTCACTGCCCTCCATTACCTCCTATAGTCCATGTAGTACATCAGTGTCCCTTAATCAGATCTGGGGCAAAAAGGACAACTTTCTTCATTAATATAAATTGGATTTACTTCCTTGCCAAGTATCTTGACAGAAAATTTAAGTCATTGCCAGACCATATACTTCACACTATTATGTTTCACAAACACTATAAAAAACATGGTAGTATAGGGAGTCCCTTGTTCAAAAGGCAAATGTTACTGTTCAATAAAATTTTGAAAAACATTGAGGTTGCATGAAGTATTAATTTGGATTTCGTAGCATAAAAAGAGCAGGAAATACTGCTTGCTGTTCCATCGATTTTTACCTCTAGATTAAACTTTGTTAATGGGACTGACAGCGTTAAAAACAAACTATCTTTCTACATGATTATTTTAACTAAGTTACTTTCCCTACACAGAATTAATCCCTGGAAGGATTTAGTCTTTTCCTATTGAATGAGTCCCAATACTAAATACAAATGCACATGCATCCATACTTAGTCCATGCTTAAGTCAAATGGGATTTTGAATCGAAGACTCAAAGTTAAAAACTCAGATCAGATAATTACTACTTGTGTGACTGTGAGCAAATTGATTCATTTCTCTGGGTCTCAGTTTCCTCACCTGTAAAATGAGGGAATTAGATTAGCTGTCCTCGGAGGTCTCTTCCAGTTGTAAATCTATGCTTCTATGAATCCACAGGAAGAAATAACTGATCCACAGGAGAGAAATTGATAGTCTGTAAGACTAAAAAATTACCCCTAAGCCTAGTGGTCCCAAAAATAATAATAATGGACATTTCTATAGTACTTTAAGGCTTACAAAGCAACACATTTACAAAGCAGCTCACAAAAACCTATGGAGGTAAGTGGTACCATTTTTTAAAGGTTTGCAAAATGCTTGGCATTGATTATCTCATTTGATTCTCACAGCAACCCTTTGAAATAGAGGCTAATATCATCCCCATGTTACAGATGGGGGAAGTGACACAGACACACACTAAATGACTTGAACCTTAATCATAAAGATAGTAAGTGATATTTGCATCCAATTTTTTTCTAAAACAAATTTATAATTTATTCATTTTTGACTTTTTTTATTTTGAGTTTTCGATTCTCTCCCTCTCTCCTGCCACCTCTACACCCCCAGTGAAAAGGCAAGAAATGATATCAATTATGTATGTGAAATCCTGCAAAACATATTTCCATATTAGCCATGTTGAAAAGAAAAGCAAGAAAAATAAAGTAAAAACAAATCATGCTTCAATCTTCATTTAGACCATCAGTTCTCTCTCTCTGGAGGGGATAGCATTTTTCTTAGTAAGCCCTACAGAACTGTCTTGGAGCATTGTCTTGATCAGAATTGCTAAGTCCTTTACGGGTGATTATCATACATTATTGCTGTTACTGTGTGCTATGTTTTCCTAGTTTTGCTATTTCACTTTGCATCAGTTCACATGAGTCTTCCCAGGTTTTTCTGAAAACATCCTGCTTGGTATTCCTTATAGCAAAATGTGGCATTCTATAACAATCATATACCATAACTTCTTCATTCATTCCCCAGTTGATGGGTATCCCCTCAGTTTCTAATTCTTTGCCACAAAGAAAAGACCTGCTATAAATATTTTTGTACATACAGATTCATTTCCTTTTTCTTTTATCTCTTAAGGACAGAGACCTAGTAGTAGCATTGCTAGATCAAAGGTTATACAACACAGTTTTACAGTCCTTTGGGCATAGTTCTATATTGCTCCCCAGAATGGCTGGACAAGTGTGCAACTCTACCAACAGTGCATTAGTGTCCCAACTTTTTTACATCCTCTCCAACATTTATCATTTTATTTTTCTGCCTTGTTAGCCAATCTGATAGGTATGAGGTGGTATGTCAGAGTTGTTTTAATTTTGATTTCTTTAACCTCGACAGCATACTAAAAAGTAGAGATATCATTTTGCCAACAAAGTTTCAAACAGCCAAAGCTATGGTTTTTCTAGTAACAATGTATGTCTGTAAGACTAAGGAAAGCTGAGCACTGCAGAATTGATACTTTCAAACTGTGATGCTAGAAAAAAACTTTTGAGAATCCCTGGGATAGCAAGAAGCTCAAATCAGTCAATAATTAAAGAAATTAATTCAGGCTATTCACTGGAATGTCAAACATTGAAGCTTTAGTCAAGAATGGGGTGCATGGGATTAAGAAAAAGTCAGACATGACTAAATGACTAAACAAAAAAAAACGTTATTTAGAACATTTTTAATATTATTATATATAACTTTGATTTCTTCTTCTGAAAACTTCCTGTTCATATACTTTGACCATTTATCAATTAGGGAATGACTCATATTTTTATAAATTTGACCCAATTCCATATATATTAAAGAAATAAAGTCATTATCAAAGAAACTTGCTGCAAAAAAAAAAAACTTTCCTAAGTTTCCTGCTTTCCTTCTAATCTTGACTGGTTTTGTTAGTACAAAAACATTTAAATTTAATGTAATAAAAATTATCCATTATACTTCCCATGATCTTCTCTACCTCTTATTCGGTCATAAAGTCTCCCCTCATCCATAGATCTGACAAGTAAAATTGTCCGTGTTCTCCTATTTTATTTATGATATCATCCTTATGTCTAAACAATGTACCTATTTTGACCTTATCTTGGTATATAATATGAGATCTTGTTCTATATCTAGTTTCCGCCAAACTGCTTTCTAGTTTTCCTGGCAATTTTTGCCAAATAGTGAGTTCTTGTCCCCAAAGCTTGGATCTATCTATCTAAAATTAAGGGGCATAGGGAGGTTATTTTATTGGGTTTATGGACTTAGTATTTTATCACTGACAAAATTAAGGCTAGGAGAAGTTAAATGACTTATATGTGGTCAACTAACTAATTAATATCAGAGATGAAATTCTGGCATTCTGATTAGAAATCCATTATCAGATGTCATTCATTCACAAATACACACCATCAATTACAAAAACTAATTTGCTATAATAGATATGTATGTGTGTGTGCATATATACTTAGTAAATTTTTATTGAGGTGTCCAGATTTACAAACAAAGACTGAATGAAGGAATAAATGAAAAAAAAAAGCATTTATTAAGGAAAGAAGATAACAAACTCTGCAAATTATAAGCCAAAAGGCTTAACTCCCAACTCCTGGCAAAATTCTAAGATATATCATTAATCAGACTATTAATCAATAGCCAAAAAAGGAAGCAGTGATCATATACAGTCACAATGACATACTCTAAAACATATCATACCAAAGTAACTTTATTTCCTTGTTTTTTTTTTGACAGGGTACAAAGGGAAATGATAATGGATATAGCCTGCCTAGATTTTAGCAAAGTACTTGACAAAGTCTCCTATGCTGTCCTTGTAGACAAGATGGTAACCAGAAAACTTTACAATTAGTTTTATTCAAGATTAGTTAAATGGCTTAAACTATGAGTCACTATATTCATGGTTCAATGTCAACTCCGAGGACTCTCTCTGGGAAAGTACCTCAGAGATATGTCTCTTTCTCTTTTCTATTTAATGTTGGGGGGGGCTATGTTTGTTTTGTTTTGTTTTTTAATCTGTGACTTGGACAAAGGCATAGCGGACACAGTTACCGAATCTGTAGATAACACAAAGCTGGAAAGAATAACTAATTCAATATATGACAAACAGTATTGAAAAGGAGTTTGACAAGCTAGAACATTGGCTGAATCTATTACAGTGGAATTTAATTAGGATCAAGATAGTCTTACACTTGGGTTAAAAAAAATCAACTTTGCAAGTACAAGATGGAGGAGGAATGCCTAGAGAGCAGTTCACCTAAAAAAGACCTTTTGTTTTAGTGGACTACAAGATCAATGAGTTAACAAAGTGATATGGCAACCAAGAAAGCTGTCATGATCTTAGGCTTCATTAGAAGAGGGATGCTGGGGAGGCTGGGTGGCACAGTGAATAGAGCACCAGCACTGGAGTCAGGAGGACCTGAGTTCAAATGCAGCCTCAGACACTTAACACTTACTAGTCATGTGATCTTGGGCAAGTCACTTAACCCCAATTGCCCTGCCTTCCCCCATCCAAAAAGCAAAAAAAAAAAAAAAAAAAGAGGAATTTTGTCCTCACTTTGGGAGAAAACAATCCTGCTTGTACGAGCCATTCTATACACATCTTATACCCACTTGGAGTGTCATGTTTGGTAATGGCTATCACATTTTAGGAAGGATAGTCATAAACTGAATAGTGTTCAGAGGGCAAACAAGATTCTGTGAGGCCTCAAGTTTACACTACAAAGGAACTAGGAATTTTTGACCTAGAGAAGCTAAGGGGGACATAATAGCTGTCTTTGAGGATCTGGAAGACTCTCTTATGGAAAGGCATTTATAAACTTGCTTCTACTTGGCACCAGAGAGCAGCAGAAAGAACAAAGGGGGAAAAATTGCAAAGAGGCAAATTTAGGCTTCATGGAAAGAAAATAACTTCCTAACAATCGTAGCCACCCAAAAATGGAATGAGTTGTCTTAGGAGCTAGTTCAAGGGTGGGGGACCTGAGGCCTCAAGGTTACATGTGACCCTCTAGGTCCTCAAGTACTGCTCTTTAACTGAATTCAAACTTCACAGAACAAATCCCCTTAATAAAACAATTTGTTCTATATAATCTGGACTCAGTCAAAAAACCACACCCAAGGACCTAGAAAGCCACATATGGCCTTGAGGCTGCAGGTTTCCCACCCCTGATAGTGGGTTCTTCCTCACTGAAGATCTTCAAGGAAAGACTGGAAAACGACTTGTTGCATACAAAAGTAAAGGAGACTCCTGTTCTGGTATGAGTTGAACTAGACATTCTCAAAGGTCTTTTCCAACTCCAAACTTCTGGTGTCTAGAGGCTTTAGTCCAACAAACACAAATTCCAAATATTGACTTCAGTGCTTATCCTAAGGAAAACATATGGGCCACTCTCAAATGTAGCTTTGTGGGCTTTAAGTTCCCAAATGTGGAGGGCATTTTCCACACACAATCTCATCTTTGTCATGGTGGTATCTGTACTATGTGTGGGCTGACAGATATTGCTCCAGGCAGAAAATGGCATCCATTGAAGATGAACAGCACTGCCGGAAAAGAACACTCGATTTGGAGCCAGGATACCTGGGCACAAAACTTGGTTAGAGCTATACTTAGCATGAGCTCACTGGGGCTTTGTCACAGGACACTAGCATCGAAGTGCATTCCTCCTCCTTCTAATGACCATCCTTCCTGCATCTTAAGTCTTCTACCAGATCTGGGTCCCATCACTGTGGCCACTGTCTCCTTGGCCTTATCATGCCCCTCGCACCCAGACAGTCCAGGCCATACTTTTAGCCTCCTGGCTCTCCCAGCCAACTACATTTACAGTCAGAGAATTCTTGGCACCAAGGCTGCCATCAGCAGCATCCTCCTTCTTTAACTCTGATCTGTATTAATATATCCTGGGCATAAGAATAACCTGTTATAACTCCAATCTCAGCTATGTGATTTGTTACCTTTGTAACTTTCTTGAAGTTATTTTCCAGCCAGGGGCCTTGGGTAGTTTTCTCTTCTGTGAAATATCAGAGTTGAACTACATGGTCTCCAAGATCCTTTCCATCCTATAACTCTGTGAGCTTGACCATCAGTCACACCTCACCAGGTGCCAAATGAAGCAACTTGCTCATGTACTCAAATAGTAACTGGGGGATGGAGAGAGGAGGGCGGAAGGTTGATGGTTATTTTCTTAAGCCAGAAAATGTTCCTCTTAAATAGAAAAGGATGTTCTGGCTAAATTTCCAATTGCAGTTCACATGAGAGGGCTATGAGGGAACCTCATCCCCTGCTGGTAAACATATGTTATCTAAGTATCTTCTATTAAAAGGCAATTGCAACTTAAACTATCATTAAGGATGCTACAAACACCTGCCACTGAGAATATGTTCCATATAAAATGATCACATACACCTCTGTGGAGCAATCAACTGCCCCAGGAATTAGACTTTAAAATAACACCTCCAGATTTTATTGTCTTTGTAAAATTAGCACTTCGATTCACGGTGTGATGATTATTACACTGAAAAAGTTATGGCTATTCAGCATGGCTTAATGGAATAGGTCAAAAGATCTGAGTTCAAATTCTGACTCCTACAAATACTAGCTCTGTGATTATAGGCAAGTTGAATAACCTCTCTGAACCTATAATGATATTCACATTACTTCACAGGGTTGTTGTAAGTAAAGTATTTTGTAAAACATAAAGTTCTAGAGACACATAAATTGTTGTTTTTGTTCTTGTTTTCTCTTCCAAACTTAATAATATTTTAAGTTTGGGCCCTTTTCTAAAATTGTAGTTAAGGGACAAGAGGAAGTTCTAGCATTAGAAAATGATACTCAGAATAGTACTTAACAGTTAAGTACTTAACCTACAGAAAATTCCTCAATGTATCACTCTAGTCTCATTTGATGTCAGTAATTTTGGCAACTTAATGAAAGTATGATAATAAAGATAAACGATATAGCAAATGTTGAATTTCATTCCATTACTGGAAACCGTAGGACATGGTGGGGTAAAGCACACTGGCTACATTGCCACATGCAATCTTTGATGCCATTTATTGAGATGTTCCCCTGTCCTCTTTGGGACTGCCAGCTCTTTGTTCAACAATACTTTATATGTTATCATCTGTGCATATTTTATAAGGGAAGTGATTAATTATCATTAATAATTTTTACCTCTCCATCAGAACCGCTCTAGTTAGATATTAGAATTTAATTAGTATTAACTCAAGTCAAAATTTGAAGATTGTAAGCTCTTTGAGGACAAGACTTTTGTTTATTTTTTTAATGGTACAGTTTAAATATCTACTACACTGCCCTTGACCCCAATTTTGTATCCTATAAACAGTCATTTAACAGGCATCTACAAACTGAGGGGGGCTGTTCTAGATGGCTTCTATCTGACACAGGAGAGGAATCGTGAATTTCATTTCTGACTGCTTCTCCACGACCTTAAATCACTTAAACCTCTTGGGGCCTTAATTTCCTCATCTGTAAGCTGGACTAGATAATGATCCTTTCAAGCTCTAATTCTTATGTGATCCTATAATTTTATTGTCCTATTCAGCTCTAAAATTGCATGCCAACAATTCATTAAGCACTTTAAATATGTGTAAATCATTATGGGTGATATAAAAGGGCATAAGAAGCCTACAGCCTAGTTAGCAAGATGAAAAAAGATGTGGAAAGTTAAAATATTTCAGTGATTTACTTTAACATGAAGATGGAATTGGGTTTTTAAAGGCAATGTAATGAAACACAAAAGTTATGGCTATTACTATTATTATTATTATTATTATTATATTCCCATTCAACAAAATACCAGCTATTGTATACTGTTTCTTAACTGAGACTCTGATCGCTATTGATACTATTCCAGGTTCTGCCATGCTGTGGGTTTAACAAAGGTGGTCCTTGCTAAGAAACAGAATAACTATATAGGATTATTGCCCATATCAGAGAGGCCCTGTGGCCCAGCGGGGAGGGAAGATTTGGATTTGAATCCTACATTAGAGATTTAGAAGTTGTAAGACAATGGGCATGCTATTTTAACTCTTTGAGCCTCAGTTTTCCCATCTGATGGATAATACCCAGCAAATCTATGCATAGTGTTGTCATGAGGCTCAAATTAGACAATCTATAAAGTGCTTTGCAAACCTAAAAAGCACCATAAAGATGTCTGCTGTCACTAGGATTCTCTGATCAATTTCATTTCTCAAAGATATGGAGAACCCTGCTGAAATATAATATAATTAAATCCCACTCAAAAGTCTGTAAAACTGCATTAACATCATCCAACTGATTGCTGATTATAATATTGCTCCTGTTGAATAATCAGCTACCTGTAACATTGTTTTGCCAAAAGTCTAGTCTTACCAAAACTCCTATTTGCATTAGGTAGGAGGTTGAAGACTGAGAAAAAGCCAATGGATTTGGCAACTAAGGTTTCTTCAAAGAATATTCTATATTCCTTCTCACAGAAGCCCGTCCCAGTATTTAGCAGCCCAAGTTTTAATTCCAACCCTTCATATTGCAATTTCAAACTATTTTTCTCTCTTCCTCTGGGAAAGAGTAGACCTGGTCAAAAGTCTGTATAATTGCTTTTCATTTGCTTCAAGTTGATTAACCAGGTCTCCCCTCAGGCTTCTTTTCCTGAGGCAAAAAAAGAAATCCTAATTATTTTCTTCCCATGCCCTATTTTCTAGCTCTGCAGTTCTCTCTGCTACTCTCCTTTGAACCCTCTCCAACTTTTCCACATCTCTTAAGTTATATAAATGACACCTGGGTACTGCTCTATTCTAACTAGGGCTGAAGATGATGGGAAGGTCACTAGATGGTTCTCCCCAGGCCTCTGAGGCTTTCTATCTCTGACTGAGGAGATTCATGGAAACAATCCTAATTCTGGAATAGTATCAATAGCAATCAGAGTCTCAGTTAAGATACAGTAAACAATAGCTGGTATTTTGTCTGTGCCACGAAAAGAGAGAAATCTGAATGCTGGAAATGGTGGTATTTTAGGCAATCTTGGCCATGCTTCCTAAATCTGAAATTTTTCTTGATGAATCATAGTGATATACAGCAAAGAGATGTTAAGCATATTGTATGCACATGCTAGCAGCAATAAATGGGCAACTCTTTCCCTTTTTCAAATTGAATTTTATCTTTTTCAATTAAAAATAAATTTTCTTTTCTAACCCTCTGCCTCTGTAAAAAAATTAATAATAATAACACTAATTACAAATATACGTAAATGAACAAAGCATATTCCTTTACTGGTCACATATAAAAAATACAATATAGGTAATTTGTTGTATCCTGAATCCCTCACCTCTCTGACAGGAGGAAAGCAGTACATTTCAATACAAATCCTCTGGATTCATAGGTGGGCACTAATAGGAGTTCTTAGGTCTTTTAAAGTTGTTTGCTTTTATAATGTTGTTAATATTTAAATCATTTTCCTGTTTCTACTCATTTCACTGCATCATTTCATACAAGTCTTCCCAGGTTTCTCTGAAACATCTCTTTCATAATTTCTTATAGCACAATAGTATCCCATTGCATTAATTTACCACAATCTGTTCAGCCATCCCCAAATAGATGGAAAACCCCTGAGTTTCTAGTTCTTTGACATCATAAAAAGAGGTGGTATAGACTTGGTTATAGACATGGCTTCTTATTCCTTTCTTTGATCTCTTTGAGATGTAAACTTAGTAATGGTATCACTGTGTCAAAAGGTATGGATAGCTTAGTCACTTGGGTAGCATAATTCCAAATCGAATCTCAGAATGACTGAATCAATTCACAGCTTCATCAATAATGCATCCATGGACCTGTTTTCTCACAATCCCTCAAACTTTTGTAAATTTTTTGTCAACTTTGCCAATTTGATGAGTGTGCAGCATAAACTCAGAGCTTATTTAATTTGCATTTCTCTAATTGTAAGTGATTTAGACTATTTTTTTTTATATGACTATTGATAGCTTGGATTTCTTCCTTTAAAAACTTCCTATTTGGGCCAGCTAGGTGGTGCAGTGAATAAAGCACCTGCCTTGGAATCAGGAGGACTTGAGCTCAAATTTGCCCTTAGACACTTTACACTAACTAGCCGTGTGACCTTGGGCAAGTCACTTAGCCCCAGTTGCCCTGCCCTCCCCCCTCCAAAAAAAAAAGAAAAAGAAAAAACTGCCTATTCATTTTCTTTAATGATTTCTCAATTAGGGGAATAGCTCTTAGTCTTATAAATTGAATTAAGTCATATACATATATATGTATTTATATGCATATATATGAAATAAGACCTTTATCAGAAAACTTTGTCAGAATTTCTTTTCTCAGTTGCCTTCACCCCTTTTAATTTTAGGTACATCAATTTTCTTTTCTTTTCTTTCTTTTTTTTTTGCTTTTTTTGGGGGGCAATTGGGTTTAAGTGACTTGCCCAAGGTCACGCAGCTAGTTTTATGTGTTAAGTGCCTGAGGCCAGACTTGAACTCAGGTCCTCCTGATTCCATGGCAGGGGCTCTATTCACTGCACCACCTAGCTGCCCCATACATTGATTATCTTTGTGCAAAAACTTCTTAATTTTATGTAATCAGAGGTGTCCATTTCACTTTATGTAACTCTCTCTATTCATAGATCATGAACTGTTCTCCTATCCACAGATCAGAAAAGCAATTGTTCTTTATTTATGAATTCTCCCTTTATGTCTAAGTCATATAGACACTTGGAACTTATCACAGTACGTGATGGGAAATAGTGATCTAGAGACCTAGAAACTAGATACCTAGTTTCTTCCAGTTTTCCAGTTTTCCCAACATTTCTTCCTGAATCATGATTTTTTTTTAACCCAGTAGTTGGGAGTCTTTAGTTTTATCAAACAGTAGGCTACAGTGTTTATTTGCTTCAGTGCAGTGTGTCCCTAATCTGTTCTACTGATTAACCCTATTTCTTCACCAGTACCAAACTATCTTAATGATTGCTGCTTTTTAGTATGGTTTGATATTTGGTACTACCTTTTTAAATTTTTTTTCCTTGAGATTTTTCCTATTATTAATTACTAATATGGACAATTATATTTATGTTTTTTTTTTAATATTGAATCAACTTTGCATTCCTGATATATATCCATCTTGGTCATAGTAGATATAATCTTTGTGATATTGTGTTGTAGAGTCTGCTATTATTTTATTTAACATGTTTACATCAATATTCATTAGGGATATTGTTTAAAGGTTTTTTTCTGTTTTGATTCCAAAGCTATATCAAAGTATTTTTTTCCTATTTTTGTTGAAAGTTTGCATAATAGCTTAATTACATTTTTTTTTGCCTTTTTGAGGGCAATTGGGGTTAAGTAACTTGCCCAAGGTTACACAGCTAGTTGTGTGTGTAGGTGTGTGTGTGGGTGGGTGTGTGGGTGTTAAAGTGTCTGAGGCCAGAACCGAACTCAAGTCCTCCTGACTCCCAGGCCAGCGCTTTACTCACTGCGCCACCTAGCCGCCCCCAATTACATTTTCTTTGAAAGTGATAATTCACTTGTAAATCCATCTGTTCTCGGATTTATTTGGGTTTTTTGGGCCCTTTGGGAGTCAATTTATAATTTGTTCAATTTCTTTGTCTGAGATCATGTGATAGAAATTCTCTGTTTCTTATTCTGCTTATCTGAATTTCATATATTTTATATATATTCATCCACTTCATTTGTCAGTTTTATTAGCATTTATTTGGCCAAATATTTTCTAATAATAACTTTCTCTTTTATTTATTGTGTATTCTTCTTCATACTGTTATTCTAGTTTTTAACTTTCTTCTTTTTAAATCAAATTAGAAAATGGTTTATCTATTCTCCACCCAACAAAACTTCCTAGTTTTATTTATTAATTCTTTTTTTTTTAACTTTTAGCTTTATACTCCCTTGATTTATAGGATTTCTAATTTGTGCTTTTAAAAAATATGTCAGCTGTCATGGATTGTTTTAATTTTTAGTCATTTGTCTAATTCGTTGCTTTGTCCTTTCTCTCTTGTTGATAAAATTATTTATAGATATAAATTTTCCCAAAAGAATGCTTTGGTTGGATCTTTCAAATGGGTGACTTACTGTTTTCACAGTCTTCAATAAAAGTGTTTACTATTTAAATAGTTTGTTCTTTAATCCAACAATTTTGTTGAATTAATTCACTCAGTTTCTAGTTAATTTTTAATCCTTCCTACAGAAATGGCCTCTTATAAATATAATTTTTATTGCATTTTGGTAAGAAAAGGATGTATTTAATATTCCTATTTTTCTTCATTTGTCTAGCTTTTTTATGCCAGAATATGCAGTTTTTGTAAAGATGTCACACAAAGTTAAGACATATATGTTATACATAGGCATATAATAAAACATGTAATATTTAGCATATGTATCCTGTTATATATATATATATATATGTTCGCATACATGTATATTAATTTATTTCTATTTACATCTAATACCAACTATAGATTCATTATATTTACCTTCTTAAAAATTTCTATTCACAACCTTAACAATTTGTTGAACTTTTGGTTAAATTTGTCTAGCTCTGAAAGGTGTACATTGTATTTCCCCCCATTACATATATTATATATTTCTCCATATAACTTGTTTAGCTTTTACTTTAAGTAAATGGACATTGTGTTTTTTGGAGTTTACGTGTTAAATACTGAGATTAAATGGTACCTTTCAACATAATATATTGGCCATATTTACCTTTTAATTGAGTCATTTTTGTTGCTGCCTTGTCTGAGACCACAATTGCTACTTCCAGGTTTGGGGGGTTTATTTGAAGCATAACAAATTTTGCAACACAAATTTTTTATTTTAAATTTGTGTGAAACTGTGAATCTTTTGTTTCAAATATGTTTCTTATAAAGAAAATATGATTAGATTCTGCTTTGTAATTCATTTTGTTATCCTCTTCCATTTTACGGATGAATTTAATTTTTTCATATTCACTGTTATGATCATTGATTGTGTATTTTGCTCCATCCTATTCTCTGATTTTTTTTCCTATGGTCCTTATCATCACTACACATATGTTTCTCCAATCTATTTCTCTTGCCTTAACCTAATTCTCCTAATCTCCCGTCTCACACATCCAACTGCCTAAAGACATCTCAAACTGGATGTCCCATAGACATCTTAAATTCAACATGTCCAAATAACTCATTATCTGCCCCCACACCCTCTTTTCCTATCACTTCTGCAGGCACCACCAAGCTCTAGGTCATCAAGACATGAAATAGACATTATCTTCAACTCCGCTCTCTCTTATTCCCAATATCCAATTGAAATGGCCTGTCAGTTTTTTGCATGATCTGTTATATATGTCCCCTTCTCTCCTCTGATACTATCATCACCAAGTGTGACACAGTGCTAAAAGAACAAAGTTATAATAAGCTGAGGCTAACAAGGAAAAATATGAACAAGAAAAAAGGAGAGGGTCAGATATGTTTGGTTATGACGAAAATCAAAAAGGGGATCGGATGACTGTGATGGATGGTATGATGATAAATAAGACAGAGAAGGCAAAGCTCTTCGACACGAATTTGATACTATTTCCTCCACCAAAGAGAATAGTTTTTTAACTGAAAAAGACAAAACAAAAATGGCTAGAATGGAGATGAAAAAGAGAGATAGCAAGAGAAAACTTAGCTGCCTTTCATGAATTCAAATCACTAGGCTCTGAAAAACTTCATTCTAAATATTATTAAGCCACTTGCTGGCATTAATAAGAGACATACTAAAACCACACTGATGGTTCTGTACATCAAGCTAAAGTAGAGAGGCATAAAAGCTATAAGACTATAATAACTATAAGGAAGGATCAGAGAAAATATTCCAAAGGTAGTAGTGGCAGGACATTTCTGAAGGTCTCATTGCTTTCCCTCTCTTGAAAAAAGAAAACCTCTACCTAGTTAAAGATTTTTTTTAGTTAGTATGCAGACATGCCTCATAAATTGACATTTCTGGAACTTTAGTTAATTGTAAAACAGCAGTAAAAGAAACTAGACCTCTCCAAACTATGCAATATATGACTGTAATTATGAGACCAAACAATGTCAGAACACAAACTATAGATATTCTCTGTATGTGTAACATATGACTCTCCATTTCTTACAACCCATTTCCATAATAATTAAAATGGTCCTTGAACAAGATACTTAATTTCTCTGTGAAGACTTTTGAGGACTCTATTGCACACGTGTATGTGTAGAAGTAACAAATGTTTGCAAGGCCAGAGAGAGTGAGACAGAAAAAGATATGCTGACATAACCAGCAGTTAAATATACATTCCTAAACATAGGAAAGTAAGGGGTGACAGTGGTATTCTTGCACCGTACACTGCAGTTTAGAGATAAACACATACTTTTTTTTGTTCTCTTTTCTATTTCTGATGCTTCTTCTTTTCCAAGGGTAACTAGGCTACTGTTTTTTTTCCTTTATTTCTTTTACTACTACTTTTAATTTTTTTTCAAAAGGAGATTTTTATCACTTTGGTTATGTTTTTCCTCACTTGTTCTTTCTTCATATTGAAGAGTAGGTTGGATAATTCTTTCTTTCCCTCCCCATCCCTTTCGGACTTTAGGACGGCTGAGCCTCAGAAGCTTTCTTGATGTCTCAGACAAAACTTACCTCCCAAACAGCCTCAAAAAATAAACCTGGTCCAACAAGATCCCAAGAAAGATACCTGGTTTGCTCTGTCTTATATTCTCAAACTTATTTTCACCAAAAGTTTCAGCCTTGTCAATGTTGTCCCCAACAACTGTTTGTCTTCCCCCTCTTGTGAATCTTAACCCCAGTCATCTCCCTTGTGTGTCTATAGGAGCAGCTAGGTAGCACACTGGATAGAGCACTGATCTTGAAGTCAGAAAAAAACCTAAGTTCAAATCCAGACTCAGACCCTTATTAGCTGTGTGACCTTGGGCAACTCACTTGACTGCTCTTTGCCTCAGTTTCCTCATCTGTGAAATGGGGCTAATACTAGCACCTGCCTCCCAGAGTTATTGTGAGTCTCAAACGACATAATAATTGTAAAGCGCTTAGCACAGTGCCCCATACACAGTAAGCACTATGTAAATGTTGATGATGGTGACAATAATTACGATGATGATGATGTAGCCTCCCTCTCTGCCTGACTCTGAAGTGATGTACTATTAAAAGTTGTGAAAGCCAAGTTCTTTTTGTTTTTTGTTTTGTTTTTTAAAGCAATCGGGGTTAAGTAACTTGCTCAAGGTTACACGGCCAGTTATTTCTGGGTGTGGTGCTGAGTATCTGAGCCCGGATTTGATCCAGGTCATCCCGACACTGGAGCCGGTGCTCTTACTCGCTGAGCCACCTGGCTGCCCCTAAGCAATTGGGGTTAAGTAACTTGTTCAAGGTTACACGGCCAGCTGTTTCTGGGTGGGTGCTAAGTGTCTGAGCCCGGGATTCGATCTCCAGGTCTTCTCAACACTGGAGCTGGTGCTCTTACTCACTGTGCTACCTGGCCACCCCAGAAACCAAGTTCTTAATACAACTTAATTATTTGACTTAGCTACTCCTTATATTAATGAACAATGATTTACATACATATCTATGATCTCAATTTCCCCAATATGATTAATATATGTTTTTAATGCATGATAAATAAATGTATACATTTGCTTTCAAAGATGTATGAGAGTGGAAATTATTAGATACAATCTGACAAAATTCAATATAGCTAAAACTAAAAAATCCCAAGGTCATGAGACTTTTAGAATATGTATAAAATAACATATGGAATAACACAATATATAAAAAGAAAGAATTTGTACATGTGATTTTTAAGCTACTGCTAGTGATCCTTGAAATATCTGGGACAATGGAAGAGATTCTTCCAAAAGAACTAAAGAGGGGTAGATGTCCTAATTTTCTAAAAATGGAAGAGAATGTACTCTGCCAACAATAAGCCAGTGAATTTTACTTCAAAACTTGCTAAAATTCTGAAAAATTCTTATTTTAGGTAAGGCTAGTTAGTGATCATCTGAAAAAGATAGTTTGAATCAACATGACTTCATCAAAAAATAGAGTACCCTCTCATTTCATTTTTTGACAAAAATGAACTATTGTATGATTGAAGAGATGCTACAAATATAGTTTACATAGATTTTATCAAAGAATTTGACATTGTTCTTGTTGATGAAATGGAAACTTGCAAACTAAGCAGTATTACATTTAAGTGGATTTGAAACTTGTCAAGATGCAAAAAATAATAATTAATGGTTTGTTATTGTTCTTCATCCTTCATTTGTGAATAGGCTCATGACATCACAGGGTAATGGCTTGATTTACTTGTGAATTGGATTTAAGTAAGGCAAAGTCCCACAAAGTTGTCAGCCCCACGCTGTCTTCCAGAGTCAATCAGAATCCAGTGGCAAGAGAAAAGCTATGACTGACCATGGCCTGAGATGCATTAGAGGCCCTTGGCTTCTCTGAGGTCTGACCAGCCTCTAAGCACTCCACAGCATCTGCTTCAGTCGCCATCATGGCTGTTAGAACAAATTGTTCTCATACACCCATTTGGCCAGGGCAAGTCTTCACATGCTTATTGTAAACACTCTCGTAAGTCACCAATGGATTTGAGGCCTTCAAGGTGTATGGGGTACTCCAGGAGGCCTAGCACCTATGGTGTGAGAGTTTGCCAAGGTTTTTTTGAGGGCTGCTCATGAACCATTAGTGTCCCTGTCTCACCTAACTCTCACCTATGGCTCCAAGAAGCTCTAGCACATGCAGCAACCACACTCCAGTTAAACTGTCTTGACTGTAATGTAAGGGAAATTAAAGATCTTCCCTGCCCCTTAATGGGCCTCACTTGGAGCCCAACAAGAGAAGGTTGCTTAGGGGAGGCTCATTTTTCAAGAAGGTCCACACATTATTACTTTGTAATTAGGCAGTGGGTCATGAAGGTTGTGATATTCTCTGACCCTGGAGAAGGCTATATATCCCCTGATGTGAGGTTTTGCTTTGGGGCTCTCTTATGGGAAGAGTTGTGTGATTTGGCCTGATGAGACTCTGGGCAGCCTTTGAGCCTTCCAGCTTTGAAAACCCAGATATTGGTGCTTCTTTCTCCAGTAACTAACACTGTATGTGTGTAATGGTCAGACAGTTAGAAGCCCTGTATGTTGGTCTGTTGAACTGTGTTATTTTCTTTGTATTTTCTGTCAGCTTGTAATTTCTGTTTGTATTTTCTGAAGATCAGGGTGCTGACCTTTTCCCCTGAACTAAGTGAATGAGATACATGCACACACACACACACACACACACACACACACGTCTGATTAAATAAGATTTTTAACCCTTTCTGAGTTGCTTTCCATTAGAAAAGTAGATCAGAGAACCTGTGCTTAGCAGCCATCCTGGGTATGCTAGGGTGCTTGCTGCTACACTGAGAGACAGGGTAAAATTAATGGTTTAATGTCTATTTGAAAGGAGATCTATTAGAAGAGACATTCATAAGTGTCTATGCTTGGCCCTGTGCAGTTTATTTTTCAGTAGATAATAGCTCTCATTTATATAGTGCTTTAAGTTTTGAAAAGAATTTTATAAATATTAATTTTATCCTCAAAATAACCATGAGAGGTAAATGCTATCATTATCACCATTTTACAGATGAGGAAACTGAGGTAGATAGAGATTAAGTGACTTGTCCAGGGTCACACCGTTAGGAAGTATCTTGAGTATTTGAATTCAAGTCTTTCTGACTCCAGGTTCAGCATTTCCACTGCAAGAGTTAGTTGTCTCATCAATCATTTGATAAAGCACAAATGTCATGCTTATTAAATGTGGAGGTGACATTAAGTTTGGAAGGATAGTTAACATGTTAGACAGCAGAGCCAGAATCCAAAAAGATCTTAGCAATCTAGGAAGCTGGATAAAATCAAATCAGTTTAAATTTAATAACAATAAATTTAAAGCCTTATATTCAAGTAAAAAAAAATCAATTTCACAAATACAAGAGAAGGTATATCTAGATAGCTTTTTATTGAAAAAAAGATCTAGAATGAACTGCAAGCTTAAAGTGAGTTAACAGTATGCTATGACAATAAAAATGTTAATTCATTATTATTATATTGCATTATATTAAAAGAGGCATGGTATCCATGTAAAGAGGTAAGAGTCCAGGGATGTTCTGGGCCTCAAATGAGATCATGAATGTAAAGCACTTTTACAAACGGCTAAGTACTGATTAAAGGGAAAAGACAGCCTTTATGCAGTACCTAAGATGTGTCCGGTACTGTTCTAACCCTAAGTTTAATAACTATTATTTTATTAATCATTACTTCAATAATGAATTTAACATCTAACAATTTGTGTGAACCTTGGCAAATCAGTTAACCCTGTTTGCCTGAGTTTCCTCATCTGTAAAATGAGCTGGAGAAGAAAAGGGCAAACCACTCCAGTATCTTTGCCAAGAAAACCCCAAACGGGGTCACAAAGAGTCAGACACAACTGACCAACAAGAACAAAAATAACCCTGCATTGTGGCACGCCTATTCTTACTAAATTGTAAAGTGCTTGAGGACAGGGACGGTCTCATTGATCTTTATATTCCCTTATCATCTGGTATAGGAGGAACACATAATAGGTACTCAATAAAGAACTTTTTATTGTCTTATGTATCATTTGAAATCATCAAATTCATGCCCTTTTCTATTACTATGAACAATCAAGTGTTGGATTGATTTCCCTCTGTGTGCAGATACAGACTTGGCAATGATGAAATAGAACTTTTTGAAAAAATGAACAGCTTCATCAAAATCTAAAAACAATCATGGTTCATCAAAAACAGTAAGAAAAGTGATATGCCATCATCAGCCCACATGCATGGTTTATACCAGATTTATGCTAAGGAAAGATCTTTTTGGCTGTATCAGTCTTTCTTGAATTTTCTCCCACATGTCTTTTTTTCCTTTTTGTATAATCACCCCTAACAACCAAATATCAAGAAATACTACCCCAACCAAATGATATTGTTTTATAATTCTCTACAAATGAAAAACAAAGAGCTAATTTCATGACAATATACTATTTGCTAATCATATTTAAGAAGATCCTGATCCCTAATCATATGGAAGGGGAACACGTTTCTACTTCTATTAAGAGTTTATCAGGGGCAGCCAGGTGGCTCAGAGAGTAAGAGCACCGGCTCCAGTGTCAGGATGACCTGGGAATCGAATGACAGGCTCAGACACTCAGCACCCACCCAGAAACACCTGGCCGTGTAACCTTGAGCAAGTTACTTAACCCCAATTGCTGAGGGGTGGCCAGGTGGCTCAGCAAGTAAAGAGCACCAGCTCCAGTGTCGGGATGACCTGGGGTTCAAATCCGGGCTCAGATACTTAGCGCCACACCCAGAAATAACTGGCTGTGTAACCTTGAGCAAGTTACTTAACCCCTATTGCTTATTTTAAAAAAAAAGGAGTTTATCACTGAGACTGACCCACTCTGTGTTAGGTTAAGGCTATTTTATCAGTTTTCTTGATCGCTTTCTGGAATCTTACCCTTTTTTAGAAGCAGCAACAAACATTGGTGATGTTTTGACTTCAAAACCTTCAGAAATTCTGAGATCTCTTCACTGTCTCATTGAGAATTTGGATTCTGGCAAAATAAACCTATAAAGGTTATAAGTGAAAGAAAGGCACAGCAGTCATATAGACCTCCCAGTGACTTAAAAAGCATAATGATTGTTTAGCTGCATTAGTAGAAAGATATTTTGTTTTATCTCATTACTTAATGAGATGACATTCATAATTAAAATAGTAATTCATAATTAAAATTACTACACAAGCTTATAACATGTTAACTCCTCTAAAGCTACCAGTGGAAAAGATGATAACCCAAAATTGTACTTTGGACAAACTACAGATGAGCTGGAAGGAGAAGACAGAAGGCCACTGGTGATAGGAGAAAAAAAGATTACGCTAATAAACTGTTATACCTGCTCCAGAGGAAAGAAAAATATTTTAGTGACTTGCGGCATCAATCATTGAAGCCAATAAAAATCTTGAGACATATAGGTACTGTTCTCAACCAACTTTTCTTATTATTATGTTCCCTTATAGGGTAGAAAGATATGTAGAGCTTTAGTGTGAACCTTCAAGAGTTTTACCAAAACTATCCTTGCTTCCTACAATCACTCTGACAATGTCATTTTGCTAAGAAGATCTAGCATGTTGTAGTTGACTGACCACTCACCTTAGTATCAAAAGACCTGGGTTCAAATCCCACACTATACTTGCTAACTCTGTGACCCTGGGCACATCAATTAATCATTCTAGGCCTTAGTTTCCTCATCTGTGGAATGAGAGGGCTGGGCCATACTCAATGGCCTCTAAGATTCCTTCCAACTCTAAATTGAAAGACTTCCTAAAAAAAAAAACTTTCCTGTGATTCTCCACTATCTACTATAATATAAAATAATATAAATATTAATATATTATAATTATTATATATTATATATAATAAATATTAATATAAATAATAAAATAATATAAAATAGTCTAAACTCTTTAGCTTGATGCTTAAAGCTCTCCATAGTCTGCACCTAATCTGTTTAAGATGATCTCCTATTACTTCCATCTTCACACAGATTTCCCGTCACCTAAGTCCCAGTTTAGTGTTCTTTCCAGTAGACAGAAATTCTAGAATCATCCAGTGGAAAAAGAAAGATATGAAAGCATTATACAAATGTGAGGTATTATAATTCAGTAGTTTTGTCCTCTTTTCCTGACAAACCTGTGTATACTAATTATTCATAAACAGTAATATATTGGTTTCATGGAAACAAAATCTCACAGTTGAAAGAGACATCATAATTCACCTAGTCCAATTCATACTTGAATGGGAGTTACTCCATAACATCCCAGCTGGGACTCTTCTTTTGTCTTCCTTTTTTTTTTTTAAAGCAATCGGGGTTAAGTAACTTGCTCGAGGTTACACGGCCAGTTATTTCTAGGTGTGGTGCTGAGTATCTGAGCCCGGATTTGATCCAGGTCATCCCGACACTGGAGCCGGTGCTCTTACTCACTGAGCCACCTGGCCACCCCTAAGCAATTGGGGTTAAGTAACTTGCTCAAGGTTACACGGCCGGGTGTTTCTGGGTGGGTGCTAAGTGTCTGAGCCTGGGATTCGATCTCCAGGTCTTCTCAACACTGGAGCCGGTGCTCTTACTCGCTGTGCTGCCTGGCCGCCCCCTTTTGTCTTCCTTTGTATCACCAGAATTGAATACATGACCTGGCACATACCAGGTATTTAATAAATGCTGGTTGACTGACTCACTAATTTTGTATTTTTTTATATAGAACGTACTAGTTCTCATTCTCCTTTTAGCCAGTGTCATTGTTCTGAAGTTTTTCCTTTCATCCAGACAAAGTCTACCCTTCTCCAGCTTCTATCCACATTTTCCTGTAGATTGTCTTTCACATGACAACCCTTTAAATTCATAAAAATAGCTACCATCCTTGCTTCCCCTCAGAAACCTTCCTTCTCCACACTAACCACCATAAATTTTGATTGATCTCAATATATAGCTAAGTCCAGATCCTTTAATATCATTGGAATTTCTAATCCCTCCCAGTCCCATAGCCAAAAAGGCAGGTGGGTGGCAGAAGGGGAAGAAAGGAAGGGGATACAGAGAAGATGGTTTCTTTAGGTCCCTTTTGGCTCTAACATATTGTGGTTCATGAAAAGCAAATGATCTAGCTAAAACACAAATTGCCCTGCTAAATACTGAATAGCTAAAAGTTGATTATACTACATAGGAATTCCTCCTGTTGAAAATTCACATGATATATAAACATATATATGTATACACATACACTTACATATATATGTGTATGACTCATACATATACACATTATGTGTGCATAGCTATATATGTCTGCTGTGTATATACTGTACATATAAAATTATATAACATTTGTACTTGGGGGCTGCCTCAGTAAATGGGCAAGACTGGTACCCAGTGGCAAAGGTCTGCCAAGGGCAAGCTCCAAACATCAAAAGCTTCTTCAAAGGAATAATCAGTATGGGAAGAGATCAGAGGCTCTGTCACATTAAAAACAGCCCCTAGCTGTAGCACAATCTCACCAGGATGATGGAGCTCAAAGAGACAGATTTGACTTGGGGTAGGAAAGTAGGAAGCAAGGCTTTTGAAACAGTAAGACTTAAAACTTACTTTTAAAATTCTAAAGTGTTATTTTAAAAAAATCATCCATCATATGCTACCTGAGTCAGTGATACAAGGAAGGAAAGTCCCCAAGATTCATTTTAAATAATTCCTTTTTAAAACATTGCTTCTAGTGATTACATGAGATAGGAGGTAGAAAGAAGCCATGATTGAAAGAGGAAGGATGGAGGAAAGGGAAAGAAGGTGCAAGGAAACAAGAGTCACAATTGATATTCCAGGTTTTATAATAAAATAGAATTTAAGGCAATGGTTGGAATAGCAAGGTTTGATAACTGCACAAAAATTTTCAGACTAAACAGCATCAGTGTTCAAGAAGGCATCTTCTGTGGTAGAAATATCTCTGGATCATGAATCAACAGACCTGGGTTTTAATAGTTTACTAATGTATTAAAGGCAATGTGGGTGGGAGAGCTGACAGACACATCTCAGAACAGCAAAAGCCCACCATGTGGCTAAGATTCATGGTCTCTGAGTATTGCTGACTCATCTGATTGTCGAAAGGAAAAACATTAGTGTAAGCTGGAGGTCAGGAGGGAATTCCATGATGGGACTTATTGTCTCCTTGGAAATTGTTTGATTGAAAACATCATAAAATAAGATTTGGGGACTATTATATGGGGCAGTCAGGTGGTGCATGGATAGAACACTGGGTCTGGAGTCAGAAAGACCTAAGTTCAAATCTGACCTTAGGCACTTAGTAGCTGTGTGACTCTGAGCAAGTCACTTAATCCTGTTTGCTTCAGTTCCCTCATGTTCAAAATGAGTTGGAGAAGAAAGTGGCAAATGACTCCAGCATTTTTGCCAAAAAAGCTGGCAATGGGCTGATGAAGAGTTGGACATTACTGAAAGGACTAAACAACAACAAAAAATACTAGATCTGTCTCACTAACAAATCTAAAGAAAAGGTCTTGAAAGCCTCAAGGAACAAACATAGCTTCTTTCAATGTTCAGTTCAAGTACAACGTGTTATATAACAAGGCCTTTCCTGATTCTCCCACACCCCTAGTTGCCAGTCATCACCTCCAAAAATTACTCTATATTTATTCTATGTTTTGGCCTCCGACTTGTGATTTTACCTGATATAACACCAAAAAAAATCCTTTTTTGCTCATACTATAAACAGTGAGGTCTGGAAATATAAAACCTGAATGCAGAAACATTGAGTTAATATGTCTACCATTTTCAGTATTAAAAAGACAAACTGGAACCAAGATAAATGTAACTATAGCTTTCAATGGCAGCTGAGCCTTCCCTATCGTGATAGGGCCAATGTCTGTCATTGTTCCTCATTTCCTCTTCTTCCCTCCACCCCCCCCCAAAAATCAAACCATTAGGCTCAACTTTCCCTAAAGGGTAACAAAGCCAAGAGTATATTGGGCAAGACTGCATCTGTACTTCCTTTGGCATTGCTCCATGGTATCCTCTTACGGCATTGAAATGGTTTTCTGATTATCTAAGGGTATAAAAAATCCCACCCATGTGGGATCCACGCCCTTCGGTCTTGGTGGTTATCTGGAGAGAAAAAAGTAACCACAGTCTCCCCTACAGGGTTTCCATATGGAGGATGGAGTTTGAAGCTAAGTACAATATATCCTTGTTGAATATCCTTGCTATGTTAGGACTAAGTAAACCTTCCTTTTATTAATTATTCAATGACATCGGGGTGTTTTCAATATCAAACCTGAACAGACAGGGTACTAGGAACAGGTTAGCCCCTAACACCTCTGAACAAATTTATATACCTCTAATTGCTTAAGATTCAGTAAATGGTTTTTACTAGGTTTCTGATGCTCTGCAGACAGAACTCAATTCTTTGGCTCTGTTCAACAGACACTTAGAATGGAACTATCAGGCTGGCTACAGCGTTGAAACCAGAGGATAATGGCAAGCCCTTGGGAAGTGTGGGAAGGGACTAATATCACCCCTAATCTTGGAATTAGAACTCCCCATTTGCCATCAGCCTGGCTTCATGCACTCAGTTTGAATAAAACATTAAAAGGAGCCTGAAGCACACTCCCTGTGGAGAATAAAAAGTTGAAGCATTAGCTGACAAACAGGCTCTATTGCTGTGTAAACTCCCCGTACAAACGCAAAGTATGAGCTAATCTTGCCAGCATCACAAGTCCCCTGAGTTGTGGCTAATGTAGGATAATTTAAGTCGAGCATGGTTAGTTAAGATGCCTGCCAGACTCTGAGGAACCTGATTAGTGCTTGTTTATACAATTCTCTCCTAGCCCTTGTGAAATGCTTAGGACCTCTTAGTCCTAAGTAGAAGGCAGATTCTACATGTCCCTCAGTGCTCATCCATAAAATGGACCTAATGAAATCTTATCTGCCTCCCTTAACGGAATTTGTGCTACAAACAAATGATAGAATATGTAAGTTTCTGATTAATGTGAGTTGCTGGTTTGATGATTTTTATGCCAAAAAAACTGCAACTGCATCAGGGCAGAGGCCGTAGTTTGACATAGATCATTACTGCCATCAACAAAAAAATATTCATCACCAGTGGACAGACTTCTGGTGATAAAATTCTCAATTGATCCAGACAGGTGATTGAATAACATTTGAATAGTCTATTGCCAAGTCCATAATCAAAACGTTTTCTGGCTTAGTAGGACCTTCGAGGGATTGTGCTCCACTGGTACTATGAACCTTCAAGACTCCAAGGTCACCTCCACACCACAAGGAGGTGCAGAAGGATGCATTAGAATGTAAATTCCTGGAGGTCAGGGGCTGCATCACTTTTTGTCTTTGTATCCACACCACTTCACCTGGGGTCTGGCATACAATATTAATGCTTGTTCATTGATTGATGTGTTTTAACGATGATATTAAATCATTAAAAGGCACCAATCATCATCTTTCTTCTTATCTTTTTTATGGTGTTCACATAGAAATGGTGAATGGACAAGTGGCCATTCTGATAGTATTCTTTAATATTGAATTGTCATGGTATGTGACAGAAGTCATCCTCCAAAGACTTTCACATATATCAGAAGTAAAATAACATTATTATTTATTGTGAGGGATCACTTTTGCCTTCTGCGACTGATAGGAATAAACGTCTAGGTAGACACAGCACTGTCTAAGGCAAATTCATCCCCACCATGGAAGATCCTCTAAAATTATTTGTCCTCATGGTGAAACAGTGAATGAAGCAAAGCCCACAAGAATGCAATAATTTCATTATGATGAGATCTCCTTAGGACCTCTCCCATATATACATATATACATACATACTTACATGTATATGTGCATATGTATATTTATATATGTGTGTGATATATACACATACATTATACATATATACATATATATGCATACATGTAATATTATAGTCAAATAAAAGGCAGCTATGTACAACAGTGGATCACACCTGGAGTCAGGAAGACTCATCTTTCTGAGTTCAAGTCTGACCTCAGACTTGACTTAACTAGCTATGCAACCTGGGCAAGTCACTTAGTCTTGTTTGGCTCAGTTTCCTCATCTGTAAAACAATGAACTAGAAAAGGAAATGGCAAACCACATCAGTATCTTCTTCAAGAAAACTGCAAATAGGGAGTAGAAGCACGACCCTCCCGCGGCTCCAGCTTCCACCCTCCCCAATCCATGTAGAAAGGGGACTCTAAACAAACTTTGGAGCTGCAGAACCCACAAAATGACACAGAAAAGCTAACCTCCCGCTGAGAACAGCCCGGCAGGCCGGCAGGAATCGGCCAGAGCAACGCTCTGGGAACCGAGCCCAGCACCACGCCAAGGCTTTAGCCCCAGGGTGGGCCTGACCAGCCGCCAGCCAGAGGGACTCCAGATCAGCAGCAGCTGTGGCCGTTTCCAGATTTATCAATACACAGATGCGAAGGACAAGGTGAGAGGCCAGTGCAGTCTGGACTTTGGGACCCAGTAAGTGGGAGTGCGTGGCTTTTACCCCCAGGGCGAGAAACCGCTGAGACGCCAGCACAGCCAGCCAGCGCCACGTGGCGGCTTCAGCTCCTGGCCTGCAGAGTGTAGGGGGACCAAGCACCAGTCTGAGGGGTCATCGCTCTTCCTTTAACCTGCTTGGATCTGGATTGCAGTCTAGGATGGAAGTCCTGGGGTGTGTGTCCAGCTTGCCAGAGTGTGTGGAGACCTCAGAGAGGGCACCCATCTAATACCTCCGGCAGCTGAGAAAACCCCAGCGTTTGGGACGAAAACTCCCCTGTCTGGTGGCAGAGTCCTACTGTGGCAAAAAGCCCAAAAGTCAAATCATTGAGTGGCAAAATGAGCAGGCAAAGGAAACAAAGCAGACAGAAGATTCCAACATTACACTCCTATTTTGGGGATAAGAAGGAGCAAGGCATGGAACAGGAGGAAATCAGTGAAGTCAGAACTCCTGCACCAAAAGCTTCAAAGGAAAATACAAGCTGGTTACAGGCCATAGAGGACCTAAAGAAGCAGATAAGAGAAGTGGAGGAAAAATTGGGAAGAGAAATGAGAACAATGCAAGAAAATTATGAAATGAGAGTCAACAGCCTGACTGAAGAAAATAATACCTTAAAAAACAGACTGACTCAAATGGTAAAAGAGGCTCAAAAAGGCAATGAGGAGAAGAATGCCTTAAAAAGCCAAATTTGCCAGATGGAAAAAGAATCTCAAAAGCTCACTAAGGAGAATCATTGCTTCAGAATTAGATTGGAGCAAATGGAAGCTAATGACTTTATAAGAAATCAAGATGCTGTCAAACAGATCCAAACAAATGAAAGAATAGAAGGCAATGTGAAATATCTCATGGGAAAAACCACTGACCTGGAAAATAGATCCAGGAGAGATAATTTAAAAATTATTGGACTGCCTGAGAGCCATGACCAAAGTAAGAGCCTGGAAAGCATCCTTCAGGAAGTTCTCAAAGAAAACTGCCCTGATGTTTTAGAACGAGAGGGCAAAATAGAGGTTGAAAGAATCCACCGATCACCTCCTGAAAAAGATCCCAAAAAGAAAACTCCTAGGAAGAAAACTGCAAATAGAATCACAAAGAGTTGGACACAACTGAACATCAACAAAAAAAACCAAATAATTGTTGCATATTCAACTACATCTATTTAGCATATATGACAATGTATGGGAGTAAGGAAGATCAGTAGGTCATGGTTTCCTGCCTAAGAGAGGTTCCCATACCCTCTAAACCTAGGTTACTAGAGACCTGGACAGGTGGAAGATAGATGAGGCTGTACTGGTAGAACCTCCAAAGCAAGTTCTATTCTACCTATTAACCAGTAACTGATGTGTTGGGGGTTTTTTTTTTTTGCCTTTTGGAGGGCAATTTGGGTTAAGTGACTTGCCCAAGGTCACACAGCTAGTTTCCGTATTACGTGTCTGGGGCCGGATATGAACTCAGGTGCTCCTGACTCCAGAGCTAATGCTCAATTCACTGTACCACCTAGCTGCCCCAAGTAACGGATGTTTAACCAGTAACTTTATTTCCATCAGAAGTAAGAAATAAACTCTGCCAGAAAAAAAGTATTTTCTTTAGTTATTATATAAAAATGGTTTTCTTCTGTTTGGGCTTCTGGTTATTTTTTGACCCCCCTGGGTTTTCACAGCTGTGTTTACAGCACTAGCTAAATAAGCCCTTAGGTAGATATGATTTGGATAACTCAAGTCTATCCAAGTGTGTAATGCAGGTGGAACTGAAGAGCACTTTGTTGGACAGTTTAATAATCCATGGGAATGATATAAACCAGTTCTAATTCACCTAACCCCAGATAAATCACTCTTATTCTCCTCTGCTCCCTTCACTGTTTCTATCTTAAAGAAATATTTCCTTAGTTTCTCATTTTCTCCCGAAGCCTCCCATCAGCTTGGTGCAGAGTGGACTGCTTTGCTTCATATGTTAATTGTTATTTTTGAAATATATTCTTTGATATTGTAGTTATAAGTGTATAAGCAAGTTATAAGTATAAGTGTGCAAGTTATAAGTATAAGCCTGCAATGTGGAGTCACTTAGGCTAAGTGGTCCTAAAGGTCATAAACATGTAATAACAGAAAGCCTGTACTTTTCTACTGCCCTCACACATTTTGATCCTGTAACAAAAGTGATCCAACTCATTTCCTGATTGGACAAGGTTCCTGGACAGTTGGCCATATATCAACACCCACTCCTGAAATCCCCAATTACCATCTTGGACCCTCCATCAAGTTTTGGTCCCAATTAGGAAACTCCTCCACCCAAGTCTGGTACCTATAGGAAGCCCTGGGGAATCTTCATCCATATCTGGGTTGGTTTAAGGATGTCCTCCCACATTTTGGTGTTCATTGTCTATCCCAACCAAACCCACCTTTAAGGTATAAGACCTCCCTACTCAGACCTCATTTTGGGCAGACACTCCCACCAAGACCTTGGACTGTATTTGTATCCTTCAGAGGAGTGAGCCTGACCCTGCTTGGCCTCTCTCTGTCTGTGGTACTATAGGGTGAGTATACAGACGTGTGTGTTATTTTCCTTTTTCCCTGCTTACTATGCCCCATAGTAGTAAAATTCATACTTATTCCAGCTTCCAGAGCTCCAGTTGTTGTGAATTCTTGAACCAGGATCCTTGCTCTAACTTCAATTGTGAGGTCACATAGAGCCCCCTCAAACTCACTTCTTATTATTGGAGATAATATAAAAACCAAGTACAGGGTTTTCAAGCAAGTGGTAAAGTTAAATTAAATATAGCAAAAGAATGTAAGCTTTCTGAGGGCACTACTTCATTTTTGCCTTTTTTAATCTCTAGTGTCTAGCACAGATTAGGTGCCTAATATGCTGACTGATTGAAATGACCTGCATTTCCCCTTTCAAGCTAGACCACACACTGACATAGATCAATCCAACCCCTCATTCTGTAGACTTCAATACTGAAGGCCAGCAAAGGGAAGGGACTGGTTTTAGGGCATAAAGAATATTAATTGCATAGCTGGGTCTAGAATTAAGATCTCCTAGGACATCACCTAAATAAGATGAATTGATGCAATGCAGAGAAAATTAGGGTCTCCTGATGAATATCTCATTCTGTGGCTAATTTAAAAACAGCAGTGAAACTGACAGTGAGAAGGAAGAGACATCTGACAAACTACATTCATATCCCAAACTTCAATGCATCATTATATTCTTGTTCTCGTTCCTTTCTTCTTTCCTGGGAAGGCATCACAAGTTCCCCTCTGATCACTTCCAATTTCCCTGCTCCAGGACCGAGGTAGTGTTCTCCAAACCTGCTGACATGGGGTGACAGCCATCAGTCCTCCATGACTGCCTATGTGCTGCCAGGAGAGGGACATGCCAGTTTTGTGCTGTGGCACTTGTCTCCCATTTCTTGAACAGATGGCATAGCTCCATCTCACTGCAAGAACTGGGGTGAAACGGTCCCAGCAATTACTCTAATTGGTTAAGCTTCTCTTTTTAATTCAGGAAAGAGGACTAGACAAATTAGCTATGCTCCTATGACTTTAATACATGACAGATTGGTGGCAACAGCTCTCTCCACCAGGGGCTTGCTTAAGCTTCTAAGTCTTAATATAATAAAGAAATAAAGAGGTTAGGAAGGTATATACATGTTAATAAGCTTTTTGGCTCTCAGATGATCTATCAAAATGACATGGGCACTATGGGCAGCAGATAGGAACCAGGTTTAAACATAAGGCAGAGTCCAGAACCACAGAGAAACACTGGAAAGGAAAGATTTAAGCCAAGTTTCCTTATAGAGAAAGGCTTTCTAAGCAAGTAATAATTCTAAATAAAGTTGATGTGATGCTTCTTATAAGCCTGGCTGTAACAAAATACTGAGATGCAATGCCATAAGCAATGAGAAACAAATTCTACATCAGGGTTAACTGCAATGAAAATGTAGTTGTGCATAAGATTTTCCTTAAAAAAGGATATTACTACAACTTGCAACATGTTCAGTCATGTAGCAATAGTGAGGGATAGCAATCCAAGTCTTTAACTGGTATCCAAAATTTTTTTTTAAAAAAGTAAAGGAAGGTATCCAATATGTTGAATAGATCTTCCATGAAGGATTTATTGAAGGTCACAGAAAAGTATTACACAGAAAGAGAAACTATAATATGCACCACTGATGGGAACACTCATATTGAGGAGACTATAGGTCTATTAAACTATACAAGAGAAGTATACTAATGCAACAAAGTACACTTCTGCAGAATTCACAGAATGTCAGAGCTAGAAGTAAGCATAGTGCTCACTCTCACTGCTTTAGATTTGGGGGTGGGGGTGAAGATCTACTCTCCCTAGACACTACTACCCTTTTATGTATTATTTTCCTCCTCACCCCACCCCCATTAGAGTGCAAGCTCCTTGAGGGCAGGTCTTATTTTTGTCTTTGTAGCCCCAGACCCTAGAATGGTGTCTGGAACATTTAAATGCTTTTTTTTGTAATCCATTTAGTCCAACTGCCTTCACTTTGAGAAGGCCTAAGTCCAGAAAGTTAGGGAAGATGTTCCCTAACATCACAGAAGGGACCTTCATAATGACCATCTTACAAAAGAAGCTTTTCTAAGTCCTCCTTAATCTTGTTGCCATCCCACCAAGACTAAGCCCAATTTATCATATATGTGTGTATGTATGTATGTATACATATTTGTCCCATTGTTTGCTCTCCAGCATTGGTTTGTGAGCTCCTGGACAGTAAGGAATGGTTTTTGCCTTTAGTTGTATCACCAGTGCCTTGCACAGTATTTGACACAAAACAAGTACATAATAAATGCTGGCTGACTGATTGTCATAGTTAGTTAGGGTCAGAAAAGAAACTCAGTTCCAGGTCTTTTCTAAGACTTCAAGGTCTTCTGACTTCTTTCCACTGGTCCCACTATAACCTTTAGGTAGTTTGTACAAACAAAATCAACAAGGTCCCCTTTTCCCAATGGTCTCTAGCAAAACAAATAAATAAACACATGCACAAGTAAACAAACAAAGAAATAGAGATAGATAGATAGACAGACAGACAGACAGACAGACAGACAGACAGACAGACAGATAGATAGATAGATAGATAGATAGATAGATAGATAGATAGATAGATGATCTTGTTTCTTTTGTTTGAGATAGAAAGGGGTTTTCACAAAGGAGCAAGAAGGGTTCCTATTTCTGACATCTGGTTAAGGAAATTAAAATACTTGGGAGGAAGGATAGATATTTTTCTTTCTTTTTTTTTAATGCTTTATTAACTTCTGATTTACATCATTTGTTTCCACCAGATTTTGAGTTACAAATTTTCTCCCGTTTTTCCCCTACCCACCACCGCAACATAGCAGTCCCACAGGATATCCCCTCCTCCAATCTGCTCTCTCCCATTTTTTCTCCCATACCCCTTTCGACTTTTCCAGTGGATCTCTATGCCCCAGTGCCTGTATATCTTATTTCCCAATTACATATAAGACGGTATTAATAATAGTATATGTATATAAACACACACACATATACATATATTTGAATATTTGATTTTAAAACTTTCAATTCCAGATTCATTCACTTCCCTCCTTGTCACCCACCCTTACTAGGAAGATACGCAGTTCAGTATAGGTTGTACATGTGTGGCTAATGCAAAACAATAATATAGTAGATATATTGTAAAAGAATGACTATATTACCCTCCCTCCTATTCCACCTCCCACTTGTTCTATTCTCTACTTTGATACCGTCTATTTTCAAAAGTGAGTGCTTCCAACTAACCTCCCCCCCAGCCTACCCTACCTTCTATCATCCCCCCTCTCATCCCCTTCACCCCCTATTCTCCTGGAGGGTGAGATACCCCATTTAGTGTGTATTTCACTCCTTCCTCAAGCCACATTCAATGGGAATAAGGTTGACCCATTCCCTTTTGCCTCCTTATCCTTCCCCTCCATTGTAACCATTTCCCCTTGCCCCTTCTGTATGAAATAGTTTACCCCAATCTGTCTCCCCCCATCTCCTCTCATTATATTCCTCTCACCTCTTAATTTCACCTTTTAAGTATCATTCCTTGCTATTAAATTGGGCCTGTTCCCTCTATCTATGTATACCTGTAAACATATATATACACATTCACATATGTATTCATATGCCCATATACCCTCATATATAGACAAATATATATATATATATATATATATATATTTCTAATCCCTTCAACTACTGAGAAAAGTTTCATAAGTTATGATTATTGTTTTTCTATGTAGGAATGTTAATAGTTCAACTTTGATAAGTTCCTTATGATTCCTTTTCCCTGTTTACCTTCTCATGCTTCTCTTGCTTCTTGTATCTGAATGTCAAATTTTCTATTGAACTATGTTTTTTTCAGCAAGAATGCTTGAAAGTTCTCTATTCCACTGAATGACCATTTTTCCCCCTGAAACATGATACTCAGTTTGGCTGGGTAGGTGACTCTTGGTTTAATCCCAGTTCCTTTGCCCTCCAGAATATCATATTCCAAGCCCTTCAATCCCTCAGTGTAGAAGCTGCCAGATCCTGGGTTATCCTGATTGTGTTTCCACAATATTAAAATTGTTTCTTCCTGGCTGCTTGTAATATTCTCTCCTTAATCTGGGAATTCTGGAACCTGGCTATAATATTCCTAGGAGTTTTCTTTTTGGGATCTTTTTCAGGAGGTGATCAATGGATTCTTTCAACCTCTATTTTGCCCTCTGGTACTAAAACATCAGGGCAGTTCACTTTGAGAACTTCCTGGAGGATGATTTCTAGGTTCTTACTTTGGTCATGGCTTTCAGGTAGTCCAATAATTTTTAAATTATCTCTCCTGGATCTATTTTCCAGGTCAGTGGCTTTTCCCATGAGATATTTCACATTGCCTTCTATTCTTTGATTTGTTTGGCTCTGTTTAACAGCATCTTGATTTCTCATAAAGTCATTAGCTTCCATTTGCTCCAATCTAATTCTGAAGCAATGACTCTCCTCATTGAGTTTTTGAGATTCTTTTTCCATCTAGCAAATTCGGCTTTTTAAGGAATTCTTCTCCTCATTGCCTTTTTGCGCCTCCTTTGCCATTTGAGTCAGGCTGTTTTTTAAGGTATTATTTTCCTCAGTCAGGCTGTTGACTCTCATTTCATAATTTTCTTGCATTGTTCTCAATTCTCTTCCCAATTTTTCCTCCACTTGTCTTATTTGGTTTTCAAAATCTTTCTTAAGGTCCTCTATGGCCTGTAACCAGCTTGTATTTTCCTTTGAAGCTTTTGGTGGAGGAGTTCTGACTTCACTGTTTTCCTCCTGCTCCATGCTTTGCTCCTTTATGTCCCCAAAATAGGAGTCTAATGTTGGAGTCTTCTGTCTGCTTTGTTTCCTTTGCCTGCTCATTTTGCCACTCAATTACTTGACTTTTGGGCTTTTTGCCACAGTAGGACTCTGCCACCAGACAGGGGAGCTTTCGTCCCAAACGTTGTGGTTTTCTCAGCTGCCAGAGGTATTAGATAGGTGCCCTCTCTGAGGTCTCCACATGCTCTGGCAAGCTGGACACACACCCCAGAACTTCCACCCTAGACTGCAATCCAGATCCAAGCAGGTTAAAGCAAGAGTGATTACCCCTCAGACTGTTGCTTAGTCCCCCTACACTCTGCAGGCCAAGAGCTGAAGCTGCCATGTGGCACTGGCTGGCTGTGCCAACGTCTCAGTGGCTTTTTACCCTCAGGGTAAAAGCCACACACTCCCACTTACTGATCCCAAAGTCCAGACTGTACTGACCTCTCATTTTGTCCTTTGTGTCTATGTGTTGATAAATCTGGAAACAGCCACAGCTACTGCTGATCTGGAGTCCCTCTGGTGCAGCTGGTCAGGCCCGCCCTGGGGCTAAAGCCTTAGCATGGGGCTGGCCTCAGCTCCCAGAGCACTGTGCTGGATTCCTGTGGGCCTGCTAGGCTGTCCTCAGTGGGAGGTTAGTTTCTCTGTGTCATTTTGTAGGTTCTGCAGCTCCAAAGTTTGTTTAGAGACCCCTTTTTACATGGATTGGGGAGGGTGGAAGCCTGAACCGCAGGAAGGTCGTGCTTCTACTCTGCCATCTTGGCTCTGCCCCCTAAATATTTTTCTATAAGCTGAGAGCAACAATAACTGGAATAACAAAATAAATACCTAAATTTTAGCCAGAAAAGGAATTTATTCTTTGGAAATATCCAAATTCAAAAATCTAAACCTACAAAAAAAAGAGAGAAGTTTGGAAATGATATTTCACATCACCAAAAAATTATTTACTCTTACTCAGAGGTTCTCAAATGGTATGGCCCGATTTTGCTTAAGCATGCCTGAAAAGTGCTCCTGACATCTCCAGCCATCCATGCTCCCCAGACCTGAGCTGCAGTTTTCTTCTAGCTTATCTCATATTGGCAAGAGGAAGATTACAATAACAGCTTTATCTCCTGAAGAACAAAAGTGTCTCCTTCAATAATCATCCCAGGGAAATAAAGAAACAGGAGAATGGAGGGGAAGAAAAGGCTGAACAATCCCAAAGCCCAGCTAGGAGAGCTAGAGGCCTTACAGTCATGCAAGAACCCTTCTTTGTTCTCAACTTAACATTCAGTGTGCCATGATTCCTCCCAGCAAAAAAAAAAAAAAAAAGTAGTGACATGAGCAAAAAGTAGTTTGAGAATCCATGCTCTAGATCCATTTTCTCACTATCAGGTCTCATCTGTCTCTGTCTCGCATACACTCACACACACATACTTGAACATTTTCAGAACATAACTACTTTAAAAAATGAAGAACTAGGGGCGGCCAGGTAGCACAGTGAGTAAGAGCACCGGCTCCAGTGTTGAGAAGACCTGGAGATCGAATCCCGGGCTCAGACACTTAGCACCCACCCAGAAACAGCTGGCCGTGTAACCTTGAGCAAGTCACTTAACCCCAATTGCTTAGGGGCAGCCAGGTGGCTCAGTGAGTAAGAGCACTGGCTCCAGTGTCGGGATGACCTGGATCAAATCCTGGTTCAGATACTCAGCACCACACCTAGAAATAACTGGCCGTGTAACCTTGAGCAAGTTACTTAACCCCAATTGCTTAAAAGAAAATGAAGAACTATATAAAGTCTCAACATCTTGTTCTTTTTATAGAAAGTCTTTTGCCTCAAAGTAATATAGAACAAACTTAAATCATATATCATCCCAGGTTAAATCCAATCCAATCAATCCAATATCGTGTATTGAACATCTTCTATATGCTTTGAATAGGAGCCCAAACAAGTCAGGTTCTGTTTTGGTTTGTGATATATTCCTTCTGAAATGGAAAGTTGTTGTTGTGTTATTTTAAAAGGCAGATATGGCATTAAAACATACGCTCTAGGTATACATGTATTGATGGGATTGGTTGGAGAAGTTACAAAGAAGAGTAAATTAGTTCTCTCTTCACTTCTATGCATTTTGGCAGCCTACTCTTCTGACCCTGTCATCAAGCTTTTTTTGGAGTATGTGTGTTTTTTGTTTTGTTTGCTTGCTGTTATGTTTTCCTTTGACCTCTAAAATCTCATCATCTCCTACTTTCCACCTGGTCTAACAAAAGGGCCATTCAATAGTCACAACTGAGTTACAATCACCAATGTGCTTTGCAATGCCTCTTGCTATAAAGATGCTTTGCTTGTATCATCAGGATGATAGTAAGGAAGGCTAGGTGGTACAGTAAATAGAGCACTGGCCCTGGAGTCAGGAGGACCTGAGTTCAAATCCAGCCTCAGACATAACACTTACTAGCTGTGTGAACTTGGGCAAGTCACTCAACTCCAATTGCCCTGCCTTCCCCCCTCCAAAAAGCAAAATAAAATAAAATTTTATCTCTTAGGACAGCTAAGTGACACAATGGATAGAGTGCCTGACCTGGAGTCAAAAATACCTGAGTTCAGGGGCAGCTAGGTGGCGAGTGAGTAAGAGCACCGGCCCCAGAGTCTGGAGGACCCGAGCTCAGTTCCGGCCTCAGACACTTAACACCCACCCAAAAAATAACTAGCTGTGTAACCTTGGGCAAGTTACTTAACCCCAATTGCCTTCCAAAAGGCAAAAAAAAAAATACCTGAGTTCCAATCTGGTCTCAGACACTTATTAGCTGTATGGCCCTGGACAAATCATTTAACCCTCTTTGCCTCAGTTTCTTCATCTGTAAAATAAGCTGGAGAAGGAAATGACAAACTACTCCAGTATCTTTGCCAAGAAAACCCCAAATAGGGTCACAGAGCTAAACAAAAACAACAAAATTTATCTCTAAGATCCTTCTACTTCTAAGACTCATGTACTATTAGGTAGCATGGTATAGTGGGAAAATCACTGGGCCTGCAGTCAGAAGATCTGCATTCAAATGCCACCTCTGGTGCTCATTCTCTTTGTGACTTCAGCATGTCATTTAACCTTCTTTGACCCAAGTTTCTTCATTGGTTAAAAACAAGAATATGGATGATCTCTGAGTTCCTTACAAGCTCTAGATCTTATGATTTTGTGTCAGTATTTAAATATGCAGATGCTGCTGCTGCTGCTGCTTTCCCAGTAATGAAAGGGCTTTGAGCTATTTGTTCAATAGTAGGACTGGGCATCCACATTTTCTTGCTTGGTTACTCACCTGCATTTGTGAGAGAACAAGTCTTATTGATACATGCAGGAAACAAATCCATGACCTTCCTCTCATATAGAGATTTCCAAACAAACTCTCTCCCTCCCTCCCTCCCTCCCTCTAGGTGTCTCTCCTCCCTTCACCTTTTCTCTCATATTCTCTTTCCCTAAGTCACTATCTAGAATTTCCGACCCTCTCAGATCACAACTCAGATACTGGAACTTCTCAGAACATCCCTTCTTTGTTCTTCCTACCCCTAAATGCTGTTTCCCTCGCCCTTTTTCCTATGGAGAAAAGTCCTAGGTACTAATGCAAACTGATTGCTGAAAATACTATGTCCAAGGAAAGAATAAACCTATAATGATTCATTCCAGAGCAATATTTTAGAAATTATATTTTGTCATTCTAGGCATAGAAGAAAGTGGGGGGAAAGAGATAGGAAGAAAACTTTTAAAAAAAAGACTTGGAGTATATATTAAGAACCTATATTTGGGTAACATAGTTTGTCTTCCCTTTGGGATTTCAGATGAAAGCTTTCTAAAGGCAAGGACCATGTCATTGTTCTCTTTGCATATCCCCAAACCCAGCACAATATTAAGTGATTAATAAATGCTGGTTTATTTGCTAAATTCATCAAGTCAGTCACTAAACATTTGCTAAATGCCTATTATGTGCCAGACACTATACTAAGTGCTAGAAATCCAAAAGAAAAAAAAGGCAAAGATAATCAGCTCCTGCTTTCAAGGAGCTCACAGTCTAATTGGGGAGATAACATGAACAACTATGCACACATATACGAAATTAATTGGGATCAATTAGCCAATCACCTAGATCTTTGATGATTTAGGGAGTTCATATATAAATTAAATACTACAAATAGGTTTCATAGCATGTGCTGTTCTGAGTAGACCATTTCACTCCTGTGATTCTGTTTTGAGACAGTCCTCTGGCATAAGGGAGTTCTTCCTGGGAGGATGTAGGGTTCCCCTAAGTAGTACCAACACCATATTCACAGTGCTGATGGTGACTGTAAATATGCCAGCATAGTGCTCAATCACAAAATATAACAGACTCTCCAGATATAAGACAGAAGCAAAACATTTATTCAAACACCCGGAAACCAAATCCCAACACAAGGAAACCAAATCCACCATAGCAACACAGAAGTTAATACACTACAGCACAACAGAGAGACGCACTATCCTTTAGCATTCCCACAAACCAACACTCACAAGCCTAGCTGTCTCCCTGGGTGCATTCTCTCCTCCCTCCAGCTCTAACTGATCTCTCTCTGATTCCCCGTGGGCTCTGCTGTACCCTTCAGTAAACTCCTCCCACCACAGGTTCTATGTGATTACATTCAGCCTATTAGGGGACAGGGAAGATGTTCAAATCAGGGAAGGTCTTCAAATTCCCTTAGGCTTATTAAAGGGCAGGGAAGAACTTTAAATTACCATTACCATTACACCCTACTGACCCTTGCCTTCAATAACTAAGCCCACACTGCCATACTACCCCAGCATAGGTAAGGCTGTCAATAGGTTAAGTTCGTATCCAAGTTATCAGTTCATATCTAAGGAAAGGTCCATGGGCCAGCCAGAGAAGTCAGGGAAAAGAATCCCTTAGTAAGTTCAGGGGCTGAGAATAGCATGTAAAATAATGACAATCAGTTCAATGTAAAGCTTTATTTCATGTAATGGGGAAAATGGGAAAGGAAAAGAAGAAAAGGAGAACTGATATACTGCTCAGACATATACATTAGTATAACATATAGATCACATCAGGGTGGAGCTACACTGGAAGTACAGAGACAAGGATCCATTAAGCAGGAAGCAGGGAGGGGTGCTCCATCAGGAAGATAGGCTCCTGAGGGAGGGGAGGGGATGCTCCAGAGTACCTTTCTAAGAGTCAGAAGTGGCCCGTTTACATATCAGGGGTCAAAGCAAAATGTTATTTTAGGGGTTCATTATTAACAGGGAGAAAAACAAGATGGCGGTGGACAAAATATTATTTGGGGGACACGGTTGTGCTAAACTTTGAAAAATATTATTGTCAGTATTTTTCCATAAGTATGCTCTAAAAGCTTATAGACTTCCTTAAGGGGAGACCATGAGGCCTAATCTTAGAACAATGGTTTCTTTGCATAGATTCCATAAACTACAACCTCCTTTAAGGGGAGACTGTCACGTTAGTCTTAAGACCACCAGGCCCAATATTAGTGAACTCAATGTTGGTCTTCATGTTAGAATGTGACAGAAACTTTTGTTAATTCTTGCCCAGTGACTACTTTGGATTAAATACTCAACTTAGTCAATGAATTAAAGGAAGGTCCCGTTCCTATAACTCTTTCCACATCTTGAATGGAGAAGAAAACTCGAGAAGTAATGCAGTTAACATTAAATTTTGCCCTCAAACCTTCAGGTGCAATTTACAGAGTAAAAGTAGGTTAAGATGATGCACAAGAATGTGTGATAGCTGAAAAGATAGCTCTGAGCGGTGCAATATGACTGTGACATATGAAAAGAACAGAACCAAATTGCTCTTAAGGAACTGCATTAGAGGTTATAATATACAGTGCTATGGGTACAGCAGGTAATATATTTCACCTTTAAGGATGTGTTCAGGGAAATAGATTTAAGTGTTGAAAATTGAATAGGTTAGGGATAGGACTGCAATTGAGAAGATAACCAGTCTGGTCTTTCCAGAAACTGTGGAACTAAGTCTGGTCCCATTGTGTATGAATGTGCAAAAATGAAGTCTTTCCTTGCCTTCTTTCCACTCCCACCCCTACAATATCACCTGCACTTTGGTTGTAGAGAAGGTTTAAATGTGTGGGTTTTTTTTAATTCATTCCCTGTATTCCTTAGGCTTTGTTCAGTTCAAATTCAACCATTAATGGGCATTTATTTAGAATCTACTCTTCACATAGCAGCACCTAAGAAGATATAAAGTTCAAGAAAATATGGCTGGTCCCCTGCCCTCTTGAAGTTTATAGTCTAGTACACCATTAAGTGACAAATGTAGATTATTAATGAACAGGAGAGGTACGATACAAGATGCTAGATGAGGTCCAAGAGGAAAGAAGTTATTGCTGACAGAATTAGAAATTACTTTCTCAAAGAGGTATTATTTGAGGTAAGAATTTAAAGGATAAAGAGGAAATGAAAAGGTAAGCATGGGACAGGAGGGCATTCCAGGCATTGGTTCAATGAGTAAATGTACAAAAAGGGAAAAATAAAAATGGATTTAGGGGGTATTGCTTAGTTTGACTGGGGTATCATGAGCTAAATATGCAAAATTATGGAGGGTCTTGAATAGTAAGCAATTGTACCTTAATTTTGTTCATTAGACAATAAGGAATCCCTGGAGATTTGGGGGTAAAGGAATAGCTATATTTTTGGTGACTTTCTATAATATGCCTGATTCATATTATGAACTCCCTAGAGACAGGGACCAGGTAAGTAATTTGAACCTTATCACTCAATAATGGAAATGTGCCATTTTTTGCTCCTTCTTATCATGTTAAATCACCATTATTTTATGCAAGGAATCGTTTATGAAGGAGATTGATGAAGACCTCACAGATCACATTTTGGATTCATTTATTCATTTATAATTTGTTCATTCATTGGGGCAGTAAATATGTCCTTATGACTTAACATATGCAAGGCCCTGCTCTAGGTGTATAAGGAGATAGACCCTGGAAAAACAGTGTAGGGCAGAATTTGGAGTAAGAAAAGAACTAAGTTAAAATCTTGTCTCTTCGAATTACGAATTGTAGGATGGCAGGATACCTATAATCTCTATTGATCTCAATTTCTCATCTGCAAAGTAGACATAATAATACTTGCTTAGCCTCTCTCCCACAGCTACCTTTGTGATAAAGTGCTTTCTAAACCTTAAAAATTCATAGAATACATATTTGTTGTTGTTGTTACAGAAAGATAAATAAGGCACACTTCTGGTCTTCAAAGAGCTAACTATCTGCGGGGGTGGGGAACTTAAGGTCTCAAGGCCACATGTGGCCTTTTAGGGCCTTGGGTGTGGCCTTTTGACTGAGTCCAAGTTTTACAGAACAAATCCTTTTATTAAGGGGATTTGTTCTGTGAATTTTGGATTCAGTCAAAGGGCTGCACTTGAGGTCCTAAAGGGTCCCACGTGGCCTTGAGGCCACAGGTTCCCCACCCCTTACAAGAACCTGTTATGCTCTAGCCAAACTGACTTATTTGGTAACCTCTATTTCCTGCTTCTATGGCTTTGAGCAAACTATCCACTCATGCTTGAAATACTTTCCCTCCTCATCTCTTGAGAAGTCAGCTCCCTTCAAGATTCAGCTCCATAACCAAACCCTATAGAAGACTTATCCAGATTCCCCTGGGTACCACAGAGTGGCAATGCTATCCTCCCCATGAAGCTACTCTTATTAATTTTGAATATTTTTTTAATATTTAATTCTCTCTGTACATCTGTGTTGTCCCCCCCACCCCCCCGGAGAAGTAAACTCCTTGAGGAGAGGAAATGCTTCTTCTTTTTTTGTTTTTATCCCCAGTACCTAGCCTGGTGCTTGACACGTAATAAATACTTCATAAATGTTTGCTGAATTGAATTAGAGGTAGATGGAGGCGTGCTTAGTCCCTGACTTTGTTCTCACTCTGAAGCCCCCAAATACCTGCTCCCTGCACAGGTCATCTGCACTTCATTTTCCTCTAGAGTAACAGATCTCAGCAACATAGCTCTCCCTCCTACAGAACATAGTCTACCTCCTCAGGAAGCATTCTCTACAACCCCAGAGCAAGACCAGAAACCTACAGTAGCAGAGCCACTGAGCACTGAAGTCTAGAAGGTCTTTGAAACTTTTCTCTGTGGAGCCGCCAACTGCTTTATGACAGAGGTGAGTAAGCATCAGCATTGTTCAACAACACAGTCAGTGTCACAGGTCAGAAGAATCTCTGATAGTTACAAAAAAAAAAAAATCTCGTGTTCGGCCCCGTATGTTCCATTTCCCTGATAGAATATCCAGACTGGGGTTGTCGATACAATGTACACTCGTATTATTGGTTCATTGCAGAAATGTTTAGCTAATATGAATACAAAAAGCTGAGAAGAACTCAAGAACTGGATCCTGGCACATTTACTAAAGCAACCCTTCAGAAACAAACCTTCATTTCAAAATCGTGAGTTAAAAACATAGGAAACAGTCTGAAACCAGAAAACTGCCTATAATTGAATCTGCCCTGCAATGCCAAGCATGTGCATCATTCCTTTTATTTTTTCTTTATGCTAATGATTTTAAATGATTTTCTTGCTAATACATGTAAATATATTCACTCTAAAGTTCTCCCTCTCTTTCTTTTAACCCCCTGAATGAATAAACAAATGAATGAATGAACAAATAAGTAAAAAATAGGGCAGGAGAAGGAAGAGGAAATACATCACTGGAACATTTTTTCCTAAGCTATAACTATAAATTTCCTCAATTTTAATGTGCTATGCCCAGAAGATATTTAGATTGTATTGAATTCTGGTGAAGATTTCTCACACAGCTCCTGAAACTTCTCTCTTAAGGTAGGTGCTATTCAATTTAGCGGGATCAAAATAGTATGCTGGGGGGGGGGGGGGGGGGGAGGGGAGGGAGACAAAGAAATAAAACTTTTTTTAAAAAACCACTAAACTTGCTGAGTTGTCATTTTCTTGTCATGAATTTTAGAAAAAAAAATAATAAAACACAAGCTGCCCTACAATTGGATTTGAGACCCAGTCCTGCCATTACATTTGCCCCACGTACTGAATCATGGAATAACTCTAACTGGAGGATTGGGAAATGTATCTCTTAGGATATTTGCTATTTGGCCATCTTAAGGAATTACTCTCTTCCTAAAAGCCTCCCCATGAGTCCCATCTGGTCACAGCAAACCAGTCTTCAAATCTTACTGCAGCTGAGGGGGATTACAGCAGTGCCTGTGAAAAAATGACTGGTCCCTGAGTGCCTAAAACAGACTGGTTCCCAGGAGGACCTAGCTGATGGGGCAGGCAATCAACCACCCTCTTCTTACAGCCAGAGAACCAGGCTGGCTCGTTTTTCTAATCCTTTTGTAGAAAGGAGGTGCAATCCAAACTAAATGATTTGCAGGCTACATCCTTTGTAATTTCCCATCAGGGACAGCTGGAATGGTCTTTATCCTAATGCTATTCTACAGGTGTCAGCAACAGCTTTTAAGGTCATAACTTTGGACTGCATTAAATATGTACAACATAAGAAAGAGGAAATATGTTCAACCTCAAAACTCTTGGGGAAGCAATCACAAAATATATACAAAACAATAGACCAGACTGGAAAGGGCACCAGACCATAAGTCAAGAGATTTACACTCTAGTCATAGTTCTCTCTCAAAATGACATTCTGTCCTTGGACAAGAAGTTTCTCCTGCCTCAGCCCTAATTTCCTCATCTAAAAAGTGAGGGAGCTGGACTAGGGAATGACTAAGCTCTAACATTCTAGGATCATAAAGATCATCCTGGATAAATAAGCTGCAAGCAGTCTAACCATCGGAGACTTTGAGAAAAGAATCTGCAAATATTTCAAATAGCATTGAGAAAAACAGGACCTAAGACTAGAGATTTAGAGTCTTGAGGGACCTGAGCCCAACTCTCTTATTTTACAGATGAAGAACTGAGGGTCATAAAGTTTAGGTGACTTGTACAATATCACATAGGTAATGAGTGAAAGAGGTTGAATTTGAAGGCAAGGTAAGGGGCTGAGAAAGATTTTAAACAGGGAATAAGACTCTTTACAGAAGCGTGCACAGGAGCATACAAGAGGGAACTGAATTCAGATCTCAGGAAGACAGACTGATGTCTGGACAAAAACTGGGTAGCAATTTGAAAAACCAAGATCACCAAGGCAGGATCAAGGCTGGAAACAGGTCCAAGATCCAAGATTCCCATCAGGAAGATCAAACTTCTGGTTAAGAATGTTCTGATTAAGTACAAGGCAGTTTTAATGGCAGTTTCAGGTCTTTCCTGATAGGCCTAAGCCATGGCAGAGGCAGTATATGCATAGCTTAAAGGGCCTCACTTACCCAAAGAGTAGATCTGCCTCAATTAAGCAAGTTGCTTCCTCTTTCTCAGCTCAGGAATTCAAGTTGGATGTCACAGACAATGGTCATTTGCCAGAGTTAGGATGAATGTGATCTCTCCCAAGTTCTGAGTGTCAAGTTCTATGTCACAATTTCTGTGTCACCAGGGGTATGCGGGAACCAGCTCAAATGGATTGTTAATTTTTTTTTGCCTTTTTTTTTTTAGAGCAATTGGGGTTAAGGACTTGCACAAGGTCACATGGCTAGTTGTGTGTGTGTGTGTGTGTGTGTGTGTGTTAAGTGTCTGAGCCTGAATTTGAACTCAGGTCCTCCTGACTCCAAGGCCTCTATTCACTGCACCACCTAGCTGCCCCGGATTGTTAAATTTTTAATGTGAGTATTTACACCTCAGAAATCACCAAATGCTATAAAATACAGCTTGATTTTTTTGTTTTGTTTTGTTGATTGTCTAGACATAACAAAGTGGAGAGTGTTAATAATGCATTTTATGGTATCCTAGGTCATGCGTACTGTGGGTAAATTTTTTTTTTCAGAGAACTGGATCATTAAACATTTATCAGCATACTCCTACTTGTGTGATTTTTCTGCTAAATGATCTGGGAGCGGCTGTACATGGAACTTTTGCCCTAAAGCTCTGACATCTATATTTATAATTTTTTAATTTTTGTTCCATTCTAGTAAGTGATACTAAAGGGAACTCATAAAATCCCAGCCATAGTCACATACTTGAGACCTCGGGCATGTGAAAAGAAAAAAAAAATAGAGAGCCAATCAAAACTTACAGCTAATTCAGAGCCTAGAGACCACAAAGAATTTAGTATTTGGAATGCAATTCTTTACTGGAAAACAAAGTATACCAATCATTGTTATGCTATAATGTAACTGTAAATTCAGCCTTTAGGGAAGGGCCAAACCAGAGATTCCCTGGATACACCTCAAAACATTTTGTCATTTTCAAGCCATTAGGAGTTTTCAATTAATATTGCAGATATTTTCTGCTATCTTCAGGGTTCTATGCAAGGCACTGAGTGGGATGCATGGATGAATAAATCAATTCTCTGAATAAGGAGACTTATAGGCTAACAGTTGAGAAACAGGATCATAGATTGAGAGCTAAAAAAAAAAAAAAAACCTAGAGGTCAGTTAGACCACCCTCTTCAGTTTTACAATGGAGGAAAAATGAGGCTCAGAAAAGCAAAATAAAATACTTGCCCAAGGTCACAATAGGTAAGTAAAAAGAACAGCCAGAATTTGAACTTTTGACTCCAAATCCAGTGTTCTTTACACTGTACCATATATTACATTCACAAAAAATACTAAAATGCAAAGTAGATTATGACAGAAGCTCTCACAAGTACAGTTCAATTTTTAAAAATTAAGCAGAATTGAGATTTATATTGATTTTAAGTCATTTATGATAGGGAAACAATCACTCAAGTCTTATATCAGACTAGACTAGACCAGTACTACCTAGGAATTTAGACCAGGAGAGCAGCCAAGACAGTACCATAATTACAAATGACAATCAGACAGACAAGTCTCTTGTTTATTTGCCTGCAGAAAATATGATGAAAGGGCACGGGGTTTAGATGAAGCCTAGTACTAGCCAGAATATTCACTCAGAAAAAAGGAGAGGAGAGGTGGCGCTCCTGTTAAGACCCCAAATTTTCTTAGTTCAGTCCTTGATTTCAAAAAGTCCTTGCTTTTTTTTGTCTGAATCACAGCACCATACTCATCAGAAAAATCAGAGTGACTTAGTAGGCTGACACCCCAGAGTTGAACAGTTTATGTCCAAAAGACCATTCAGACATAAAAGATGGACAAACAGACAATACAGAAAATAAAGAACAATAATCTGATTATTTCCCTGTCCAGAAATCTCCCTAAATACATTTTCCCACTAGAAGGCTTGCTTCTAGGCTGGAAAAATTCTATTTTGATCCAACTTAGTCTGTTCCTTCTAGGGTCACCAATAATGGTGACAAAAATTGTCCAAGGATTTATTGATAGATATTGTTGCTAATTATACAATCAATGACACAGGGATATGGAATTATGCTGATTTATTATAGCACAGATTCATTGTGTACAAAATCCAGGGAGACCTGAGAAGAAGTTTCAGCAATGTTATATGGTGGTTCTGGTTACACAAGCAATATGGGTACATTGGAATTTCAAAGAGTAAATAAGGGAAGATGATGCTTTATAGACAAATGAAAAGAGAAGATGGCAAAAGGGGAAGATCTGTACCAGGTAAAACCAGAAAACAGCTGGTAAATACCAGAACTATGTTTGGTAATTCACATAAAGACAGAGCATGAGCTAACCAGTTAACACCGGGACTAAACTGATGTCTCAACTTGATTTTTCACTCAAGTTAGTTCCATGGCCTGCTTATCTTAAGTAAATGGTAGAAATAAAGTTAAGCCAGAAATTTTCTTATTTCACAGACATTGTGGGATAAAAAAGAAAAAAAGTCTTTGACTGCAAGAACCTTACACTCTAAGGGGAGTTTAAATACTACAGATAGATAGATAGATAGATAGATAGATAGATAGATAGATAGATAGATAGATAGATAGATAGATAGATGATAGATAGATAGATAGATAGATAGATAGATAGATAGATAGATAGATAGATAGATAGATAGATAGATGGATGGATGCAAGTTTGTTTGTTTTTGCAATACAAGATAATTTGAAAGAGAGACCAAATATTAAAGGGGGAAAATGTCTCACGGAAGTTTTCACTGAGATGACATCTGACCTGAGGATTCTAAGAGTTGGAGATAAAGAGAAAGTACATTGTAAGTATAGAGAATGACCTGCTGAAAGATCTGAAGGAGAGAAGATTGCAGAAAAAGCTTTTTAAAGACACAGGAATCACAGAATTTCAGAATTGGAAGGACTCTTAATGTTCATCTAGTTTTACTTATAACCAAAAAAGAATCCTCTGTGCAATGTGTCCAACAAGTGGTCATGCAGCTTTTGTGTAAGGACCTATAATGATCCAGACCATTCTACTGTGTAATAGAGCTAATTTTAACAGAAGAAAATGAAAGAAACATTTAGTGTTTACCATGTGTGTGGTACCATGCTAATAAGCACCTTACCAATATTATTTCACTTGATTTTAAGAAACCCAGAGCAGGGAGAAAAATTTTGCAGTTGAGGAAATCAGGAAAGTTTCCATGGAAGAAGCAATATTTAATCTGGGTCCTGACATATATGAAAAATTGGAAGGGAAGGAGATGAGGATGTAGGGAAAGAAACAGTGGGACTATTATAAGAGAAAGCAGGATATTTCAGTAGTAGGGGGGAAAAAGAGAGCTGGCAAAGTGTGGGATGTATTTGGGAAAGAGCAAACAGAATAATTTGTCAGAACCATAGAATATGTAAAGGAGACTACAGTGGGGACAAGACTAGAAATAACCATTCCTACAGACTAAGTGGTCCAAGGTAATATAATTCCCAAGTACATTATGATGGCCCAGACAGCCTTGCTCACATGAAAAGACTGCATACAGTAAATATTTTGGGAAAGAATATATTCCAAGTAAAACAATGTTAAATTCTGGCTTTTCTCAACATATTTATCAAAATCTAACCCAGGAGCAACAATCTTTCAATGCTCCATATTACAAGTTCTCAAGTTACTGAAAAAGTAGACTCAGGCTCTCTGAAGAAACTGTGTCCCTTGCCGGCCAAAACTTTCAAATATAGTATTCATTTGCCTCCATTCAGATAACAGCTGCCAGACAAAGAACTCCGCCAGTTATACACATAAATGACACATCATCTCAGGAAAGAGAAGGCTATATAGTCTAGATCTCTCTTTTCTTTTCTCTCTGGAGCCATCAATACAATTCCTGTCCCACAATCATAATGTTTTAATGCTTGGGACATTCAAGCTGAGCCGCCTTTGCCCAAGGTTAGTTAGTTCTTGGGAGTTTGGGGAAGACAGATACAGAGTCCTGAGGGACCTTAAGAAAGCCATGGGGTTAAGCTTGAAAGATTTGAACAGATTTTATAGTGTTCAGACACTAGTCTTCCACTCCATAAAAATGTATTTACTTGATACAACTTGTCTTTCTCTTCAGTTCTACTTCCCTGACTACATGCATAGTCAATACGTTTCAGAGAGCTAACAAAAGGAAAGATACATCAAAGAAGAATGTGCAACAAGTCAGTGACCCGAAGAAATGGAGCTTTGGAGACCAAAAAGGACCCAAAGGCTTAATGGGGCATTTCCAGGCCAAGTCATATCTAGAGATTAGCACCATTTAGTGGAAAGACTCTGGGACCGGGGGTTCAAGTGTGATTTCAAGTGTGACCTGTTAATTGTGTGACCACAGGTAACACACTTCACCTCTCTAAGGCTGTTTCTTCATCTATAAAATGATAGAATAATGTGACTCACATCACAAGATTGTACTAAGTGCCTTTTAAAGATGATTGCTACCATTGTCTCTTCTCTTACCACCCCAAATGCTGGAGAAGCACTTTAAACATTTCCCCCAAGTGAAGAAGAGACTCCTCCTTTCTTTGAATGCTTTATTGAACTACAGATTAGTTCATCTGATCAAAGATAAGTCTGCTGGGAGACATTTCTCCTCTAAGACAAAGTGTGAGTGTCTTGCTCAGGGGAGAAACATTTTCCTACCTCAAATGTAGGAGAGAATATTTTTACAAACACTCAACAGCGAAAATGAAAGGAACTGGTTCTATTTCAGCAGCAAGTAAGTTCCTTGAGGGTAGGGGCTGTTTCCTTTTTGTCTTTGTATTCCAAGCACTTAGTAAACCATATTGTATGTATTGGCTCAATTGTTCCATATTATTTGTTGAACTGACCAAATTCATTGAATGAATGATTTTTTTTTTAATTATCAATGTCTTATTTCAAGATGTGACAGAGACTGTGTTAAGGACTATGGCTACAAATATAAAAAGAAAGTAAAAAGAAAGATAGACCTTGCCCTCAAGGAATTTATGTTTTAATACAGGTGTCAATATAGATGGGGAAGAGGTGGTGAGTGATGGGGGGATGGCAATAGGTAATACAGGGGCTCTAATCAATGACCAGAGTCCCTGAGTCTGGAAGGAATTCACTAGGCCCAAGCAAACTTTGAAGTCAGGATTGTAAAAGTTTATTGTTAAGCTTTATAATGGGCAGGGTTTCTTAGGGAACCTGCAAACTTAAAGAAGACATAGGTATAGTTTTTAAGGAGTCAAGGCAGTAAATCAGGTGTCAATTAAGCTAACTAGGTGAGTAAGGGTGGGATTAGGGAGGAGTTAAGGAGTGGTCAGTGCTTAAAGGAACATGTACTTTTAATATCAACTGTGCAGGCGTATTGCCCATAATTCACTGGGAAATAGCCCAAGGCGGGGCGACCTGCAGGTGTGGTTTTAGGCTTGAAACGTCACTAAGTCAGCTAATGGTCAAGACTGACTGAGAAGTGCCTAGTCTGCCACCCATCAGTGTCATGTTTCACAAGATGGATGTTGGAAACCAAGGCTAAGGGAGACTCAGTATGTGTCAAGGCTAAGGAGTTAACTGATAGTGCATTGAAGGATTCATAGATTCAGCTGGCCATCATACTAAGGGGAGATAACATTTGCTTAAGCTAAAAAACATTTGCTTAAGCTAAAATGTTTATAGATGGTTTAGTGAAGGATTCACAGGTGTAGCTTGTTATTGTTCCAAACAGAGATAAACAATTCATGAGTTGTTGCTGGGCAGAGTGCTGGCAGGGGGAAGGGACAGAGTTAATGCTCTGAGGCTGGGGAGGGGAAAATGTGATTTTACAGACTGGTTTTACAAATTGATTTTACAAACTGATATTACAAGCTGATATTACAAACTGATATTACAGACATAGATACCAAGCACCCCATCAATGAGGAAAGGATATTTTAGTGAGGGAGTTACAGGGATGGTGAATGGAGCTATAAGGCAGTGAACGATATGTACTTTCCATAAGGAATAATCAAAATTATTTGATTACTGTTCCCAGAGAAAGAGATGTGGTTAACTGAACTACACTTGCAACACAGCAGATAGATAAATGGAGTGGGGCACATGGTGGTTGGGGGAAGGAAAATTGAGAGCCAGAAGAGAATGCAAGGTCTCTGTTTATAGCACACTCAATATGGAGCATGATGTGATACAAACAACACTCAAATAAGAGTCAGGAAATTTGGGTTTGAATCCTCATTTCTGCATTTACTAATTGTATAATATTGACCAAATCTCAGGTTCCACATCCTCATTCCTCATTGGAGGAACTGGTGCCTGAGGGGATAGACTGCTATGTCTGGTGTCAGGAAGACTTGAAATCAAATCTATTTGCCTCAATTTCCTCAACTGTAAATGGGGATAATAATAGCACCTACCTCTCAAGGTTGTTGTAAGGATTGAATGAGATAATATTTGTAAAGAGTTTAACTCTCTGCTTAGCACATAATAGGTGCTATATAAATCTTATTCCCTTCTCCCCATACCAACTCTACATGTGCACAAAGGAGAATAGTAATTCTTTTACCATCTACTTCACAAATTTGTTGTGAGGAAATTTCTTTGTAGGTCATCATTCACCATAGAAATGTGGGTCATTGTTATAATTATACTTTTATTTATTTTGCAGGCACCTATGTTTGTGTACCTGCTATAAAACTTAGAGCTACAGGTAAGTTTCTTGAGGACTGGCACTATTTCATTTCTGTCTTTGGAACCCTAACACCTAGGATAGTAGTACCAGTAACATAATTGGCACTTATAAAAAAATACTTGTAGATTTTAACTGAATTATAGGAGATCATTAGTTCTTTAAAATGAATCTCAGAAAGATATATCCTAGTTTTTAACAGGGCTAGCTGTATGCTGTCCATACAGAGCAAACCATTTCAGATGAAAGCTTTCTCTTGGCCAGAGGAACTTTCTAATTTACATCCAGGGAGCTCCTTTCCCCAGCCATCCCAGAAATCAAAGAGATAAGAGATGACAGTCCTTAGCATGCGAAACATGAAAGCTATGACTGTCTGGCACCTACAAATAGGAATGTATTTAGTCAAACAAAGAAAAGAGCCAGGGAGAAGAGAGCCAAAGGTGTAGCCCAGGTGCTTTTGCATGAGTTGGAAACAAAAGAGTTCTAATGAGACTACAATCAATAATGACTCAGCTATAAAACCCTGGGAAATGGTTTAGCATTTTTCCCATGACATCCCCTGAAGAACATTCAGCCACTTTCACAAATATCCACTTCTCAGTGTTGAACCCTTTGGGGAAAACCTTCCACCAGACCTGTGGTTTCTAAATTGGTAACACATTCTAGGTCCTGTTGTGCATCAGAAACAAACTACAATAACAATTAGAAACTGATTTCAGAAGCATTTTAATATTCTCCCTGTTACTATACAGAACCTTATTAGCAAAGTCCCAGAGATCCCAGGTTGGAACCTAATCTAGGTTCTGGTGCCAATTTTAATTTTAATATTTTAAATTGCCTCATGACAACATTTCATTTGAATGAAACTGAGGGAAAGGTATGCTATTACCCAGAATAGGAAAGAGAGAATGGAGAAAACATGTAGCTATGTGACAGTGGTAACTTGATGACCAATTTGAAACTAAGGTTATTACTAGCACATGCTGGGCACATGGTAGATATGACTGATTGATAGAGTGCATCTTAATGCTTCCTCTCATTGTTTATAACACATCCACCTCCTCCCTGCCTCACAATTGCAAATGTAATCAAACAACTCCCTTTTACAAATTAAGCCAAAAATATAACTGAACTGTTTCAACAGTAACTGAAGGACAGACTCTAATACCACAATAAGTCAATTCTTCATCTTAAAGACTGATGGGCATACAAAGATGGCAGCACACAGAAATGCCTTATTGCCCAAGCTAACACAGCAATACCTTTCCCTTTTCTGTTTCATTTTGGTTTTAATTTTTTTTTTTACTTAAATTTGTCATTTCACTGGTTTAGGGAATTCCCAGTGAGAAAATTCCTGTTACCCAAGTAATGCATTCTACAATTGATGATCTTAGCAAGTTGTCTGGGACAATGAAGGTGAAATGACTTACCGTAAGACCTATACCCATTTTGTGCCAGGGACAGGACACTGATTCAGGTTTTCCTGATTCCATGCTTCTGTGCTATGCTCCCTCTCCAATACCATAGGATGATAAATCTAAAGATGAAAGGGAACTCACTGGACATATAGTCCAACCTCCTCATTTTACAGTTGATGAAAAAGAGCCAAGGAATTTAAGTGAATTGTCCAAGATCAGACAGGCAGTTAGAATCAAATGTGGGATTTGAACCCAGTGCTCTGAAGTTAGAGTTCATACTCAGGTCCCATGACTCCAAATTCATTCCCTTTCCACTGCACCATGCCACCTTCTCATCACACTCCAAAAGACCCAAACAGAGATTTGTTTTATAACATAAGAACGATTAGTTTTCACCTAGGAATCATTCAGTGCTTGAGGAATAAGAGATTCCTGCTAGAGATGATCTGGAAGAGATGATCTCTGATATCCTTTCCAGTTCTGAGATTCCAATCTGTAAAAAACAAAAGAAAATCCCTTCTCTACTCTTGGTTTTTCCCTCACCCATTCCTTCCCCAGCTCTTGGAAACCTCGATTAGGTATTACTGATGTCTCTTCTGTTTCTGGGCCTTTTTTATGGTGCAGTTTAGAATCACAGGATATAGAGTTAATTTAGCCCAGTCTCCTTATTTACAGACAAGGAAACTGAGGCCCAGAGAGGAGACAAGTCCAAGGTCACCCAGGTCATAAGGAGTAAAGCTGAAATTTAAATCCCCAGGTCCTCTGACTTCAGATGTCATTTTATTTGTATAGATTTATATATATCTAGAAAACATATCTTAGCATTCTTTATGCTAGAGAAAAGAGATTAGAGGATTTAAGTATTATTATTACAATTGATATATATTTATCTATTACTGTGGAACACTTTACATATCTTACATACATGGAAGGCTCAATACCAGTCTGTAATATAGGTACTAGAATTATTATTATCACCACTTTAATGATTGGGAAATTGAAGCTTTTAGACACCAGTAAGTGCCAGAATCAGGGACTGAACCCAGAACTTCCTGAATCCATCCATTATACCAGTTACTATCACACACACACACACACACACACAGTGGAAAACAGTAATTTGGAAGGAAAGGGAGAGATCATGACTAAAATAATTTTACTCCTGAAACCCACACTATATGTATTTGTCTAATCAAAAACAGGTTATTCTTTTTTGTTTGAATTGAAGGAAAGATCAAAATATATACTATGATGCTACTCTGTTCTTATAGAGTTGAGACCACTCTCCATAAAACTGTAGGTGTTCAACTTTGTTTGACATTTGTACCATAAGTACATACACATATATATGCATTTATTTGTATGTATATATGTACACATATATTACACAGAGAGATAGTATGAGGCATTAAATTAAATTAAAACTAGATTTAGAGTCAGGAGTCCTGGGGTTTAAATTCTGATTCTGACATTTATTACCTGTTTAAACATGGGAAAGTCACTTAATTTCTTTGGGTCTCAGTTTCCTCATCAGTAAACTGGGCATAATATTACTTGGATTTCCTATATCACAGGATTTTGGTGAGACTCCAATGCAGGTAAAGTGCCTTGCTTATCATAGGCTACCTTATTGTTCCTAGTGATGATGATGATGATGATGATGATGAAGATGATGATGATGATGGTGATGGCTTTGTTAGTTTTAACTCCTCTTCTTGTAGCTATGTAACCAATGACAAGTCACTTAATCACACTGTGTCGAAGGAGCCTCTCTAGGATTTATGCAATACCTTATGGATAGATTGTTGCTTCTGGTTGGTAGAGGTCAACAAATAATAAATTCATCCCCAATCTCAGATCCTTTAGGATTCATGGGTTTTATGCACAACTATGTGATATACAGGGACCAATCTAATTGTATATATAATAGGCATAAAAGCCCAAAGGATTCATAAGGTACACAGTCATGTCCTCCATTCATGAGGAGATGGCCACAGGTTATAATTTCTTCTCTTAAGGATCTCAAATTAAAAAAAAAAAATCAAAGCAACAGTAAGAGGTATTATTTTTCTTAAATGCTGAATCAGGTCACAATAAACTCAGTAAAATCTCTATAAAAGTTGTGGATGGAAGGGGGAGGTCATTCTATAAATAATTATTAACATACATATTCATCTTAAATCTTTTAAACTCACTGGACAAGTCTCTTCTGAAGAAAGCTGGGCTGATCTGAATATGGTGCTTTACGATTTCATACATATTCAATTCAAGAATGCTCTCTAATCAACTACTCAAATCTCTTGACTAATTAAATGTTGATTGCTTATTGAATGAAAGTCAACTATCCCTACTTCAGTAAATGCCTTTACTTTGAAATAATTATGTTCTTTGGCTGACTATGTAAAAGGGGCAGAATCAAGATGGCATAGTTGAAGCAGGACCTCCACAGGGCTCCGGCTTCCACCTTCCCCAATACATGTAAAAAGGGGACTTGAAACAAATGTTGGAGCTGCAGAACCCACAAAATGACACAGAGAAGTTAACCTCCCGATGAGGACAGCCCAGCCAGCCAGCAGGAATCGGCCAGCGCAGCACTCTGGGAGCCAAGCACAGCCCCACACAGAGGATTTAGCCCTAGGGCGGGCCTGACCAGGCATGGCTGGAGGGACTCCAGATCACCAGCAGCTATGGCCATATCCAGATTCATCAATGCATAGATGTGAAGGACAAAGTGAGAGGTCAGTGCAGTGTGGATTTTGGGACCCAGTAGTTGGGAGTGCATCAGCTTTTGTCCCCAGGGCAAGAAGCCACTGCACTGCTGCCACATTGCAGCTTCAGCTCCTGGCCTTCAGAGTGTAGGGGGACCAAGCAACCAGTCTGAGGGGTAATCGCTCTTGCTTTAAACTGCTTGGATCTGGATTGCAATCTAGGGCAGAGGGCCTGGGGTGTGTGTCTACCTTGCCAAAGCAAGTGGAGGCCTAACAGAGGGCACCCAACTAATACCTCCAGCAGCTGAGAAAACCCCAGCATTTGGGACGAAAGCTCCCCTGTCTGGTGGCAGAGTCCTACTGTGGCAAAAAGCCCAGGGGTCAAGTGACTGAGCGGCGACAAGGCCAGACAAAGGTAGCAAAACAAACAGAAGACTGGGCGACATGACCAGACAAAGGTAGCAAAACAAACAGAAGACTCCAACATTAGACTCCTATTTGGGGGACAAAAAGGAGCAAAGCATGGAACAGGAGGAAGACAGTGAAGTCAGAACTCCTGCACCAAAAGCTCCAAAGGAAAATACGAGCTGGTTATAAGCCATAGAGGATCTTAAGAAGCAGATAAGAGAGGTGGAGGAAAAATTGGGAAGAGAAATGAGAATGATGAAAGAAAATTACAAAATGAGAATCAACAGCCTGATTGACGAAAATCACACCTTAAAAAATAGACTAACTCAAATGGCAAAAGAGTCTCAAAAAGACAATGAGGAGAGGAATGTCTTGAAAAGCTGAATTTACCAGGTGGAAAAAGAATCTCAAAAGCTCAATAAGGAGAATCGTTCCCTCGGATTTAGATTTGAGCAAAGGGAAGCTAGTGACTTTAAGAGAAACCAAGATGATGTTAAACAGATCCAAACAAATGAAAGAATAGAAGGCAATGTGAAATATCTCATGGGAAAAACCACTGACCTGGAAAATAGATCAAGGAGAGATAATTTAAAAATTATTGGACTACCTGAAAGCCATGATCAAAGAAAGAATCTACAAATAACCCTCCAAGAAATTCTCAAGGAAAACTGCCCTGATGTTTTAGAACCAGAAGGCAAAATAGAGGTTGAAAGAATCCACTGATCACCTCCTGGAAAAGATCCCAAAAAGAAAACTCCTAGGAATATTATAGCCAGGTTCTGGAATTCCCAGATCAAGGGAAGAATATTATGAGCAGCAAAGGAAGAAACAATTTGAATATTGTGGAAACACAGTCAGGATAACACAGGATCTAGCAGCTTCTACAATGAGGGACTGAAAAGCCTGGAATAGGATATTCCAGAGGGCAGAGGAGCTGGGATTAAAACCAAGAATCACCTACCCAGCAAAACTGAGTATCATCTTTCAGGGGAAAATATGGTCATTCAGTGGAATAAAGGACTTTAAAGCATTCTTAATGAAAAAACCAGAGTTGAATAGACAATTTGACATTCAAATACAAGAAGCAAGAGAACCTTGAGAAGGTAAACAGGGAAAAGAAATCAGAAGCCAGTGATAAAAGTTGAACTATTAACATTCCTACATGGAAAAATGATAATTGTAACTGATGAAACTTTTCTCAGTATGAAAATAGTTGAAGGGATTAGAAATACATATATATATATATGTACACACACACACACACACACACACATATATATATATGTCTATATCGGAGGGTATACGGGCATATGAATACATGCGTGAATGTGTGTGTATATATATATATATTTATATGTATATGCTTACAGGTATACATAGATAGAAGGCACAGGACCAATTTAATAGGAAGGGATGATATTTAAATGGGGAAATTAAGAGGTGAGAGAGGAATAAAATGAGAGGAGATGGAGAGAGACAAAATGGGGTAAACTATCTCATAAAGAAGAGGCAAGGGTAAAGGGTTACAATGGAGGGGAAGAACAGGAAGGCAAAAGGAAATAGGTCAACTTTATTCTTACTGAATTTGGCTCGGGGAGGAAATGAAATACACTAAATAGGGTATCTCACCCTACAGTAGAGTAGGGGGAAGGGGATGAGAGGGGGGATGATGGAAGGGAGGGCAGACTTGGGGGGAGGGAAGTTGGAAGCACTCACTTTTTAAAATAGACAGAATCAAAGTAGAGAATAGAACAAGTGAGTGGTGGGATAGGAGGGAGGGAAATATAGTCAGTCTTTTACAATATATCTACTATCTTAATGTTTTGCATTAGCTACACAGGTACAATCTATACTGAACTTATTATCTTCCCAGTAAGGGTGGGTGACAAGGGAGGAAGGGAATGAATCTGAAATTCAAAGTTTTAAAATCAAATGTTTAAAATTATATATACATATATACTATTATTAATACTATCTTACATGTAATTGGGAAAGAAGATATACCGGCACTGGGGCATAGAGATCCACCATGCCCTACTGGAAAAGTTTAAAGGGGTATGGGAGAAGATATGGGAGAGAGCAGATTGGAGGAGGGGATATCCTGTGTAACTGCTGTTCTGGGGTTGTGGGTAGGGGAAATACGGGGAGAAAATTTGTAACTCAAGATCTGGTGGAAATTAGTGATGTGAATCAGAAGTTAATAAAGCATTTGAAAAATGGAAAAAAAATTTTTTAAATTTAAAAAAGAAAGTCACCTATCCTAGCCTAGGCAGGAGTTATTCTAAGAAAGGATAAGAGTTATTTTTTCTCCATCATTTTATGCTTAATGAGTACATTACCCTTAATGAAACTTCATTTAGTTTAATGATTACCTTGGATTAACAAATAGCTAACTGATGACACGCCTTGACCTAGTTCTTATTCTAGTTACTGTTACTAAAAACTTGGCCACAAAAAACTCAACCCTTATCTCAGTTTTATTAATTCCTATATTTCATTCTTCTACATAGTGATAGTTCAGACCCATCAGATAGTACTCAGGTTCTCATGATACCTAATCTGGTTCTTTGACTGTCTGTGATTATGTGGGGTCTAGTTCACCCTAGATACGACATTCCAGAAATTAAGTTTGCAGAACTAAAGACTTGTAGTAAAAAAACACAAGTGAATTTAATATTTGGAATGAATTCCAAAGCTAATTGTCTAATTTTCACTTCTGCACACCACCCCCACCAGGGAAAGTCCCTTCAAAAGAAACAGCTTCTAATTACTAGTTTTCAGTTTATGATTTTCTATCATTACTGGAATTTACCCATTTGTCTTAGCATGGTATTACCATGTTTATTTCAAGCGTGATGCATAATTTAGCTAAATGAGAAAATCATTTTGTCTTCCTAATCCTTAGGAATTTAGCATACGGTGCTACTTAAATGAGTTTTAAGCATCTTATCAAGTTCGTCAACAGAAATTATTACCTTTACCTTACTTACAACTTTTTGATTTACAGTATGAGTTTCAATTCTACACATGAATCCAACTTGGATCTGGGACAATGCTTCTGGGGTTTAACTGTCTCTCAGTTATAATAAATTAATCACATTGATTGGAGGGACATTAAACAAAAAACTCTCTTGAGTACTATGGAATAATGATGTGCTTAGAGTTTTAAAACAACTTCAAAATCAGAGAATTATTCAATTTGGAAAGGACTTCAGAGCACAGAGATTTAGAACAAGAATATCTAGTTCAAACACATCATTTTCCAGAGGATGAAACTGAGGACCAGAGAGAAGAAAGGACTTAACTAATGTCATAGTGCTAGTAGTGGAAGAGGTAGGACCCAAAATCTGTGGCATTTGATCACAGGGCAGGTTGGATAGTTAGACTGACTTAGAGTTAGAAGACCTGTGTTTGAATCTTGTCTTAAAATCAATTTCCTCATCTGCTAAAGAGTCACTATAATGGGATCTACCTTCCAGAGAAGCTGTGATGATCAAATAAGATAATATGTGCAAAATATTTTATGAACTTTACTGTATTATATAAAAGTTACCTAAGATAATGATTTATTTATTCAGTAATATGGTTCTCAAGTCCTGGCAGACCATCTTAAGGTCCCTTGACTCTCCTTTAAAAAGCAATGACAGCAATTCTGCTGTCAATTCTGAGGAGACAGTGATTATGAGCTATGGCTATCTACTTCTAATCACTCTTCCCTTCCAAAAACAATGGGAGCTCTCTAAGGAGTCTGAATTGGCCACTTGACAAATATCACATGAAAGATGGGATACTAACCTCCTCACACACCCTGTGCTCAAGGTCCAAGCAACAATACAGATTCACCAATCATTCAGAAAATCAGCAAGCATTTATTAAGAGCCTCCTGTACGACAGTCATTATGTCAGGGAGGAGAGACAGACAAACAGAGACAGAGACAGAATCTCTGCTCTTAAGACACTCTTATTCTAACAGGAGGATATAAGATTTATGGACAAGGAAGGGAGTTTTGGTTTAGGCCAGGGATTTTCACCTAGAGTCCCTGAACTTAACTTTTAAAAATTACTTTCGAGGCAGCTAGGTGGCACAATGAACAGAGCACCAGCTCTGGCATCAAGAGGACCTGAGTTCAAATATGATATCAGACACTAGACATTTAACTAGCTGTGTGACCTTGGGCAAGTCATTTAACTCCAATTATCTCGCCTTCCCCCCTGAAAAAATACTTTAATAATTGTATTTGAATATAATTGATTTCCTTTGTAATCCTACATATTTTAATTTGTATATTTAAAAACATGATTCTGAGAAGAGATTCCTAGGTTTCACCAGATTTCTAAAGGGTCCATGATAGAAAAAAGTTTAAGAACCCTTTATCTGAGATAGTCACAGACATTCAGGCAATAGATAGCCCTGCCCTTTCTATCAGCAATGGTAGTACATATTTTATTATCGCTCAATGAACTGAGGGTAAGGAAAGGGAATATGTATAAGGTGACAGAGCAGATGATAAGATCCATGTTTAGTTAGGTAGTCACATGACATTCATTGAGTATTTACTATATAACAAACATTGTGCTTAGTACCGATATTACAATTACAAGCTTTTTAACCTGATATGGCAAAATTTTATTTTTCTGATGTGTATGTGTGTATATATACACATGTATATATGCATGTACAAATGTATATACACATTCATATAAGAATGACAGCATATATACACACATATGTATACATGTCATATATACATATATAATATGTGTGTATATATATAGTATATAATACAATACTTAGAGATGAAAAGATGACAGAATTTCAAAGCTCATTTTATCTATTTTCATATAGATGTAGGTGTTGATATACACGCAAATATATATTGTGTATATATTACATTATTATATTATATTGTATATATATTATATACACACAAATATATATATCATATGACATATTTTTCTGATATAAAAATATATAAGATGTATGTATGCATGCATGGACACACACACACATACTACTTAGGATGACAGAATTTCTAAGCTCATCTTATCCTGCATTTCCATTTTGAGGCCTCCAAACAAGGTTGGATTCCTAATTATACTAGCCTAACATGTAACTCAAATCACACAGCATGGGATAAGGGTTAAACTACTGAACTTGGAATCATAAAGATCTCGGTTCAAATCCTACTTCTGACACTTCATCGATTTGTTATCCCTCGACTGGAGAGCAGTCTCCAGAGTAGATTGAAATTCCAGTAAAGATAAAATATAGTTTAAAAAACACAACTACGATTATGAGGGCAAATCCTGTGGAGTTGGGGACGAGAACTTGTCCTTAAAGAATTGGCTAAGGACAAGAAGGGGAAAGATGGAGGGAAATTGCCAGGTGTCCAAGGCTTAAAGAGAATGTGGTACTTCCCAAGTACCTAGAAGTCAATGTCATACAATGAACCCACAAGCATTTAATGGGCTCCTGCTGTGTGCTATGCACTGTGCTACAAAATGGAGTTAGTCTGGGGAAAAGAGACTGGAATGGAGATTAGAATGGGATAGGAAACCCCCTTTAGAAATACAGGTTAGCACTTTCTCTGCAATTTATTATCTTAGAAAGCTGTCTAGGGTACCAAGCAGTTTGATGACTTGTACAGATTGATACAGTCAAAGTGAATCAGAGGTAAGACTTGAACTCAGGTAAAATGCTAAGGATTGTTACCTATCCCAAGGTAACTCTCTAATACTAATTGAACTCTTTCTTCCATCTTTCCTGCCTTTCTTTTTTTTTTCTTTGAAGATTTTCATTTCTGACCTCCAACCTATCCTAAAGAAGAAGTAGTACTATGAAAGACATACATCGGGGGCAGAGCCAAGATGGCGGAGTAGAAGCATGACCTTCTAGCAGCTCTGGCTTCCACCTTCCCCAATCCATGTAAAAAGGGGACTCTAAACAAACTTTGGAGCTGCGGAACCCACAAAATGACACAGAGAAGCTAACCTCCCGCTGAGGACAGACAAGCAGGCTGGCAGGAATACAGCGCAGCGCTCTGGGAGCTGAGCCCAGCCCCACGCCGAGGCTTTAGCTCCAGGGCGGGTTTGACCAGCTGAGCCAGAGGGAATCCAGATCAGCAGCAGCTATGCCCATTTCCAGATTTATCAACACATAGACGCGAAGGACAAAGTGAGAGGTCAGTACAGTCTGGACTTTGGGACCAGTAAGTGGGAGTGCATGGCTTTTACCGCCAGGGCAGAAAGCCGCTGAGACACCAGCACAGCCAGCCAGTGCCACGTGGTGGCTTCAGCTCTTGGCCTGCAGAGTGTAGGGGGACCAAGCACCAGTCTGAGGGGTAATTGCTCTTGCTTTAACATGCTTGGATCTGGATTGCAATCTAGGGTGAAGGTCCTGGGGTGTTTGTCCAGCTTGCCAGAGCGTGTGGAGACCTCAGAGAGGGCATCGATCTAATACCTCCGGTAGCTGAGAAAACCCCAGCGTTTGGGACAAAAGCTCCCCTGTCTGGTGGCAGAGTCCTACTGTGGCAAAAAGCCCAAAAGTCAAATCATTGAGTGGCAAAATGAGCAGGCAAAGGAAACAAAGCAGACAGAAGATTCCAACATTACACTCCTATTTTGGGGATAAGAAGGAGCAAGGCATGGAACAGGAGGAAATCAGTGAAGTCAGAACTCCTGCACCAAAAGCTTCAAAGGAAAATACAAGCTGGTTACAGGCCATAGAGGACCTTAAGAAGCAGATAAGAGAAGTGGAGGAAAAACTGGGAAGAGAAATGAGAACAATGCATGAAAATTATGAAATGAGAGTCAACAGCCTGACTGAGGAAAACCACACCTTAAAAAACAGACTAACTCAAATGGCAGAGGAGGCCCAAAAAGGCAATGAGGAGAAGAATGCCTTAAAAAGCCAAATTTGCCTGATGGAAAAAGAATCTCAAAAACTCAATGAGGAGAATCATTGCTTCGAATTAGATTGGAGCAAATGGAAGCTAATGACTTTATGAGAAATCAAGATACTGTTAAACAGATCCAAACAAATAAAAGAATAGAAGGCAATGTGAAATATCTCATGGGAAAAACCACTGACCTGGAAAATACATCCAGGAGAGATAATTTAAAAATTATTGGATTGCCTGAAAGCCATGACCAAAGTAAGAACCTAAAAATCATCCTCCAGGAAGTTCTCAAAGAAAACTGCCCTGATGTTTTAGTACCAGAGGGCAAAATAGAGGTTGAAAGAATCCACTGATCACCTCCTGAAAAAGATCCCAAAAAGAAAACTCCTAGGAATATTATAGCCAGGTTCCAGAATTCCCAGATTAAGGAGAGAATATTACAAGCAGCCAGGAAGAAACAATTTGCATATTGTGGAAACACAATCAGGATAACCCAGGATCTGGCAGCTTCTACACTGAGGGATCGAAGGGCTTGGAATATGATATTCCAGAGGGCAAAGGAGCTGGGATTAAAACCAAGAGTCACCTACCCAGCAAAAATGAGTACCATGTTTCAGGGGAAAATATGGTAATTCGGTGGAATAGAGGACTTTCAAGGATTCTTGCTGAAAAAACCAGAGTTGAATAGAAAATTTGACATTCAGATACAAGAAGCAAGAGAAGCATGAGAAGGTAAACAGGGAAAAGGTATCATAAGGAACTTATCAAAGTTGAACTATTAACATTCCTACATGGAAAAACAATAATCGTAACTTATGAAACTTTTCTCAGTAGTTGAAGGGATTAGAAATATATATATATATATTTGTCTATATGTGAGGGTATATGGGCATATGAATACATATGTGAATGTACGTATATATGTTTCCAGGTATACATAGATAGAGGGCACAGGTCCAATTTAATAGGAAGGAATGATACTTAAAAGGTGAAATTAAGAGGTGAGAGGAATATAATGAGAGGAGATGGGGAGAGACAGATTGGGGTAAAGTATCTCATACAGAAGAGGCAAGGGAAAATGGTTACAATGGAGGGGAAGAATAGGAAGGCAAAAGGGAATGGGTCAACCTTATTCCCATTGAATTTGGCTTGAAGAGGGAGTGAAATACACACTAAATGGGGATCTCACCCTACAGGAGAATAGGGGGCTAAGGAGATAACAGGGGGGATGATAGAAGGGAGGGTAGGCTGGGGGGGCGGGAGGTTGGAAGCACTCACTTTTGAAAATAGGTAGGATCAAAGTGGAGATTAGAGCAGGCGGGAGGTGGGATGGGAGGGAGGGAAGTGTAATCAGTCTTTTACAATGTATTTACTATGTTATTGTTTTGCATTAGCACACATGTGCAACCTATACTGAACTGCATATCTTCCCAGTAGGGGTGGGTGACGGGGAAGGAGGGGAATGAATTTGGAATTGAAATTTTTTAAATCAAATATGTATATACATATATGTATATATGTGTGTGTGCATATATATATATATATATATATATATACTATTATTAATACCATCTTACATGTAATTGGGAAATGGGATGTGCAGGCACTGAGGCATAGAAATCCACTGGAAAAGTGGAAAGGTGTATGAGGAAAAATGTGGGAGAGAGCAGATTGGAGGAGGGGATATCCGGTGGGACTGCTATTTTGGGGCAGTGGGTGGGGGAGAAATGGGGAGAAAATTTGTAACTCAAAATTTGGCAGAAATGGATGATATAAATCGGAAGTTAATAAAGCATTAAAAAAAATAAAAAGAAAGACATACATCATTCTCACTGTCAGCAGCATCAAAAGCTACCACATGCCATCAGTGGGCAGGTTATCCAGTCTAGCAAAAGCACCAAGGCCTCCTGAAGGAGAGACAGGCATGCATCAGTCAAGTTAAATCATCACCTCTATCACCACCTTGACTTCCCATCAGACCCTGATGGAGACAGCCTGGGGCCTGTAAGCCATGAATGCAGGGAAAACAAGCCTCACCCAGATCATCAGCTCTTCTTCCAGCCCCACCTCCCCTTCCACTTGCTAACATCCAGGAAAGCAGCACCTATGAAGAAAGGGACCAGTCATCCCCAGTAACTGCAAATACCGGCCAGCTTGGGATAGGCAAACTGGCCTTACTTAAGCATCAAGTCACCCTCAGGTAGAACAGGAATGTGTGAGAGATTAAAAATACTACCTTGATATCCTTTCAGGTCCCAATAGAAACAGCCCATGAGCCACTCCCATAACATAACTCCCATAACGCCCAAACCAGCAGCCTGAGACTGAAAGTCATCCTCTAGTGAAGCAATCCCTTTGATGATGGAACCAGGCAATTGCTTCTGCAGGTGCTGCTGCCTCATGAAGACCCAGAAAAGAATTCACCACCAAAGCCCTTGCCACCATCAATCGATTCAACATCAGAAAGCGATATGGTCTTATCAATGGAAATAACATTAAAGAAGAATCATGACCATTTTTATGCTTCTGTACCCTAAGTACCATGGGACTTTACAATTTGACTCAGCTGAAACCTGCTGTATAAGTTGTTCCCCCTCTAGAATGTGATCTCCTAGAGAACAGAGATTGTCTTCACTTTTCTATTTGGATCCGAGGGCTTGGCTCAATACATTGTGCAAAGTGGTCACTTAATAAAATGCCTTTTCTTTCATACAAAAAAAGAAAGAAAGAAAAGAAGGAAGGATGGAAGGAAGGAAGCAAGAAAGGAAAGAAGGAAGGACATATATGAATTAGTGTAAAGTGAAATAAAACCAGGAAAACATACACTCAGTGAATACAATAATGAAGAAAGAAAGAATAACTACAAAACAATCACAAAATGAATGCTGCAGATTTATAAAGAAAAAATTTATCTCAAAAGAAAAGATATTAAAACACATGCACACTTTTTTGAGATTGAGTATCATCTCCCTATTGCACTAAAGGTGGAAGTTCAGTAGCCACTAACAGACCCAACCCCAATAGTGATCAGCACAGGGATGCAGAGGCAGACCAGGAAGGTGCGGGCGTGACCAGCAGACACAGAGGAAGGCCAAGAAGGCATGGTGCCTGGCAGATGCAGGCCTGGAAGGGGCCTGATCAACTCAGAGAACAAGTCTTCCCACCAAACTCAAGGTCCACTACCAGGCCTATCACCAAAGGGCTGGGACTGGAAAGAGCAAGGTAAAAGCAAATACAGGGGCCCCTGTCCTGGTCAGGAAATACTCCTGGGGCTACCACTTCATAGCCCAGAAATTTTTTTTAAAAGCCCCTTTCAGGACCTCCAAAGGCTAGGATAACAGAGTGAACCTAACTTGCTCCAAACCCCTCTCTGATGCTGAAAACATAGTAACTCTTGCCCCAGGGCAAAACCCTTTACAGTAAAGGCTTGGGATACTAGAGGAAGGGCGTGGCTAGGACCCTGCCTCAAAATGGGTAGAAAGCAGACTAAAAAGACAAAGACTCTGGAGACCTACTATCCTAAGAGGGAGGAACCAAAATCAGAGGGAGACAATGTGGACTCCACACCCAAAGCTGAAACCTAAACAGGGAATGGGTCCCAAGCACAGAAAGCTCTCCTATATGAGATCAAAAGGAACTTTGAAAACAAAATGAGAGAGATAGAAGACAAAATGTATAATTGTCTCAAAACCAAAATAGCAAAATTAGAAAAACATTATAATGAGGAAACAGCTCTCTAAAAAGAAAAGTGTATGATATGGAAAAGGAGCTCCAAAAATTAACAAAGGAAAATGATTTGCTAAAAACTAGAATCAACCAAATGGAAACAAATAACTCTATTAGGAACCAAGATTTAGTCAAGCAAAACAAAAGGAATGAAAAATTAGAAAAAGAGGTAAAATACCTCAAAGAAAAAATAACTGAGCTGGAACTCAGATCCAGGAGAGATAATCTGAGAATCATAGGCCTACCAGAAAATCATGATGAAAAAATGAGCCTGGACGACATTCTCCAAGAGCTCATTAAGGAAAACTGCCCTGAGATACTAGAACCTGAGGGTAAAATAGAAATCGAGAGAACCCACTGGACACCTGCTGAAAGAGATCCCAAACTGAAAAGTCCTCGAAACATTGTGGCCAAACTCCAGAACTACCAGATAAAAGAGAAAATACTTCAAGCGTCCAGAAAAAAACAATTCAAATATCAAGGGTCCACAGTGAGGATTGCACAGGATATGGCAGCCTCTACACTGTAAGATCGGAGGCAGTGGAATACAATTTTCCGGAAGGCAAAAGAACTCAGGTTACAACCAAGGATCACCTACGCAGTGAGACTGAGCATATTCTTCCAGGCAAAGAGATGGTCATTCAATGATATAACAGAGTTCCAGACTTTCTTGATAAAAAAGCCAGAACTCAATGGAAAATTCAACCTCCAATTACGAGATGCAACAGTGACTTAGAAAAGTAAACAAGGAGAACACACACACACTGCTACTTGATAAGAGCAAACTGGTTATAGACAAATAGAGGGTATAAGTATAAAATACACAAAATGACAATTTAAAAAATCTTATTAAGGGCTACAAAGGGACTGCAATGGAAGAAAGGGAATGAATGAAGTGGAAAAGGGTAAATTATGCCACACAAAGAGGCATAAAAACATTATAGCAGAGGAAAAGAAGGGAGGGAGTTGCGAATCATATAAGCTTTTCCCTCATTGGTTGTGGTACAAGGAGGGAATAACAATCAATTAAGCATAGGACTCTATGGAGAAGAAATGCAAAAAGTATCATTTTAGAGGGAAAGAGGGGAGGGAGAGGAACTTCGCATGAGATTTGTTCCTGACGCCCTTGGTGCAAAGAAGAAATAACATACTTCATTAAGTATAAAAATATCCTACAGGCAGTAGGAGGGGGAAAGGGCTATGAAAGGTGGGTGGGAGTGGTTTGTAGGGAGGGAAGAAGGAAGGGGAAAGGGAAGGAAAAGGGAGAGGGGATGATAAGGGAACAATGAGGGAGGAGGTGGTCAAAAGGAAAATTATTAAGAGAAGGAAGGGAGAAAGGGAGGGAAATATGAATATTAACAGGGGCGGGAATAGGATGGAGGGAAAGTAACAAATAACAATCATAACTGTAAATGTGAATGGAACAAACTCTCCCATAAAACGGAGATGGATAGCAGAATGGATTAGAAATCATAATCCTACAATATGCTGTTTACAAGAAACACATCTGAAACAGATGGATACACACGGTAAAGGTAAAAGGCTAGAATAAAATATATAGAATAAAATATATAAAAAATATAGCTGAGGCATGATAGAATAAAATATATCATGCCTCAGCTAAAGTAAAAAAGCAGGGGTAGCAATCCTTATCTCAGATAAAGCAAAAGCAAAAGTTGACCTTATTAAAAGAGATAAGGAAGGAAACTATATCCTGTTAAAGTCACCATCGAAAATGAAGCAATATCATTACTTAACATATATGCACCAAGTGGTGTAGCATCCAAATTCCTAGAGGAGAAGGTAAAGGAATTAGAGGAAGAAATAGATAGCAAAACTATGCTAGTGGAAGACCTTAATCTCCCCCTCTCTGAACTTGATAAATCCAACCTCAAAATAAACAAGAAAGAATTTAAGGAGGTTAACAGGATTTTAGAGAGGATAGGTATGATAGATCTCTGGATAAAACTGAATGGCGATAAAAAAGAATATACTTTCTTCTCAGTGGTGCATGGTACATACTCAAAAACTGACCACATTCTAGGGCATAAAAACATCACAATTCTATGCAGTAAGGCAGAAATATCAAATGCATCCTTTTAAGATCATGATGCAATAAAAATTATATGCAATAAAGGGCCAGGGAAAGATTGGAATTTAAACAACTTAATCCTAAAGAATGGGTGGGTCAAACAAGAAATTATAGAAACAATCAGTAATTATATTCAAGAGAATGATAATAAGGAGACAACATATGAAAAATTGTGTGATACATTAAAGGCAGTTCTTAGGGGAAGTTTTATATCCCTGAGTGCATACATGATTAAATTAGAGAAAAGGAAGCTCAACGAATTGGGCATGCAATTAAAAAACCTAGAAAAAGAACAAATTCAAACTCCCCAATTAAATACTAAATTAGAAATATTGAAAACCAAAGGAGAGATTAATAAAGTTGAAATTAAGAAAACTACTGAATTAATAAATAAAACCAAGAAATGCTTTTATGAAAAAAAACAAAATCGATAGACCCTTAGTCAATATGATAAAAAAAAGAAAGAAGAAAACCAAATTATGAGTATCAAAAATGAAAAGGGTGAATCTACCTCCAATGAAGAGGAAATCAAAACAATAATTAGGAATTGTATTTGCCAATTCTATGCACATAAATTTCACAATTTTAGGGAAATGGATGAATATTTACAAACATACAAGTTGCCCAGATTAACTGAAGAGGAAGTAAATTACTTAAATAACCCCATCTCAGAAAAAGAAATTGAAGAAGCCATCAGTCAATTGCATAGGAAAAAATCTCCAGGGCCAGACGGATTCACTAGTGAATTCTATCAAACATATAAAGAACAATTTATTCCAATACTCTACAGTCTATTTGGGAACATTAGTGAAGAAGGAGTCCTACAAAATTCTTTTATGACACAAATATGGTACTGATACCAAAATCAGGAAGAGATAAAACACAGAAAGAAAATTATAGACCAATCTCCCTCATGAATATAGATGCAAAAATTCTAAATAAAATTCTAGCAAAAAGACTACAGCAACTTATCTCAAGAATAATACACTTTTATCAGGGAGGATTTATTCCGGGAATGAAAGTATTTTTTAATATTAGGAAAACCATCAGTATAATTGATCATATCAACAATAAAACTAGCAGAAAATACATGATCATCTCAATAGATGCAGAAAAGGCTTTTGACAAAATACAACATCCATTCCTATTAAAAACATTAGAAAGTATTAACAATAAGAATAATAAGAAAGAGCCTTCCTTGAAATAATAGGTAGCATCTATTTAAAGCCATCAGCAAGTATTATATGTAAAGGGGAGAAGTTAGAAGCATTTCCCATAAGATCAGGGGTGAAACAGGGGTGTCCACTATCACCCCTCTTATTCAATTTGGTACTAGAAATGTTAGCAGTAGCAATTAGAGAAGAAAAAGAAATGAAAGGAATCAAATTAGGCAAAGAAGAGACCAAACTATCACTCTTTGCAGATGATATGATGATATACTTAGAGTATCCTAGAGAATCAAGTAAAAAACTACTTGAGACAAATAAATTTGGCAAAGTTGCAGGATATAAAATAAATCCACATAAATCCTCATCATTCCTATATATTTCCAATGAAATTCAACAGCAAGAGATAGAAAGAGAAATCCCACTTAAAGTTACTGTAGACATTATAAAATATCTGGGAATCTACCTGCCAAAACAAACCCAGGACCTATATGACCACAACTACAAAAGTCAGATCTGACTAATTGGGAAAATATCAATTGCTCATGGCTGGGTCGAGCTAACATAATAAAAATGACAATTTTGCCTAAACTGAATTATATATTTAGTGCCATACCAATTAATTTACCAAAAAAACTACTTTATAGAGCTAGAAAAAAATACCAACAAAATTCATTTGGAACAATAAACAGTCTAGAATATCAAGGGAATTAATGAAAAGAAATGCTAGGCAAGGTGTACTAGCTATACCAGATTTCAATCTGTATTATAAAACATCAGTCATCAAAACTACTTGGTATTGGCTGAGGAATAGAGTGGATCAATGCAATAGATTAGGCACATGCAATTCAGAAGTCAATGACTATAGAAATCTATTGTTTGATTAACCCCTAGACCCTGGTTTTTGGGATAAGATCTCACTATTTGACAAAAACTGCTGAGAAAACTGGAATATAGTATGGCAGAAACTGGGCATAGACCATTATCTAACACCATATACCAAAATCAAGTCTAAATGGGGGCATGATATAGGTATAAAGGTTGATACTGTAAGCAGTGTCACACAAGGAATAGTTTACCTATCAGACTTGTGGAGAGGAAAAGACTTTATGACTAAACAAGAATTAGAGAAAATTGTAAAATGTAAAATGGATAATTTTGACTACAAGAAATCGAAAAGCTTCTGTACAAACAAAGCCAATGTAACCAAGATTAAGAGGGAGGTGGGAAATTGGGAAAGAATCTTTACAACCTAAGTCTCTGACAAAGGACTCATTTCTAAAATATACAGAGAATTGAGTCAAATGTATAAGAATACAAGTCATTCCCCAATTGATAAATGGTCAAAGGATATGAACAGGCAGTTTTCAGAGAAAGAAATTAAAGATATCTATGAGCACATGAAGAAATGCTCTAATTCACTTGATTAGAGAATGCAAATCAAAACAACTCTGAGTACCACTTCTCACCAGTCAGATTGGCTAAGATGACAAAACAGGAAAATGACAAATACTGGAGAGGATGTGGGCAAATTGGAACACTAATGCATTGCTGGTGGAGTTGTGAACTGATCCAGCATTTCTGGAGAGCAATCTGGAATTATGCCCAAAGGGCTATAAATACTTTCATACCCTTTGATCCAGCAATACCACTCCTAGGGTTATATCCCAAAGAGATCACAGAAATGGGAGAAAGACCGATATGTACAAAAATGTTTATAGCAGCTCTCTTTGTGGTAGCAAAGAATTGGAAATTAAGGGGGTTCCCATCAATTGGGGAATGGCTGAACAAGTTGTGGTATATGCATGTTATGGAATACTATTGTGCTATAAGAAACGAGGAGTAGACAGTCTTCATATTTACCTGGAGAGGCTTATGTAAACTGATGCTGAGTGAGAAGAGTAGAACCAGGAGAAATTTGTACACAATTATAGACACAATGTATGTGTGATGACCAGCTTTGATAGACTGGACTCTTTTCAGCAATGCAGTGATATAAGTCAATCCCAAAGGACTCATGATGGAGAGAAATATGTGCATCCAGAGAAAGAACTAAGTTTATATCTGGGTGGAAGCAAAATACCTGATCTTTTCCCTTCTCTTATTTGGTTTTATGTCTTCTTTACCATTTTTCATTCCATCTGATACAATCCATCTTTATAACCTGACTAATGTATAATGTGAAAGTATTTACAGATCCTATACTTGACGATAAGCCGCTATGGGAGAAAGGGGAAGGAGGGGAACAAAATGTGAAACTCAAGGAATTGTGGAATTGAATCCTGTAAACTAAAAGGAAACAAACAAATTAATTAAAAAAATAAAAAATTTAAAAAAGAGTATACCTACTGATGACACCACAATCTTGTGAGACAGGTAGGGTAGATATGAGAATTGCCACTCTCAGACATGTGGAAACTGAGGTTCAAACAAGTTATGGCTTCCCAATGTTCAGCAACCTAGTAAGAGATAGAGTTAAACCCTGAACCTTAGAAATAAATCTTGTTCATATTTCATAATATCACATTAATGACCTGGAAAAAGACACTTCTCTCTGGGCCATATCTATGAAATAAATGGGTTGCTGCAATAGATTATCTCCAAGGTCCTTTCAAATTTCCAATCTATAATCGCATCATTTTCCTCAATTATATTGTGCTTATTTATATAGTCAATGATTCTGTACTTCATTGTTAAGAAGGAAAATATTATATAAGCATGAAACACAATTATAATAATAACTGCCTATGTCAAATTTATCAAATGAAGATACTGGCACAATATTCATTCATAATGAGGTGTTTCATGTTTAATCAACAGGTCCATAATTCTTTTTGATTTGCTTCAATAATTCCAGTGTAGATATTGAATATAATTACTTTTTTTTAGATCTCTCAGTGGCCCAAGGGTGTAGAAACTATTATTATCACTGGAAGAAACTGAGGTAGACAAAAGTTATGGGAGTAACTCTGGGTCACACAACTAGTAAGTATCCAAGACAGGATTTTAACTCATGTCTTCCTGACTCCAGGGCAACTTGGTTGCACAGTGGATAGAGCTCTGCTCCTGCCTTAAGCATTTACCAGCTGTGTGACCTTGGGCAAGTCATTTGACCGTATTTGCTTCAATTTCCTCATCTGTAAAATGTCCTGGAGAAGGAAAGGCAAACCACTCCAGTATTTTTGTCAAGAGAATCCCAAGCAGGGTCACCAAGTGTCAGACATGACTGAAATGATTCAGTAACAACAACTTCCTGATTCCAGGTCCAATGCTCTAAATACTGCTCCACCCATCAGTGTTGGTTCCTGAACTCTGGACTCTGGCATGTGAATTCTGGTGAGAGATGATCTCTCCTTATCTCCTTCTCATGCATATGATCATAGCTGAATTTTAAGTATCTCATGTTATACATAAGTTATTTTTGTAGATGTGTCCATGTGTTTTAAGCTAATTACTTCACCCTCCCCCAATTTATTAATCTATATTTTAGTGATGTGTGGAAGAAATAAAGATATTATTTGTTTTGCAAGAAAAAAAAATAGTGATCAGCACAGAAACTTGACCTGCTCCATTTCCAACACGGGCCAGTTGACCCCTCTTTAGCGCGATGTCTTGCTACTCTCAGGGGCTCCCCATATTGATGCCAGGCTTAGTGGGGACACTAGATCAATATATCCCACTATAGCTCAGAACCCCCAAACTCAAGCAATCCACCAGTAGCTTGGGCCTCTATGCCAAGCTCCTTCACCCTTTTTCATTAATAAATGAACAAAGCATTTATCAAATGCTCACTGTGTGCAATGAGTGTGGAATATTTTATATTATATCAGGTTTTTTGATGCATTGATGGGTTATATTTAATTTTTTCTCTTCCTCCTCTTATTCCTTTTTTTTAAAAAGAATTTGTCATAACACAGTGATGTCAAACACAAATAGACACAGAAATCACTAAATCATACATAAGGATCCCTGTGAATTTATTTTGTTAAATATTTCCCAATTACATTTTCATCTTGTTCAGGCCCACTCAGGAGTGTTGTAGCCAGCGAGCTGAGTATTTGACACTTTCTTGTAAGGGATGACTTTCTAGATAAGAGAGGAAAAAATACAGGGAGAAATATAGGTGTTATAAAAATGAAATAAAACCCCCCAAAATGGATTTTGTAGTAGCTGCTTTTTAACGGAATTAAGTCTGAAAGCACTATCTTCCTGCAAATGATACTGCTCTGGGTCACAGAGAGGTTGGTGCCTGGGGCAAGGAGTCTCCTGAAGAATGGATGTCTTCTAGACAAAGCTGGATAACAAATAGGCAGATCACTCCTTATGGGAAAAAGCTAGGAAGGCTTCCTACACCCAAGGAAGATTGCTTTCTAGTTCAATGGCTGGGTGTGTTAAGGGCTTCTCCTTTTTAAATAAGATACAGAAAACCTTAGATCTTTAAAATAAGGAGAGAATGCCAGAGCCCATTATTCCTATAAGGAAGAGACAGCCCCTTAGCTAAGGACTCCATGTGAAACTGTAACCAGATTCCACAGGTTCATTCCTCAGAGGAAGCAGACAGCAGCGGCTAGCAATGACTGCCAGAGCAGTAAGTCATACAAGACCAGAAACAGGCAGCCTTGGCAGGAGTGACAGTAAGTGATCATACCACCAGAAGACATGAGTAGCCCTGCAGTATCAGAGAAAGAAGCAGTCCAAACACTGGTGTGCCTTGGCCACATGCGTTTCCTATGGGTCTTCTACACATATGCCCCATATGTGTGTCTAATATACTCATTGATGGTATATGAATTTGTAAGAGAGTGTGTCCTGAGTTCTTGTGGGGAGGGTTTTATTGCTATTTTTTAAACTATGCTTTTTAATTAAATGCCTTTGCTTTGAATTAATTGTGTCATTTTGCTAACTAATAAATGTTAACACTTATGTGAGGACCCATGAGCTATGGTTTCGAGTACATGTGGGCCCACAGATGGCTTTAAATTTAGGGCAACCTTATCTAGGCAACCCATATGTAAGGAGGAGTGGGGAGCCCCAAGTAACACCTGGGGCAATTCACTGAAGTTTGCCAAGTATGGTCACCTTCAAGATTTGATTTCAGAGTCCATCTTGCACAAAAATCACAACCCAGGGGTCTACTTTGGATACCTGAAATTATACCATTAGAGAATGTATCCTAAACTTGTAGTCACAGAATCCTAGTATTTGAAGAAAATTTAGGGATCACCTAAGCAGCATGATATAATTAAAAGAACACTGGACTTAGAGTCAAAAGATTCACGTTTGAATCATCTGTCAACTCAATGACATAGGGAACATCCTATCACCTTTCCGAGCCTCAGCTTCCTCACCTAGAAAATAAAGAGGATACATTAAGTTTCAAAGGTCCCTTTCTACTCTATAGTTAAAAAGTGGAAAGGGAGGGCAGGCAGCTAGAGTTCAAACTCCTCACTGCAAAGAATAGGGGGCTGAGGCTTAGAGAGAATGACCTACTAAAGGTTACAATGACAGAACCAAGACTTGATTTGGAATCTCCCGACTCCCCCTTTTTGAACTGTCCAATATTGCTATTCTCAACTCCACAACATGACCTTATTTTTTCAGTGTGTTCAAGCTTCATTTGTGTAACCAGTGTAATCATAGGGATCACTGGGTTCAATCTCTTCCTCCTACGATCTCTTCTAGCTCAAAGATTCTATAATTCAAACCTTCTGAACCACATGTGCTCTTTGGAAGAAAGACAGAAGAAATGAGTCTGTCCAATTTCCAATATTCCCTACCCATCAAGGAACTCAAACATTATTTACTCTATCAAAACCATAGATGATAGGAACATATTCAAGGCAGTAGCAAATGCAAATGTATTGAATGACCAGCCCACTGTGAATGCCTCCCTCTTAAAATTTAAATAGATAAATGTATACCACTTACAATTTTCCTTCAATAGAGCTCTAGCTGAGAGAAGCATTGTAAATATGCTTAAACAAAGTAGGAAAGAAAAAAAACCATAAAAAATAGGAAAGAGAACATTACTATCAGCAGCAAACATAAAACCATTTCATAACAATTGGTTTAGCCAATGTCTATGATGACTACATGGAATAGATTATAAGAAATTGGCCTCGATTGAATATGACAAACCACATATTGTTTTACTATACTTTGTTTCCATCATGGGCCTCCGAGGGATAGAGCATCATTGCCAGTCGAAGTTAAGGTCCAACAGGAACCCAGAAGGCTTTTAGAACCCAGAGCAGGCATGTGATTAAGGCGGCTTATCAACAACAGAACTGATTCATAAAGTCGATTTAGATGTGGTTACTTGGTTCAAGCTGCAGAGAACTGACCTGCATGTAACACACAAGGTACTCTGATAGAAAACCACAGGAAATGCATGGAAATAGAAAGCTACCTAAATGCTCACTGTAATAAATCCCTATTTTATATTTTAAGACATTAAGGCTCTGAGCACCTTTACTGCCTCCAATGTTCAACTGAAGCCTGTTCTAATTGCGTATTTGTCAAGTGAGAAAATAGACTTGTTATTGATTTTTAGTTACAGAACTAGCAACAGAAGCAGCCGGGGACCAAATATATTACCCAGAGTGACCTTTCTTCTTCTTCCTCTTCTTCTTCTCCTTCCCCCCTAGCATTTCTATTTCAAGCCAATTTCAGGATGACAATTTTTCTCTGTTGAGCCAGAGACAGCTCAGCAAATGGACAGGGAAATTTTAGTCACAGGAGATTAGTTAAATGAATTCCAACTTTGCATTGTATCATCTTCACCTTTTCTCCTTCTGATGTCTCTTGCTCTCTCAACCCTACCCCTCTCAAAAAAAAAGCCACAAAATTGGACGAGTAATTGATCAGGCTGTTCTATACACGCCCCATAATGAGACCTTAACAATTGTCTGGCATACCATGTCAGAACAGTAGGCTCTACCAGGTTGGCAACTTACATCCTAAAAAGAGCTAGGTCTGGTTACTGTATCATTCAAGTCTTCATACGAGGCATTATCATTTGTGTGTGTCACATCAATGGGTGGCACCCTGAAAGACACTGGATCCTTTTTTGCTCCCTCTCTGCTTTTGAGAGGAACACCAAAAGACGATTAACCACCACACTGACAGAATCCTAAGGCCTGCATGTTGTTTCTTTAAAGGGTTTTGATGCTATTTTCTCCCTCTCTTTCCTTCTTCATTTCTTTTCTTCCTTCTTTCTCTAAAAGCTGACCTGATATAAATGGTTAAACGGAACTGAGATATTGATCAATGGCCCCTAAAATCAAGGGAGCACAAAAGTAGGGGCTCTAGCCAATGGCAAAGAAGATCAGATGTCCCCCTCATGGTATTGGAGAACTCTGGCAAAAGACATAATATAATAGACTTGGTCCTTAAAGAGTGAGGCCAGAGCAAACCCATGTTACTTTATAAATGCTTGTTGACTAACTTACCTAGAATAGGCCTTTGTGCACAACAGATATTTAATATAAGTTTGCCAAATTACATTGCATTGGAAGAAAGAATTTATCATATCTGAGTAAATTCTTCACTTCTAGAGATACCCCCAAGCAAAGGAAATAGTGAACTTAGCCCTTTTGTTAGGAAAGGTTTCTGTTTCAGCTTGGTACAGCAGAAAAAGCATTGGTTCTGGGATCTGAGAACCTAAGTTCAAATCCTGCCTCAGCTGCTTACTTCCTGTGTAAACTTTGATTTGTCACTGAACCTCTCTGGGTTTTACTTTCTACATTTGTAAAAATGATTAGGTTGGGTTAGACGGCATCCAAACCTTCCGCGCTTGAACTATCAACCAGAAACCCTTCCAAATACATGATAAGCTCACTCATAGCCTAACAACTTTGCACAGCAAGCATTTCACATAAAAATACACTGTATTCTTTACACAAACAAAACTAATAACTCGGTTACAAAATCACCCATTCTGAGCACCTGCACAGTGGGCAACAGTCGAAATTCTGATAATCAAAATCTCAGAGGCGCTTTCAATAAATATTAATGATGAGCAGCGCAAGGTAGAATCTGTAGGTCCTGGGGAGATGATGGAAAGGAGATCTGGAAATATAACCGTATCTAAAAATTCCTAATAGCCTCTACTGTAGTGTGCCCCCATGTGGAAGGAAGAATCCCCAATGCCAGAGCTGGAATAATGAAATGGAAACTGGTATTTCTGCAAATATGTTTTCCCCTAAAAGTAAATCTCATTATTTCCAAGAGTAGCTTTGTTTGAGTTCATGACGGTAAAATTAAACCAATTAATAATCATGGGGGGTTTTACATTGTTTTCCCCCACAAGAATGAACATAAACTCACAATACTGTCATGCAAAACCTAGGTAAAGCCATGAGGGGGGGGGGGGGGGGGGGGGGGGGGAGAGGGTGTCACAGTTTGCTGCAAGAATGGCAGACAAGTATGGAAAACATTCCTATTTTCACACTGGCACATTGAAGTAGTCCTGCTATTATTCACAGATGGATTTTGAACATCCACTAAAAAACCTTCCTCAGCTCTTCAATGTGTAATGGCTGTGCGACTTTGTGGTCTTGCTGGGTCATTACTGCAAAGTGTAGCAGCAAGCACCCCAGCGTTCCCAGGGAGGCTGCCAGCACAGGTTCTTGGATCTGCTTTGATAAAGGAAAGCAACTCAAAATGGGTTAACAAACTTACTTTAATCAGTCAAATATGTATCATTTACCTAGTTCAGGGGAAAAAGGTCAGCACCCTGAACTTCAAAGTATACAGGCAGAATTATCAAGACAGAAACAGATCAAGTAGACATTTCCAAACTGTCCAACCATTACATCCATACCAAATCAACATCTGGGTTTCAAAGCCGGGAGGATCTGGACAACGGCTTTCCAGAGTTTCATCTGATCAAATCACAGAACACTTCTCAAAGCGAGCCCCAAAACAAAGCTACAATCAGGGCTTATATAGCCTTCTCCTGGCTCAGAGAATGTAACAACCTTATTGACTCACTGGCAAATCAAGAAGTATCTACCCAAAAAGAAGCCTCCCACCCCAGGCTCCAAGTGCACTTTAGCCTAGGGGCAGGGAAGATCTTTACATTTACATTCCCATTACACAAAGCTGAGCTCTAACAAGTACACTACCTTGGAAAGGCTTTAAATAGGGGCCAGCAATTAATTGGCATCCAGTTACCCACGTAAACAAACACGGGCAGGTTCATTATCCAAGCTCTAGCCACCAAACAAGAAATTTGGGGTCTATAGAAGTGTTCAATTGGTTGAGGGAACAGTAAAACTTAGAGAATAATAAAAACTATTCTACAAAGGGAGCTTAGCCCGAGAAAAATGAGTAGCTCTCATAAATAAATTCCCAAAGTTACAAACAAAAACAATTACAATGAGGAGGGAAAAGGGAGGCTGATTGAAAAGACCAATGTGGCTACTCAAGGAATTCAATAATCAATAAAGATTTAATGATGGATATAGAAGCCAGAAGCAAAAAACAAACAAAAAAAAACTGAGAATAAATAGAAAATAACATGGAGCTCAAAGAAGAGGTCAGGAATGCTATGAATGGGGACTGGTAAGTGTAATGGGAATGGGAATTTGAAGATCTTCTCTGCCCCTTCATAGACCTAGGAGGGAGTTTAAAGACCTTCCCTCTTTTGAAAGTAAACTCTGCCCCCTAATAGGCTGAATGTAGTCACATGGAGCCTGTGATGGAGGGAATTTGCTAAAGGGCAGAGCAGAGCCCACAGGAAGCTTCCCTGCTGTGAAGATAAACTCTGCCCCCTAATAGGCTGAATATAGTCACATGGAGCCTGTGGTGGGAGGAGTTTGATGAAGGAGAGCAGAGTCCACAGGAAGCTAGAAGTCATAGTCAGAAAGACAGTGGGAGAGAGGGGAGGGTGAAGCAAGGAGATAGAGAGGGTTGTGAGTAAATATTGATCTAAGATTGGTTTGTGGGAAGGCCAAAGGCTGCTGTGGCCCTCAGAATTATTATGCCTTCTTAATACCTTTGGTACTATGATGGAATCGGCTTCCTAGTTTTGGGATTGGGTTTTCTGGTGTCTAAATAAATGTTTTAGTTCTGTCTTCTACATGGAAAGTTTGGTATATTTTGTGATCAAACGTCATGCAATATTTATAGTCATGGTCTTGACCATGATCCTGGATACTGTAAATATTGCATTCTCACTACAGTAAGGAATCCCAATGAACTAAAAAAGAGTGCTTTCTATTGTTGTTTTACTATCAGAGCAGCTGTGAAATGGATGGCTGCCCCTGAAGCAGTAAGCTTAGGTACTACTGTCTCTGACAAGTAATGACTGGGTAACTCTGGCCAAGTCACCTAACCTCTCAGTGCTCTAGGCTAGAGGCACCAAACTCAGAGGAAACACTCCAGAGCACAATCCTAAACAGATTAAAATGTAATTGGGAAATATTTAAAAATATAATAGAACACAGATAATGCTGATATATGATTTTTCAAAGCCAACATGCAGCCACAAGGATCCTTCTGCAGAGTTTGGGATTTGCCATTTTTATTTGTTTAATACCATTACTCTAGGGAACTCTCTAAGAAGAGGCTGTGACTTACACTGGCAGAGAGAAGCTTCCTTATCTGTGAATTCCATATACCAATGAAATCACAGATCTAGTAGTTAAGAAAAATATCAAAATAAATAGAAAACAATGTTTAGGGTAGAAAGGACAATAATAAGAGATAAAGGGAAGAAGACTGAACCATTCAACTGTCTGATTCTTTTTGTCCTTGGAGGATGATGCTCTTTGGACTGGGAGGAACAGAACAAAAAAAAAATGGCTAGAAAGAAGTGGAAATCCAAGATAAATGAGGAAATAGTAAGAGAACATCTAGCTCTTCTCAACAGTTAGAAGTACTAGGCCCTAGAGAAACTACAGTCTATGATATGGAAAGAACTGAAAGGTGTGATTGCTGAGAAACTGAGAGTTTTAGAAAATCTTGGAGAACAGATAAAGTTAGAAAAGGGAAGAGGGTATGTACTGTAGACCAGGAAACTTGACCTCTATATCTGAAAAAAAATCTAGAAGCTATGACAGGGCACAAATAGCTAGCATAGTTGATAGAGAGCTGGTTGTGGAATAAGGAAGGCCTAGGTTCAAGTACTGCATCTTATTGCCTAGAAGACTTCATTTCTCAGCCCCCCACCCCCCAGCAACTCTCTGAGCAATTAATTACCAATCTGCTTTGGGTAAAAACATTTCCTCATTGAAGAGATTAGGTTTCTCAATATTCCTTTTGATCCTGAGAGTCTGTAGCACCATTTGGCATCAAGGAAAGGGTTATCCACACTAATGAAAATATAGATCTTTTAAATAGTATTGAGGTAAGGTATTTCAGAGAACAATGGTGACTTATTTCTTTCTGTGGGGATATTATATGTATTTAGAGGGATTTTTTTGTTCCAGAAGATAATTACATTTTGATGTCTCTAAGAGGTCTGTGCATCTTATGAGATACTACTGACCTTGAGAACATCCTTTTGTATCTTGACAGGTGAGACATAGTTAGTAAACATTTATTAAGAGCCTACTATGTGTCACACATTAAGACAAGTTCTGGAGATACAAAGAAAGATAAAAGACAGGCCCTGCTCTTGAAGAACATAAAGTTAAGTTCTGAATAAATGTTTGATGAATTAAAATTGTGGAATTCTAACAATGACCAGACTTGGGAGAATTAATTCAATGATGTAAGACTCCAAGAATCATGGTATCATCTTTAGGTAATATTCTCGCGTCAGGATGGACTTGGTAACACCTCCTAAAGTTGTCCACATCAATAGTACCTGTTTAATAAAAAATAGCTCAATAGCAGAAGCAGGGGTATGAAATTCTTACCAAAATTTTGAATAGATAAATAAGGTCATGATTATTAACTTTAAAAATAATTCACTACAAATTTCTTTTTTTGGCATGGTCTTCTAATAGTATTTTATTTTTCCCTAGTTACATGTCAAAAAAAAATTTTGTAGCATTCATCTTTGACAGATTTTGAGTTCCAAATTTTTCTTCCTCCCTAGCCTCCCCTCTTCTGAAAATGGTAGGCAGTTTGATATAGTTTATATATGTATATCATGTAAAAATATTTCCATATTAGTTACAGTTGTGAAAGAAGAAACAGATTAAAAGAAAAAACAAGAATAAAGTAAGTGAAAAATATACTTCAATCTATATTCAGGGTTCATTTGGACTTTATATGGATATGGACAGCATTTTCCTTCTTGAGTCCTTTATACTTGTCTTGTATCACTGTGTTGCTAAGAAGGGCTGAGTCATTCATAGTTGACCATCACACACTGCTGCTGACATTGTGTACAATGTTTTCCTGTTTCTGCTGATTTCATTTTGCATCAGTTCATACAAGTTTTTCAGGTTTTCTGAAATCTTCCTGTTCATTATTTCTTATTGCACAACAGTGTTCCAGTACATTCATGTACTCTATACATGTACAGTATATCCAGTACCAATGTTCTGTCATTCTCCAATTAATGGGCATACCCTCTAATCTAATATTTTGCCACCATGAAAAGGGTTACTATAAATATTTTTGCACATGTAGGTCTTTTTTTTCTTCCAAATTTCTTTTTTTTTATTTTTATTTTTTTAATGCTTTATTAACTTCTAATTTACATCATTCGTTTCCGCCAGATTTTGAGTTACAAATTTTCTCCCCGTTTTTCCCCCACTCATCCCCCAAAAACAGCAGTCCCACAGGATATCCCCACCTCCAATCTGCTCTCTCCCATATTTTCTCCCATACCCGTTTCAACTTTTCCAGTGGATCTCTATGCCTCAGTGCCTGTATATCTTTTTTTTCGTTAATAACATGTAAGATGGTATTAATAATAGTATATATATATATATATATATATATATATATATATACACACACACACACACACACATATATATATATATATATTTGAATATTTGATTTTAAAACTTTCAATTCCAGATTCATTCCCTTCCCCCCCCCCTGCCACCCACCCCCACTGGGGAGACAAGCAGTTCAGCATAGGTTGTACATGTGCGGCTAATGCAAAACAATAACATAGTAGATGTATTGTAAAAGACTGATTATATTTCCTTCCCTCCTATCCCACCTCCCACTTGTTCTACTCTCTACTTTGATCCTGTCCCTTTTCAAAAGTGGGTGCTTCCAACTTCCCTCCCCCCCCCAGCCCGCCCTCCCTTCCATCATCCCCCCTCACATCCCCTTCCCCCCCCCCTTCTCCTGGAGGGTGAGATCTCCTATTTAGTGTGTATTTCCCTCCCTCCTCAAGCCAGATTCAATAGGAATAAGGTTGACCCATTCCCTTTTGCCTTCCTATTCTTTCCCTCCATTGTAACCATTTTCCCTTGCCTCTTCTGTATGAGATAGTTTGCCCCACTCTGTCTCTCCCCATCTCCTCTCATTATATTCCTCTCACCTCTTAATTTCACCTTTTAAGTATCATCCCTTCCTGTTAAATTGGTCCCGTGCCCTCTATCTATGTATACCTGTAAACGTATATACACACATTCACATATGTATTCATATGCCCGCATACCCTCATATAAAGACATATACATATATATATATATATATACACATATATATATTTCTAATCCCTTCAACTACTGAGAAAAGTTTCATAAGTTACAATTATTGTTTTTCCATGTAGGAATGTTAATAGTTCAACTTTGGCCAGGTGGCTCAGCAGGCAAGAGCACCAGCCCCCGTGCCGGGACGACCCGGATCAAATCCGGGCCCAGACACCCAGCACCGCGCCCAGAAACAACAACTGGCCGTGTAACCCCGAGCAAGCCACTCAACCTCGATTGCTTTAAACAAAAAAATAGTTCAACTTTGATAAGTTCCTTATGATTTCCTTTCCCTGTTTACCTTCTCATGCTTCTCTTGCTTCTTGTATCTGAATGTCAAATTTTCTATTCAACTCTGGTTTTTTCATCAAGAATACTTGAAAGTCCTCTATTCCACTGAATGACCATATTTTCCTCTGAAACATGATACTCAGTTTTGCTGGGTAGGTGACTCTTGGTTTTAATCCCAGCTCCCTTGACCTCCAGAATATCACATTCCAGGCCCTTTGATCCCTCAGAGTAGAAGCTGCCAGATCCTGGGTTATCCGGATTGTGTTTCCACAATATGCAAATTGTTTCTTCCTGGCTGCTTGTAATATTCTCTCCTTAATCTGGGAATTCTGGAACCTGGCTATAATATTCCTAGGAGTTTTCTTTTTGGGATATTTTTCAGGAGGTGATCGGTGGATTCTTTCAACCTCTATTTTGCCCTCTCGTTCTAAAACATCAGGGCAGTTTTCTTTGAGAACTTCCTGGAGGATGCTTTCCAGGCTCTTACTTTGGTCATGGCTCTCAGGCAGTCCAATAATTTTTAAATTATCTCTCCTGGATCTATTTTCCAGGTCAGTGGTTTTTCCCATGAGATATTTCACATTGCCTTCTATTCTTTCATTTGTTTGGATCTGCTTGACAGCATCTTGATTTCTCATAAAGTCATTAGCTTCCATTTGCTCCAATCTAATTCTGAAGCAATGATTCTCCTCAGTGAGCTTTTGAGATTCTTTTTCCATCTGGCAAATTTGACTTTTTAAGGCATTCTTCTCCTCATTGCCTTTTTGAGCCTCCTTTGCCATTTGAGTCAGTCTGTTTTTTAAGGTATTATTTTCTTCAGTCAGGCTGTTGACTCTCATTTCATAATTTTCTTGCATTGTTCTCATTTCTCTTCCCAATTTTTCCTCCACTTCTCTTATCTGCTTCTTAAGGTCCTCTATGGCCTGTAACCAGCTTGTATTTTCCTTTGAAGCTTTTGGTGCAGGAGTTCTGACTTCACTGATTTCCTCCTGTTCCATGCCTTGCTCCTTCTTATCCCCAAAATAGGAGTGTAATGTTGGAATCTTCTGTCTGCTTTGTTTCCTTTGCCTGCTCATTTTGCCACTCAATGATTTGACTTTAAGGCTTTTTGCCACAGTAGGACTCTGCCACCAGACAGGGGAGTTTTCGTCCCAAACGCTGGGGTTTTCTCAGCTGCCGGAGGTATTAGATGGGTGCCCTCTCTGAGGTCTCCACACGCTCTGGCAAGCTGGACTCACACCCCAGGACCTCCACCCTAGACTGCAATCCAGATCCAAGCAGGTTAAAGCAAGAGCGATTACCCCTCAGACTGGTGCTTGGTCCCCCTATACTCTGCAGGCCAGGAGCTGAAGCCGCCACGTGGCGCTGGCAGGCTGTGCTGGTATCTCAGTGGTTTCTCCCCCCGGGGGTAAAAGCCATGCACTCCCACTTACTGGGTCCCAAAGTCCAGACTGCACTGGCCTCTCACCTTGTCCTTCGCATCTGTGTATTGATAAATCTGGAAACAGCCACAGCTGCTGCTGATCTGGAGTCCCTCTGGCTGGAGGCTGGTCAGGCCCACCCTGGGGGCTAAAGCCTCAATGTGGTGCTGGGCTCGGCTCCCAGAGCATTGCGCTGGCCGATTCCTGCCGGCCTGCCGGGCTGTTCTCAGCGGTAGATTAGCTTCTCTGTGTCATTTTGTGGGTTCTGCAGCTCCAAAGTTTGTTTAGAGTCCCCTTTTTACATGGATTGGGGAGGGTGGAAACCGGAGCCGCGGGAGGGTCGTGCTTCTACTCTGCCATCTTGGCTCCGCCCCCCGGATGGTCCCAAATTTCTTTAAGCAACATACTACCTTAGTGATTATATTTAAAACTTTTTGATTTAGACATATTCGGTGCCACGACTAAAAGCAAAATTCTTGACATATTTGGAAACTTCAGGAACTCTCCTTCAAATCATTATAGATAGAAATTATTTTAATTTAACAAAAGATTCATTTATAGTAAAATATTTATGTGACATTTATATGCCCCACATTTGACATGTGTAACACTGCAGTAATGGCATTCAGCATAAAATCATCTCATGCATTGTCTTTCTAAAACTTACATAAAGACAATATATCACTATATTAATTATCCAGCAAAGGGATACAATACGTGGCCTGCCAAATGGTGTACTCCTTCAGGTGTCATACTGATAGCCACCTTTGTTTATCTCTACAACATGCATCAGCCTTCCTAAATGCTAATGTATAATGGTCACAATGAGCACTTGATATGAAAATGCCTTGGCATTCATCTGTGCAAAATAGCCCAAATCCATTCTGGCTAGGTTCAGTGTTATCTAAGGGATGAAGTGACATAATACTTAAAACATAGATACCCAGACATGTGTATATACGTGTGTATGTATGTCTACATACATATATATATAAACACACATGAAATTTAGCTCTAAAGTCAACACTCCTCTGTTACGTCATGTTTACACAACTTCAAATACTCAACATATTATTTTCACATAGTTTATTGAACATAGTAAAAATGGAATAAGTGCTACTACATGGAGCATAGGCCTCTAGTTGTCTCTCTGAATCTCCTTCTGTTTACCCTCCCAATTCTTCCAGTGTACCGAGGTTTTGTCTTAAACCAAGTTACGGAAAGAGAACGGGAGAAAAAAGAGGATTCTGTGTGCAGGTCACATACTCTTACTCTCACTCTTGCAGGTAAAAACAAGGGAAGAGCAATGAGAGAAACAGTTTCCACCACCCACACCCCTCACCCCTGAGGACCCCACCTCCCACCCTCCCCCACTACCTGAAACACACTGCAGCTCACCAGTCTTCCAAGAGTTCAGTGGCAGACTCAGTATTTAGTTTTAATCTGTTTTTCCCACTTTCTTCCATACCCATGGATGTCTCTAGAACCTTCTATCGACCACTTAAGTCTCTGGCTGCAGCCTTCATGGCAACAAATGTTGCTGTAGCCCAAATCACTGCTCTCACCTTACAGATATGTATAATCTCAGTACCAAAGTCAATTGCTACTTGTTTGCACGTCTGGCTTCAGTGATAGCCACCAAATATAACCAACCCTAAGATGAAGTCTGAAACTCCAGGGCAATGGGCAGAAAGAAGTTGATCATTCTAGATCCAGCATACAGATTTGTGCCCCCTTCATTCCTTCCTGTGCATCTTTTGCCCCAAAGCACAAGAATGCTCGCAGCAGTAGCATTTCCCTAGGCTTCAGAAATTCTGTCTCTCTGTAGGAATTTCATGATCCTCAGTTCTCCCACAGAGATGAAAGAGCACCACAAAGATAGTAGCTACCTGTAAAATTAACACCAAACAAAAAGTGCTGATCAGGTCTAGTCTCTGGTTAAGCCAGGGAAAGTTATCAGGCCCTGCTTTCTGTGGCTTTTAACCACTCTAAGGAGCTCTCTCACAGTGCCCAGAGCCCTTTCTTCGGGTCTTCCTCCTTCACTGAGGGTGCTATCAGAAATCCAGTTTCACTGATCCAGCTTTCAGAAACCATTCTAATATCAGTCATTTATATTTCAGTGTAAATGAAAGTGTATGTCTGTGCCCCCTTATCCCCAAGGAATTTTTGCTTCCTAAACCTGACCTCTCATTTCAGAATAAAAAGAAGCAAGCAGAGAAGTATCGAGGTGGGGAAGATGACTGATGCCTCTCCCAGAACCCCCTTAAACCACCTCAAAGGTGGCTACCTCGTCTCTTGTTTAATCGAAGCATTACACCAGACATGTGACATAATATCTCCCCTCATTTCTCATGCAGAGGGCCACCTCTTTCTGGATATGAGTTATATAAGTTAGAATACAAGTCAAATGGTCACCCTATGCCCTGAATAACCCCACTGTCTATCAAACCCAAGCAGTCTATTCATATCTTACATGCTTCCAGGTGACAAAAACATAATTTTAAAACATTATTTTCTCTTTCCATGCAAACACAAAATAGTAAATACTCAGCTCACTGAGGCTGCTCATTCACATAAACCCAGCAGAATTTCCTGGGGGTCCTGAAGCTTGTGGCATCTGTGAATAGCTCACCTGCTAACTCCATTTTGCCCGGAGGAAACAGAGGACTGAGAATGTGCCACTAAATACATAAGTGCTCTGGCTGATACTGAAGGGACAGAGATAGTGAATGGAGAGAACATGGCTGAGCAGTCCACCTCCTAATGGTAAAATGGGAAGCTACCTATCATTATTTATAACTACGAAAATGGAAAAAAGGTGTGCTTTATCTTGTAGAAAACAAAGTGAATATAGGAATCATCGTGACATCTCTTGTACACTCTCTGGAATATTCTGTGGACAGAATGTTCTTAATTCTTAAGTACAACAATTAGTTCAGAGCTATTTCTGACATATTTGATTCCAGTTTCCTCATCCAAACTAGGCAAACAATTCTAGAATGAAGAAATCTGTGCTTTCTCTAAGCAAAGAAAAGTTGGCACATTCTACTTTTGAGACACAATTTCATTGTGTCCCTGCTAATTCTTTCCTCCAATGCCTCATGGTCCCATCAAAAGGATTTTAGGTTTTTTGAAGGCTATGCAAAGTTAGGTGGCACAGTGGATAAAGAGCTCGTCCTAGAGTCAGGAAGACCTGAGTTCAAATCCAGATTCAGACACACCAGCTGTGTGACCCTGAGAAAGTCACTTAACCTCTGTTTATCTCAATTTACTAGAAAAAGAAACAGAAAGCCACTCCAGTATCTTTGCCAAGAAAACCCCATGAATAGCATGGCATGCTTTGGTCCACAGGGCCACACAGAGTCAGACACGACTGAATGACTAAACAACAACAAATGCCAAGCCAGGAAGCTCTGGGACTGGGTGTCATAGGAATATGTTAGTTATATTTGGGGACGCCCCCTACCAGAGGGTTTGTCCATAGCAACCTCTTAAAATTCCTGCTAAGGTTAAGAAAAATTATCATCTTTGACAGCAGAGAGAGGTTCAAACAGAAGTAATCATGGCTTTTGGATGTACTGAAATTCATCTTGGGGAACACAGGGTCAGAATCAAATGATCTGTTTATAGACACAGAATCTAAGTAGGGGAAGACCTCAGTAGCCATCTAGTCTATTTTTCTCACGATGGAAATTACGATTTAAAATATTCATTTGGAAAAAAAAAAAGATGTCTGCCTATTATGACATACAGGTGCAGTTGTTAAGTATGCTCAAAGGGAAATGCCACAAGTGATCTTCTGTAAACTGCTGAGCTTTCTGTTTACTGTGCAAAGACATACACCAATTGTGCTACTTTGCATTTCCTTTCCAGTAACAAATGCTAACACATAAGATCTACTTATTTCGTCCTCTTTAATGCAAGAGAATTGGCCTGGCTCTTTTCAGGTCAGCATTAGACTATATAGAACAGTCACATAGATTGTCAAATAAATGATCCTGATGCCTTCAAAATGCTAAAATAAATCTGAGACATTCCAAAGGTCATTAACTGACCAGGCTTTGTGGAGTGCTTCTATTTTTTCCCTTATGATACATAGAACAAATCTGTTTAGGTAAGGTCATTGTCACATTTCAGTACTGCTAATGTCCGCTAGAAAATGGCTAATATCTATAGACAGGAAGAAAAATTCACAAATCCATGAATCACTGTTCGGTTTATATTTTTATTGTAAAGGCTAAATAATCTGTATGCTTTGCTAAGACTCTTGCTTCCATGTATCAGAGATGATTTATTCACTCAATAAATATTTTAAAGCATCTTGTACTAAGTATATAGCTTTTATTCTAGTGACAGTAGAGCTTATATTCTGGTGAAAGTATTCATTCACTAAGCTGAGGTCTCTATTGTCAAATGTGAGATGGTAAAATTCAAACATATTCAAACATATGTTTCTTGGGAAACATGTTTAATGAAGGCAAATCATCCTAATTTGAAAAAATGACCACCGTGATAACAGGAGTTTAAAAGAAGTTCTAATAAGGCCTTTCCTCAGTGTTTTTCCCATACATCAGCCGTTAAGTGGCATGGCACTAATACGAAGAAAATAAAAGTCTTCGAAAAATATTAATTGGGGGCGGCCAGGTAGCACAGCGAGTAAGAGCACCAGCTCCAGTGTTGAGAAGACCTGGAGATCAAATCCCAGGCTCAGACACTTAGCACCCACCCAGAAACACCTGGCCGTGTAACCTTGAGCAAGTTACTTAACCCCAATTGCTTAGGGGCGGCCAGGTGGCTCAGCGAGTAAGAGCACCGGCTCCAGTGTTGGGATGACTTGGATCAAATCTGGGCTCAGATACTCAGCACCACACCCAGAAATAACTGGCCGTGTAACCTTGAGCAAGTTACTTAACCCCGATTGCTTTAAAAAAAAAAAAAAGAAAAATATTAATTGCATAATAGCTACTAGTTACTACCTTTGTTGAAAATGACATAATAGTGAATGTCATTAACAGTCAACTCTTGAAACATTGCTATGGGAGTATCATAGTAAGACTGATAAAGTTTTAACCTTATACTTTTACTCTAAAAAATTCATTCTCTCTAGGATAGAAAGAGAAGGGAGCATCTCTTCTCCCCTTTCAGGTTTTCTAATAATTTCTATAAGAAAATTAGTAAGAAAGCCATAGATTTAATGTGATTATATGTCATATTCAAAAACTAATAACTACTTGGGCAAAAAAAGACTATATGGAAATCAGACCTTATCACCACCAAGATGAAAAGGAATATGTCAAGAAAAGTAACCTTATCAATAGCTCATTATACAATACTCTTATATCTAACTATAATATAATATAGAGAGAACCTTATTTTCCCAAGATTGCAGTTTTCTTTTGGAATAAGTGAGACACATGGGGAGTAGAAGGCATAAGATGAGGATAAAGGTAAGAAAAAAAAAACAGAAATAAGCTAATGGAATGACCCAAAAGAATTCTGTTCAAAGAGAAATTAAGCTTACATCAAAATATGGCCAGTTTTTAAGATACAATGAACCAACCTACCAACCAGCTTATAGAACTAAAAGTAAGTGGAAAACTATAAAAAAACAACCATCCGGGCAGAAATAGTTGTTGAGGTTTTAAAATTTGTGCTTTCTGCTAAATCTAACCAAAAAGCCAATAGCCACAATCACAAAGAGTCCTAAGGCCAAGCTCTGGGGTCACTTATATTAAAAGGAGCTGCCTTTTAGTCATCAGGGGAGATGTCCTTGAAAAGGTCTTCCATCATCTTTGGGATGTTAGCAATTTTTCAGGCTCTTCACTTATACTGATTGAGCTTTTTCTAACATTGCAGGAATGCAATTAGCTACCCTTTCACAGAGAGGACCTCTGTTAGGGACAGAGGAAAACCCAAATTTCTGCCAGCTTCCTGAACTAACTGACTTGTTCCCTAGGGACTGAGTAGTAAATAAAGATGTCACATCGCAGCTGCTCAATACCATGAGCACATCACATTTTGAACCTCAATTACACTTTAATAAGAGGGTTCCATGAGAAAGGGCCTTCTTTGGTTTTGTAGGTAGCCCTTTCCGAGTGATGCGTTTCAAATCCGAGAGGGACTTCTCTTTCTCTGTTCCTCTACAGGTGAAGAGATTTTGTGGGAGGATGGAATAAGCACCACTTTTCCCATACACTGTGAAATGTTCTTCATGTCTTGTCCAATTTGCAGTGCTTCCCACTGGAATACATCAGGCAAGCTGAGGCAAGTAAGATATATTTCTTCCTTCCTTTATCAAACACTACTAAATGTTTGTGCTGGACAATTGGTGAGTTGCAAAGATGAATAAGGCTTACTCCCTGCCCTCAAAGAACTTACAAGTGAGTAGAGAAGAACTAGGCACAATGAGTGGGAGTGGTCACTGACATATAGTAAAGTGGTAAACAAGAAATGTATCTGAGAAGGAAATATTCCTTTTCTGCTGAAGTGGAATTTGCTCCAGTGGGTAACAGAGGATGAATCCAAGGGCTCAGAAGAAGAACTGACCCTGTTCTTCCTTTTCTTTTTTCTGGTTGGATAGAGAAAAATGGTCTAACCTTCTATAATCTCCATGGATTTTCCCTGCCTGCTGTGGGAATGGTACTCCGATGATACTGTCAATGTTTATTGTCTCAACTAAGCCACGGCTCCTCAAGGTACTGAACATTCATTCCATAAATATTTATTAAGCACCTACTGGTTTCAGGGCAGTATACTACATTGCAGGGGATTTCTCCCCTAAAGGATACCACAGTCTAATAGGAGATGTTATAACATATCAAGAAGAAATATAACACCAATCAGAGCATAACAAATACAAAATGAAATTTTAAACTGCTATTTTATCAGAAGAGGAAGAAATCAATTCTGTCTAGAGAAAATAAGGATTTTAATGGAGAAGTCCCTACTATGCTCCATGGCATTTGAACTAGACCATGAAGGTTGAGAAGTATACCAATGGAGGTGTGGGGAACATTCCAGGTATAGGTTACAATATGAGTAAATGAGGGAAAACATAAGATAAGATGGAAAGCCTAGAGTCTGACAGGGTAGGACCTGAAATATTAGAATAAGGAATAGGCTTTGAGTAGTCATTAAAGATGAATGAGAAATTCAACTACTCCTGAAAAAGACCAACCTTCAGTGAAACTGTGAAAGGAGCAAAGTCTTCCTTTGGCACCATGTGCCCTAATTTGGGGTGTCTTTTCCCTCTCTGAACAATTCCTATGTCTTTCCTACCTAATTAACACAGTTCTTTTTACAGACAGCAACCAATGTTTTGAACATTGTCTCTGTCTCTATCTCTGTCTCTCTCTCTCTCTGTCTCTCTCATCCTTCCTTTTCCTCCTCCTTTCCCTGAATTAACACATAAATAAATAGAAGTAGGACCAAAGTTATGTGAGGATTCTGAAGAAGAAAAGAGCATATCTCATTGAGGGAATCAGGGAAGGCTTCATGAAGGAAGTGGCATTTCAATTAGGCTAGAGATACAGAAGACAGCATTCCAGGCAACACACAAAGGCAGAAAATGCAAAACATATTTGGAGAAAAGTGAATAGTTTATTGTGGTTACACTGCAGTGTACATGTAACGGAGAGCACAGATGATATGAGGAAGCTATTGTGAAGAGTATTTCAAATGCTACACTAAAGAATATGGAATTTATCCTATAGGGAATTAAGAAGCATTAACATGGAAATGCAACAATTAAGGTTATACAATTGCTTTTATTGAGTTTGTTGGTACAATCTATTAGTTATTGTTGCGAATTGCGTGTTCATGATGGACAAGAACACAGAGGAGGCCTGGAGGGGGGTCTTCTGCAGGAAAACAGAAACTACCTTTGCCTTGAGTGGGGAATAGACAAATAAAAATAAGAAAATATGCCACAGTAACATGTACAAAACTAAATATTTCTACAAACAAGTTCTGGGGGTTATAAGCGGTAATTGATCAATAGGAAGTCCCATAGAGAACTTATTAGGCAATACTCTTAAGCCAAAATATTCTGTGCATACTTCTGGCATTTACCACGAGCTCAAGCCCAAAGCCAATGAACGAATGAATGCATGAATGAATGGAAAACATTCAGGACAAAAAGAGGACATTTGCTTAAAGGGTTAATGATCACAGACTAGTGTGGTATAGTAGAAAGAACACTGGCCTGTGAGTCAGAATTGGCCCTGACAGTAACTTGTTTTATGATTTTGGAGAAGTCTTTTGTCTTTTCTAGACCTCCATTGACCAATCTATAAAATGACCTGGATGACCCTTAGTGTCCTCTTCGGCACTGAGAGTTCTGTGACTCCATAAGATTGGCCCTAAGAGGTGAATTTCTGACAGATATCAGATTATTAAGGCCCCTGGGTCTGTCAGTCACATGACTACAGGGTTGATGAATAACAGAGAAAATGGAAGCATGAAAATTGAGGTTGCCTGGGGAAGAGCTGAACCCAGAAATTAAAGGAGCTTCTTGAAACAAGGCTATCTGAGAACTGCACACATTCCTGTTCCATTATCTAGCCTCCTCCTTGGTGTTAATACAATTCTGCAACATAATGCTTCTTTATGGAGATTGATGGGCATGCTTCCTGCTCATTCTTTTTTAAAGCTAGGAAGCTTTTCTCTTCCCCATCAAGGAGAAGATGATGGCAGACATCCTAGCAGAAATGCCACTGCATTCTTTAAAATGTCATTAAGCTACCACCCAAATTCAACTATTGACCAAGTTAATCTATTGACCACACAAGACAAGGGCTGATCCTCTTGCCTTGAGGGCTGAAATGACACCCTGCAGAGGTATCTACATTCATTTTCTAGTAAGTGACACTCAGACTGTAAAGTGCCCCGCACACTGGCCCTGTTACATGGGCTGTTCCTGGGAGGCACCAAGCAACAAATGGCAAGAGCTTAAGGCTCAGGGGTCTGAGCTTAAGTCGTGGCACTGTCATCGATTGACTACAGAATGTCACGGAAAGCCTGGCTTTAGAGCAGGAAGGGATCTCATGTCTCAGGTAGTTCAACCTCATCTCTCCCCATTTTACAGATGAAGAAATTAAGTCCCCCAAAGGTAAAGAGACTTGCCCAAAGTCATCATAATAGCTAGCATTTTTACAGTACTTTAAAGCAGTGGTGTCAAACTCAAATAGAAATGGATTCCTGTTGGGAGCCTACTGACTTAGAAAACCACAAATTAGCATCATCTCTGTTGTGCTATATTTTTATTTATTTTGTTAAACACTTTTCAATTATATTTTAATCTGATTCTGGCCAAACTAGGTAGTTTTGCACAACTATCTGCTTTAAAGCTTGCAAAGCACCTTAGAGACATTTATCTCTTATGGATGTCACAGTCTCTGAGGAAGGTACCATTACTATATCCCCATTTTAAAGATGAGGAAACTGAGGATGAGGGAGTTGAAATGACTCACCTAGGATGATGCAGCTAGTAAGATGGGATTTGAATTCATGTTCAAGACTCTATACACTCCAGGCTGCAAAGATAAAAGCAGCCGCTGCCTTTAATAAGCTCACATTTTAATGGTAGAGACAAGATATAAATAACCAGGGAAATATAAAATATAGGCAGAGTGGATAGGAGGTAATCTCAGAAGGGAAAACACTTCCATAGGAAGTGTGGTGACCATGAAGAACCAGCAAGGACTTTGTGGATCATTTAATTCAACCCTTTAGTTTTACAGATAAAGAAACTGAAGTCCCTTGAAGGAAGTGACTTGTCCAAGGCAGCACTGGGAGACCAGCCCAGGTCCTCTTACTCAGACCCACAGATCTTTACTCTGTCCCAATCTGCCCCCTCCCAACTCTGCACTTCAGATAGCTCTCATACTATATGACCTTGAGCAAAACCTCTGGGTCTCAGTTTCCTAACCTATGAAATCATGGAACTGGCTCTAATTATCTGGAGAGGCCCTGCTTGCTCTAGCATCCCAGAAATGCTAGATTTAGTGACTTTTGTGTTGAAAATATAGATACAGAAAACCTCCAAGAAAGGAGACTAAGAAACCAAGCCTCCTATGGAGGTCAGAAAACCTGCATTGTCATTTGCACAGGCTGTTCCTCAACTCCCGGGTAACTCCTTTCTCATCTCCACTTACTTACATTCTTCTCTTCCTCTAAGGCCTCAGGTACCATTTCCAATCTGAAGCCCCCATCCACCTTTCTTCAAATGTCTCTACACTAGGGAGGTAAGGTGGAAAGAGAGCCTGGGTTCAAATCCTGATGCCTATGTGACTTTGGACAAATCATTTCATTTCCTGGAATCTCAGACTCCTTAACTATAAAATGGGCCGTAGGGGAGAGGGGGAGTGGGGGAGAGGGGAAGTATTGAGTTTACTTCTAGTTCTAAATCTATGATTCCTTTGTCTGCATCTCAGCTTCATTCTATTCCATCCTACACGGTATCATATTTATTTGTGTACACATTATCTGCCTAGACCCGCTAAGCTGTAAACTTCTAAATGACTGTGACTGTCACTTTTCAACAGCAGTGAGCACAGAAGACTCACCTCACTCACCTTATATTTATGTTCTTATATATATTTGAGTGTGTGCATGCACGCTGTGTCTCTCAACAGAATGTAAGCTTCTTGAGGGCATAAATCATTTAATTTTTGTCTTTATATCTCCTGTGCTTAGCACGCTGCAGGAACTTTTTGTCTCTACCTCTACAACAGCCATCAGGTGTGACTACTTTCTATTCACACAGCTATCATGTTCATTCAGGCCCTCATCACTCCGTGCCTAGATTAGGAAAACAGTCCATGAGGTGGAATTAGGGACACTGTGCATTCTAGCCACATGGTGTTGTCAGGGAGGAGGCAGGGAGATGGGAGATAGAGGACAAAGAAAAGACTAATTTGACTGGTTTGTGGAATATATAAAGTGGGGTAATGTTCAGTGAGGCTGGAAAAAATGCTGAGACCAGGTCATGAGGGGCGCTAAAAGTTAGATAGAGATTATATTTCATCCTGGAGACAAAAGAAAGTCACTGCAGATGACTGATTTGGAGAGTCACATGGTCAGATCTGTGTTTAAGGAAAGTTGGTTGTACATAGGATGGATTGGAAGGGGGAGAGATTTGAGGTAGGGAGACTAGTTGGGAGACTTGAAATAATCTATGTTATAAGGATATAAGGAATGGGGGGGGCGGGGTCACAAGAGATGGAAACAAACCAAAAGGTAGCTACACTGAGGTAGGCACTGGGGATAGAGACAAAGACAAAAGAATGAAGTCCAGGCATGTGGGCCAGTCAGTGCTAAGGCACAGGAAAATGAGAGATGAACGATGGCTGCCCCCCTTGGCTGGAACGAAGTCCCTCCTAGTCTTAGCTTAGCCTCATGGGATCGCCCTCTCTCTTTAAGGCTCTGCTTAAGCATTCCCTTCTACACAAAGCCTTCTCCAATCCCCCTTCCATTCAACTGCTGGTGCCCTCCTTTCCAAACCACCTGGTACTGAACTACTCTCTGTTTATTTGTGCTTAATCACTTTATTTATTTATTGTATAAATATGTACTTTTTTCTCCCATTAGAAAGGAGAGATTGTTTCATTCTTGATGTTTGCATCTCCTGCCCCAAGTATAGGGCCTGGTACATAGTGTTTAATAAATGCTTGAATAAATGAGTTTCAATTGATACATTCAATGATCCACAAATATTTGTAAGACTGATCTGAATCGCTTCTAGTCTCAGCTCTGCTACCATACAACCCTCTCTACATCATTTTCTAGCAGCAGGGAAAATCTCTAAGTTAATATTTGCTAAAGCATCAGCCCCACAAATTGATGGGGGGCAGAAAGAAGACTGGGCTGCTGCTGAATCAAACACAATTTGTGTAATATAGCCTGATCCAGATAAGTCCTTGTGAGCCTAACATAAGCCAGCAAATATTTATAAAGAACACATCTTATGTTCAACGCTGTTGGTGGGGCAGAAGAGACAGAGACATTAGACTCATGATCTTTGCCCAAAGGCACCCAGGATAACAACTAGAAAAATAATCAAACACAGGAACTCATCATGTGACAGGAGCATTAATTTTTCAACAACCTACCAGAATCAGAAGAACTCTGGAAAAGGTGGCTCTGGGAGAGTCCACTAAGCTCCCTGAAGTCCCCTAACAGACTTGGGTAAGAGAATTCTAGACATCCAGTCAAAATTTTGCAGGATATTCTTTCCCTCCAAATCACAGACAAATGGGAAAGGGCCTGGTATCACTGGTCCTTAAGCTCTGTTTGTTTGTATACCTATACATAGGTACCTTTTTGCTTTCCCATAAAGATGTCCAATATGGCATAGTAGAAAGTGCTAAACTTGGAAGGAGGAACTGACAAAAACATAAATAAGTTTCTTACTCCCAAAGTCTCAGTTTCCTCATCTGTAAAATAGAAATGATAATACTTGCACTACTTTCCTTACAGGATTATTTTGAGGAAAATACATTAAAAACTTACGGTACTTAAAAAATGATTAGTATCTTTCATATAAACCTCATAAAAGCATATATTACATTAAGCAGATTTTGCCAAGGCCAATGTTGCAATAAGACTCACCAACCAACCATGTTTTCTGCTCCTGTCTGGCTTCTGATTTACCTTCCCACATTTCTAGTAGGAAACCTAGTCATGTGGTAGGACTGTTACTGGTTTCTTTTTGGGGTTTTTTATTTTTTGCTTCTTTTTTTTTTGGAAGGGAGAAGGTAGGGTAATTGGAGTTAAGTGACTTGCCCAAGGTCACATGGCTAGTTTTGTGTTAAATGTCTGAAGCTGGATTTGAACTCAGGTCCTCCTAACTCCAGGGCCAGTGCTCTATTCACTGCAACACCTAGCCGCCCCAAGTCACTGTTTTCTGAGCAGAAAAACCTGACCAGGAGACCCATAATACTTGACCCACCTGCAAGTCCTGGGTCCTGGGAGCTGAGACACTGATGCTCCTGTTAGGTTGGTTATTGAATATATCATATATAATTATGACATATACTTATATATAATTTCCAAGTCCCAGAAGGATCATTAAGCTGCTCAAGCCACACATATGAGACATCAGTCTGTCAGTAAATAAGCATTTACCACAAGTCAGACACTATGCTAAGAACTAGAATTACAAAGAATGACCTAAACCAATCTATGCCCTCAAGGAGCTCACAGTCAAATGGGGGCGAAAAAGTGCAAATTATGTACAAATAAGATACATGCAGGATAAATGGAACGTAATAAATAAGGGGGTGTCAGTAGCATTAAAGAGAGGCAGTGCCAAGCCTGAAATCAAGGAAACTTGAGTTCAAATATGACCTCAGACACTTACTATCTGTATGAGCCTGGGCAAGTCATTTAACCTTTGTTTGCCTTAATCCACTAGAGAAGGAAATGACAAAGCACTCCAATATCTTTGCCAGGAAAACCCCATGGATAGTATTGCCATGCCATGGTCCATGGGGTCATGAAGAGTCGGAAACTACTGAATGAATGAATGACAACAAAGTAGAATTAAAGGGGAACATAAAAGGCTTCTTGCAGAAGAGACCTGAAGGAATCCAGAGAAGCCAGGAGGCAGTCATGACAAGTGAGGACATTCCAGGGATGGGGAACAGCCAATGAAAATGCTTGGAGTTAAGAGATACAGTGTCCCGTGTGAGGAGCAGTAAGGAAGCCAGTATCACTGGACAGCAAAGAGCATGCCAGGAAGTAAGATATAAAAAAAAAAGGAAAAATGGGAGGGGACCAGTTTATGAAAGTCTTTAAAAGCCAAAGGGGATTTTAGATTTGATTCTGGAGGTAATAGGTAGCCACTAGAGGTGACTGAATGGGGGAGTGATGTGGTCAGTTATACACTTGAAAATCAGTTGAAGATCATTTTGATAGCTAAATGAACTGGAGTGGGAAAAGAATTGAGGCAGTAAGGCCAACCAAGTGGCAATAGTTCAAGAAGCATTTATGAAAGCAATCACTTCAGATTGAATGCAATGCAAAAGTGGTCTTTGAGGCCTCATTCAAACCTTACTTTATTCTCTAGCCAAAAAACATAAGTAAGGAAAATTAATCATTAGTTCAGGAAGCATTTATGAGAGAGATAACTTCAGACTGAAAGCAATGCAAAAGTGATGGCTTTGAATCTTCATTCAAACCTTATTTTATTCTCTAGCCAAAATTTATGACTAAGGAAAAAAATCATTTTTAGAATGTCACTAAATGACACCCAGCTAAAATTTTAATATTAAAATGCAAAGAAGTAAAGATCCATCTTTACTATCACTGAACTCTAAATTCCACTGGTAAGGGACTCTTTCCTCATGTGTGGAGATCAATGCATAAGGAGTTGAAGAGAACAGGAAAGAAGAAAGATGCAGTCTCTTTGGGTTCTACAATTTCCTTATATGGCTTCCAGTTTCTAGGAAGGAAAAGCACAATAGACACTCTCTTCTGGTCATTGAAGGGAAAGAAAGACTCTGGGAAGAACCAGCATGAGAGAAGAAAGCCATCTCCATCACATACCAAATCCACAGTTGAAGATAGAAATCTGGGGGTATTTTCCCCTGGGTGAGATCTGGGACTTTCTCCCAGTTGAGATGAGATATCTTTTTTTCTTTTTTTGGTCTTTATTAATTTGTTAATTTACTTTTAGTTTGCAAGATTCAGTTCCACAGTTCTTTGAGCTTCAAATTTCTTCCCCTTCCTCCCATACCACCCCCCCCACCCATGGCAGCATACAATCAAGTATAGGATCTGCAGATACTTTCACATTAGACATTAGTCAGGTTATAAAGAAGGATTATATTAAATGGAATGAACAATGGGAAAGAGGAAACAAAAACAAACAAGAAAAAGAAAAGCTAAGATATCTTACTCCCAATGGGAAAGCTCCTTCAATCTGTATTGTCTGGTATATATTTTCATATGTATACTTTCTCTGACTTCTGTTTTACTACTGATTTCAGTAAATGAGTTTATTTGCTATGTGTGTGTGTTCATTGTGGAATTGGCATTTGGTGGGAAAAAGTCAAACCTTGAATATGGAAGTTGGGGTCCTGCTTTCCCTATCAATGAACAGCAATCAGGAGTTGAGCTTTGAACCTGAAAATTCCACCCCCTAGAATAATGACATTTAAGGGAGTAGACAGATATAATTCTAGTCCTATACCCCACCTCTCTAAGGAGAATAGAGTGGATCAGCCTGTACCTCCCACACTCCCTTTTGGCAGGGATTAAAGTCTCCCCTGGAGATGGGTGGGTGGAGGAGATACTAGAGATGTATCTATTCGTACCTCCTTGTGAGTCACAGCAAGACAGCCTCATTATTTATGCATATTTGGCATAGACTCAGAAAAAACAATCAAAAATTCATGTTTTCAGCTTAATTACTACATCTAAAATCACTGTAGAGAATGGATTTACCTTGGAGATACTGTCAGAATTTAGAAATAGCAGACATCCACCTCTCCAATCATGGTGATGTTTCTGCTTGACTTCATCGGGAATATATGTCTTTACCATGTCTAGAACTACTAGACTGCCATTAACCACACTGGAGACAACTTTGGCTTCAACAGTCCTGTTCCTGTGCAAGACCTAATTACCTAGAATTCACCAGGCACAAGGGTCTTTGGAGAAATGAGTCACTTTGGAATGTGAATAAGAACCTTAGAATAAAAGTACTTGTGGCATTTATCTTTGCCTGTTGAACTATGACCAAGGAAAATAAGACATTAAAAAAAGCGAATGGTCCCACTCCAGAGATATGTCTATTAGATGAACTAACTGTCATTGCATTTGTGTAGAGAAAGAACAAAAGCCTCATTTTGGCTCAGAGATGTTCTGACTTAACAATAGCAATCTTGGGCATGATCTTTTGGGTAGCTACATCTCATTCATGACTCCGCTCCCGCCCTCCCCAACTTTGTGAGTCTATGAGCACCCACCTGCACAATCAGTACCCTCCCATCAATGAAGAGAGATCAATTTTAGGAGTCCTGGGATTGGGAGCATCTCCCAAACCCTATCTTGCTTCTAGCTGAATCCTCATAGCCACCAGAGACAAATCTTGTAGAGAAAAAATCAGCCATCCCAACCACCTTTTACTAACTCGGTGAACGAATCAGTCTAGCTCAAGCAGCAGGGTACCTCGAAGGGGAAACAGGAAGCAGTGTGTACCAGGCAAGTGGATCCACCACGGCCTTGACAACTAGCTCTCCTCAGACCCTTATGGAGCCGCTCCATGATCCTGAGCTCAAGAGCCTTGGGAAGATCAGTGGTCCCCAAACCACCAGGCCTGCTTCTTGCCCAGTCCCCACAGCCATCGAATGGCTGAGTTATGAAGATCTGCTTGTAGAAAGGGATGTTAAGGATGACATGTCATTGCAACCAAACATTACAGAAGGGTTATCCTTAAGGAGCACAGATTTAATTACCATTGTAGATTATGCAAGGAAGGGGCAGAAACTGTAAGACTCATGCAAATTATAATAATGAGCACCTACAGTATACCCAGTAAATAAGATAGAATGACCAGAATTATACAGTGAAAGATGGCTATCTTTCTTGGACTGTCAGAAGACAAATCCTCATAATACAAATAAAGACCTCAAAATATTCTAGATAATTCAACCAGTAAAATATATTAAAATTGGACCATTATCACAGACTAAATTGCCTAGATATAACATTGATCCATAACAGTTACGCATACTCTCCAAACCACATGAAACAAACAAATAAAAAAAAGCTCACAAACTATAGATGCCTCATAGAGGAAAGAAAAGTCATTTCTGTTTTTGGAGATGTACTCAGGATGTTTTCAGTGAGCCTACAGAGGGTAAGTTTAAATCCTAATACTTTTATTCAACTATATAAAGCAATTATTTTATCCACCTACTTAACAGTCCATAGAACATACAAATTCAAAATATTAGCAGGATAGTGATTTGTCTCAAGAACATTTTTTATCAGAATCATATCAGAAAAGGTAGGATTCATAATAATTGTGATAGTAATAATAGTGACAATAAATCATATTTGCACAGAAATTAAGTTTGCAAAATGCTTTACATTCTCATTTTATCTCCCAAGCAATCCTATAAGATAGGAGCTATTACGATTACTCCCAGCTAGAGAGAATGAAGTACATACAGATTAAGGTGATACAGCTATTAAATATCTGATGCTTGATTCAAAAACAAGCCTTCCTTACACTAAATACAATCTTCTATCAGTAACACGATGCAGCTATAATCTGTCTTCACTACTGCAGGCTTAAAACTAATTGAGTTTTTCTAGTTCCATATTGATGCTGCTTAGCCAGCAAGAGAATCAAAGCTGATTATTCAGGAGGTGAAAACTACAACAGGGTTGAAAAAGCTTAATGAAAGCTACTTCAGGGTGATTACCTTTTAGAAGGCTGATGGCCTCCATTAAGTTTTGCCTGATGTGCTCAGAACCCTGGACCTTTTATATATGAGGGAAGTAAGTGAAATATATTCTTTATAGAAGAAAGATAAATATTGGGCATCTAAAGGAAAGCATTAATTGCATCGGGGTGTTAGGTTAACTAAACTACCATTATCTGCTCTTGGTTTGGTAGGTACAATTCAGGGAACTGAACATCATCATTTCCTCTTTCTTCAGTATTTACTCAGTATACACAGAATGGCCCATGAAAGCTGGGGGCCACACAGACCCTAGGGTATGGAGTTCCTTCCCTCTTGGAAATAATAATCCAGTCTACAGAAGTTGGATAAACAAACCATCAAGACAGAAAAAATTCACTGAATACATGAATTGTTTGTATTTCTAAAACAACTGCTAATTATTAGCTTGTTGAAGGCCTTAATTAAAACCCTGAATAAATGGAACTGCGTTTACATTTCACAAGGATGTTTGGTTTCACCACTCTTAGTCTTATTAACAGGATATTCTCTGCAAATATGCTCATTAGCAAATCCAGATTAAACCAGGTTTTTCATGGATACATACATAAGGAGCTTGGATTTTAACAGTGTAAATAGAAGCACAATTTATGAATTGGGCTAATTTTTATTCCCTGTAAGACATATACAACTAAAGTTTTATAATTCAGACTCAAGGAGAAGACCAATTTGAATTATGAACAGATAAAAAACTTAAATTGTGTTTTTTAGAGAAATGCACTTTTCTTAGAAGCAAAGACCTTGAGAGTTCATAGAATCATTAGAGATGTGTAGTACATTTTTCAAAGTAGAAAAGTAAGACCCCAAAACACTAAACTGTCTGGTCCACTATCAAATAGTCAAAATTTTCAAGTACCTACAGTACCTTAAACTAATTGCTGGTAAAATGTTTCCTGGGAGAAAAAAAAAAGTTGCCTCCTATAGGAAACTGATGACTCTAATTTATAATAGGCTTTGTGTGTGGTTTCTCTGTTTTTTTTTTTTAATTCTCTCCATATGAAAAGTAAAATATTTGGAAAATGTACTTTGAGATCACAGGATGCTACACACTTGAAAGTAATTTTGAATTTCTCAAGATTGCAATGAAATCTACATGAATATAAAAAACAAAAAACCTGTATTTTCAAGATTACAGTATTTAATAGGTTTTATGTAGCATTTAACATTTTTATCTAATGTTTTCTTAAGATACAAGATATTATTAAGCAAGAAGATCATAGATCCAAAAATGTCAGCATTAAAAGGGACTTTAGAGACCATTTACTCTTACCTATATTTGTATAGGAATCTACTCTACATCCCCAATGAGGGAATATCCAGGCTTTGCTTTAAAACCTCTTAGAGAGGTGGAACCTACTACATTCTGAGGCAACCTCCTCCATTTTTTAGACACTTCTAATCTGAAGAAGGCTTACTTATGCCGAACTCTAAACTCCCTCCCCCATTAAAATCTGCTCTCTGATGACAAGCAGAACAAATCTAATCCTTCATCCACAAAGCTAGCTTTTATGTGTCTGACTACCCTTTTTCAGGCTAAACATTCTCACTGACTTCTAACAATTCTTTGAGACACAATCTCAAGACACTTACCCACTCTGACCACCCTCTTCGGGAAAAATCATCAACTTATCGATGTTTTTTCTAAAACATGGTGCTCGGAACGAAACACAGTACCATAGGAGCAGCACCTCCATGGGTCTGGGCATTCTGCACGCAGCCCAAAATCAAATGAGCTTTTGGGGATGTCGCTCACTCTGTTCACCCCATTTTCAGCGTGAAGTCCATTAAAATCTCTGGAGCCTTGTGAAATAAACTATTGCTTAACTATGCCTCCCTCATTCTGTACCTGGGAAGTTTTGTTTGCTCTTGTTTTTAAACCAAGTTTAGAACTTTTTCATTATCTTCATTGAATTTCATTTTATTGGAATTGACTCATTGTGCTAATCCAGCATGTTAGAATTTTTTTTCTTTTTTTTTCCCATCCTGTTATACATGTTAGCTTTCATCCCCAGTTTGGTATCAGCAAGTTTGTTAAGCATATGATCTAAAAATGATTTCATCCGAGTCACTGAAAACTGTGAAACAGCACAGAGCCAAGAATAGGTGTACTCCATTAAAGGCATCCTTACAAGCAGAAACTGAGTCATTAATGCCTTTGTCCGCCCCCCCCCCCCCCCCCCAGGTCATTCAGTCAGCTCCAAATACCATCTATTTTATACTACATGTCATGATCTTGTCCACAAATATTGCATGAGAGACTGACACCTTCTTTGCAAAAATCTAGGCAAGCTATACTTATTGAATTTCCCTGACCTACCCAATCTGTTAACACTCTCATAATAAGAAATTCGGCTAGCCTGGCGTGATCTGATCTGACCATGTCAATTCCCTGTTCAAAAATCTTAAGCGGTTCCCTAGGATAAAATATAAAATCTTCAGTTTGGTATTTAAAACTTCTTGCAATCTAGATCCTTTTGAGGTGTATTTCATGTCACCCTCCACACATCTCATGCTCCAGCCAGACTAGATTACTATCCCTTCTGGGACCTTGACATCCCATCTCTAACCTCCTTGCCTTTGTGCTGGATATCCTTCATACCCAGAATGTTTAACCTCCTCACCTCTACCTCTTAGAAGGCTCAGCTCATTTTACCACCTCTTTGCTATTGTTCAGCAACGGCCAACTCCTCAGGATCCCATCTGGGGTTTTCTTGGCAAAGATTTTGGAGTAGTTTGCCATTTCCTTCTCTAGCTTATTTTACAGAAAAAGAAACTGAGGTAAACAAGATTAAGTAACTTGCCCAGGGTCACAGAGCCTAGCACTCTATCCACTGTGCCACCTAGCTGCCCATTTACCCCCTCTACTAGGAGCCTGTTCTGATCCACTTGAGTTGTTAGAGCCCTTTCCATATTATAATTGTAATGTATTAACTTATCTGTTTGCATATTAGAAAGCAAGGTCAAGGGTTTGAACTGGGCGTTTGTTTATTTTTGTCTTTATATCACTTGCATAGAGCAGGCACCCAAGTTGCACCACATTTACTTTGTTCATATTTTGCATTTCTTAAGCTATGTATATGTTTTTCTACCACAGTAAAACACAAGTTCATTGAGGGAAGAGACTAGGTTTTTTTTGTTGTTTTTTTTTTTTTTTTGTCACAGTATCCCTAGCACCTAGAAGATTACCTGGCACATAGAATGAATGATGGCACTTAGAATTAATAAATGTTTGTTGAATTTAATTGAATTGATAGTTATGCTGGTTCCTGGTGAACATCATTTGCATTATGAGATGTTCAGAAATATCTAGAATAGAGGGGGAATTAGTTATGAAATGTTAACCCCAAGCTTTCTCATATAGCTAACAATCAAAACAAACAGACTGGATCATTTTTTGAGATCATGGAAGACCTGGTCACCTAGATTACCATCTATCTCCTCACATTATTGAGCAATGTTCAACTAACCCAACAAAAATGTTCCAATCCTGTCACATTTTACAGAAATTCTTTGGGAAAGTACCATAATTTAATGCACCAATGAGATGCTGATTCGATTTTCTGCTTGCATAAGTCCTAAATCCCTGATTATGAATGAACACAAATGACCGCAGGTAGAAGACCTCCGATTCTAATCACTGCAAGTACTAGAACAAATGATTCAATAATGACTCTAGATTCTGATGAAACCATCCACCCAATCTCATAGAGTGTGCCTGCTCTATGTGCTTAGGAGTACAAGAGTGAGAAGGAGAGTCAGAAGTGATTCACCATAAATATGGATTAAAGGATTATCTAACCAGATAAAAGCAATAAGGATGAAATCATTTCAAACAAGGTAACCAGGCACAGAGCTCCTTGGTACTGGAGTGGCAGAAATTTCTGTAAATACTCTGATGAAGGCAGTTGCCAGATTGTGTTGCTATTGGTGAAAAAATACAGCCCTAATAAAAATTCAGTGCATATAAAGATATCTGGTATGGTTTCATTTCACATGCATTAAAGAAAGCATATAAAAATAACATGTTGGATATAAAAAGAATCTTTTGTGTTTGTGGCAGGTTTACCTAAATATAAAAACAGTGGTTTTGAAGGACATTGTGAACCCTGACTTTACAAACTCATGAAAGAAAAGCTGGTATGCTAAAATTTGTAATAGATAAGGCATAATTTACTTAAAACTTTAATTAGGGACTATCTAGGACAGACTACCCACATAGATTTAATGGAATAAATCTTAGAATATTAGAAACAAAAGGCATCTTACATAGAGATCATCTAATCCAGATCCTTAAATGTACAGAGAACAAACCCAAGACTCAGAAAATTGTCCATCAGCATGGCAGAACCAGGAATAGGTTCAATAATAACAGCACCTGGGGACCTGAGTCCAGCTCTTAGGGCTGACTTTACTTTGCACCTCCGTGGAACTTTCATTCTGTGGGACTTACAAGTTGAAAGATTGTAAAGAAAGAAACACAAAATCAGATTTCCAAGTAATTGCAAGGCTTTTTACAAGTAAGAGGTCAGAGGAGTAAACAGGGGAGATAATGGTGGCAAACTCTAATTATAGAATAACTTGATGTTAGAAATGAAAGGGACCATCTCTAAGTAGATGACTCCCAGATCAGTATTCCCTTCCCCACTCTCTCTACTGAGCTCTGTTCCAGCATTAAGAACTGCCTACTAGATATTTCAAACTAGACATCCTGTAGGTAGCTCAGCCTCCGTACGTCCAATGCAGAACTCAGCCTTTCCCCCAAACCTACTCTTCTGTTTTGTTTTGTTTCATTAGATTTTTCTTTTTTCTTTTTTGAAGGGGGGAAGGCAAGGCAATTGGGGTTAAGTGACTTGCCCAAGGTCACATGGATAGTTTTGTGTTAAGTGTCTGAGGCTGGATTTGAAATCAGGTCCTTCTGACTCCAGGGCCAGTGCTCTATTCACTGTGCCACCTAGCCACCCCCTTACTCTTCTTCTGAACTTCCCTATTACTCTCAAGGGCACCACTATCCTCATATTCACCCAGATTTTACCACATGGGTGTCATCCAGGAGCCCTCACTTTCACTCATGTTGTTGTTCTGTCATTTCTGTTGTGTTTCCCAACTATATACACAGCCTCCCCCCTCAGATTTTGTTTTGTAACTCTGAATTTGTCATGGAATGTTGTGCTACTGTTATCTTAATTCCATCTTTTCTCTTTACTAGATTGTGAGTTCCATGGGGACAGTTCAGTTCAGTTGCTTTTTAGTTGTGTCTGACTCTTCAAGACCCCATTTGGATTTTCTTGGCAAAGATATTGGAGTGGCTTACCATTTTCTTCTCTAACTTATTTTACAGGTGGGGAAAATGAGACAAAGAGGATTAAATGACTTGCCCTGGGCTACACAGCAAGTAAGAGTGTGAGGTCAGATTTGAACTCAGAAAGATGAGTCTTCCTTCTTCCAGGCCTGACACTCTATTCATTGTGCCCATTAGTTATCCTACTTTCATTGATACCACTTTTCTAATCTAATCAATTGCTAAATGTTACACATCTATCCCACTTGTCCCATCCTCTCCACTCACACAGTCACAACTCCAGTCCAGGATCTCATAGCCTCTTTATTAGACAATAAATAATTAGACAATAGCTTCCAATCCATCCTAGGCACAGCCAATAAAGGCAATTTCCTGGAAGCAGGAAATTGATCATCATCACCCTGCCCAGAATCACATACACATACACACAGACACACAGACACACACACACACAGACACACACACACACTATTCTAGTGGCTCCCAATTTTTCTCTGACATTTAAACTTCTCCATAACTTGACCCCTTCTGATCTTCTAGTAATTTACTCCCCTTTATACATTGTTTTGATCCAGACATAATGGTTTTCTTGTTTTTCCTCACTACAACACTTCATCTCCCATCTCCATGCCTTTGCATTGGCTCTCCCCCTTACCTAGAAAGCTCTTCTTCCTTACTTCTACCCTTTGGAATCCCTGATTTCATTCAAAGCTCAGTTCAAATGCCACTTTCTACAAATGTCTTTTCTGGTACTCCCAGCAGCTAATGCCTTCCCCTCTAAGTTTATTTTTTATCTATTTCACACAAAGCTTGTGCATTCTATATCTGTACATATTCTTACATATGTACATATTAAAATAAGTAATATTTTAATAATAAATAATAATATAAAATAATAACAACTTATAAACATATGTATCTATTAAAATGCAAGCTCCATGAGGGTGGAAATGTTTTCATTTTGCCTTTATATCCTAAGCACATAGTAGGTACATAATAAAGGCTAGCTGATTGATTTCTAGATCTAGACCTGGCTCCTCTCCTGAACTTCAGTACTATATTACCAAATACCAATGGGACATCACTCCCTGAATGTCCCACAGGCACCTCAAAATCAACATGTCCAAAATAGCATTCATTATCTTCACCCTTCAAACTGCTTGTCCTCCAAAGTCCTTACTTCAGTTGATGACATCACCACCATCCTTCCAGTTACCCTGATTCCTTTACTCTTCCCTGTCTTTGCTCCTCTCTACCCCCAACTATCCAACTGACTGTCAAGTACATTCTGTTAATTCACCGGAGAAGGAAATGGCAAACTTTCCTTGTATCACTACCCAGAAAACTCCAAGTGGGGGGTCACAAAGAGTTGGACACAACTGAATGACTGAGCACCACCACATAGTCGATGTTGCCTCTGCGGCTTCTTCTCTCCACTCACAGCCAGCACCTAAGTTCAGATTGTTGCAATATTTCCAGTCTTTTACCCCTTCACACAGCTGCCAAATAATGTTCCTAAAGCAGTAGTCTCACCTTATCACTCCCCTGATCAAGCACCTTTATCACTTCCCAGTTGCTGCAAGGATATAAAATGCACACTTCTTTCTCTGCCCTGCTTTCACAACCCTTCCCAGACTGATTCCAGCCTACCTTTCCAGATGCATTTCACACTACCTGTCTTTACACATTCTGTGTACCAGCCAAATTTGCATATAAAACTACACCTTGTTCCTTGAAATTAGCATCTTTGCCTGTGTATAGGCCATCTCACATGTCTTGAATACTCTCCTACTAATGTATAGCTTAAAGAACTGTTAGTTTTCTTCAAGACACAAACCAGGTTTCATTTCCTAACAGAAATTCTTAGTTATTAGTATTTTCTCCCTACACAAACGATTGTCTACTCTCTAGTTGTAAAGTTCCCCAGCAAAATCTTAAAGGTAGGGGCTGTTCTTTTTTTCCTTTGTATCCCCAGAACCTTGTATGATGTTTTGCACATAGTAAACCTCTAATAAATGCTTCTTGTTTTTGTTTTTGTTTTTTAAGCAATCGGGGTTAAGTAACTTGCTCAAGGTTACACGGCCAGTTATTTCTGAGTGTGGTGCTGAGTGTCTGAGCCCGGATTTGATCCAGGTCATCCCGACACTGGAGCCGGTGCTCTTACTCGCTGTGCTACCTGGCTGCCCCAGTGCTTCTTGTTTTTGTTATTGTTATTAGACCACAGAATTCAGAAGGTCACAATAGGAAGGAAACTTGAACCCTGGTCTAGTCCAAGGTTTTTAACCTTTTTTTCATGTAACAGACTCCCAGTGAGACCTGTGGACCCCTTCTGAGAATAATGTTTTTAAATTAATAATACAAAATACATAGAATCAGAAAAGTTATCAAAATATGTATTTTTAAAAGCTCATGATCCCAATTAAGTCTGATTTAGTCTAACCCATTCATTATGGGCAAATCATTTACTTTAGCAAAGCATAAGTTGCCTTTTCCCTAAAATGGTGACAATAATGTTTATAGTAGTTACCATGTTCAGCTATGTTCTCACCTTCAACAAGGACAAAAATGGCACCAAAGTCAGTTACTCCACTGACAATAAATTATTTAACTTGAAAAGGTTACAAGACAAGACCAAAGGGGAGGGAGAGTTATCTATGACTTTTTATTCAAAGATGACTGTGGGCTCAGTGTAGCTTCTGAGGCAACAAAGTATGGATCAGTTCTCCACTGGTTTATGCTAATTTCAGCCTAACAAAGGTTCTCAATCAACCAGCATTATACCATCCATATGTGGTGTAATGGTATGGGAATTCCTGCCCCTTAATAGGCATAAGGGAATTTGAAGATCTTCCCTGCGCCTAATAGGCCAAATGTAATCACATGGAGCCTATGGTGGGAGGAGTTTGCTGAGTGGGTGGAACAGAGCCCAGAGGAAACCGGGAGTCAGAGCAGTTAGAGCTGGAGGGTGAAGAGGATGAAGGCAAGGAGACAGCTACGTATGGTGTGGCTCCCTGCTATGTTATGGTGTATTAACTTCTTTGTTGCTATGATGGATTCAGTTTTCTGTTTTGGGGATTTGGCTTTCTGGTGTCCAAATAAATGTTTTCCTTCTGTCTTCTATATGGAAAGTCTGCTATATTATGCAATTCTGAATTATGTCGGCATAGTCATAGTCGCCATTGGTACTTTGAATATTGCACTGGTATTACATGTGGAACCATCAGTTATAGGAAATAGATTTTGAATGCTGTGGATGAGTTCACTTACCTTGGCAGTGTACTTTCCAGGGATATACACAGAGATGATGAGGTTGATGCAGGCATTGCCAGAGTTAGCTCAGTGTTTGGGAGGCTCCAAAATAAGTTGTGGGAAAGAAGAGGTAGTAGACTGTCTACCAAACTGGAGGTTTACAGAACCATTGTGCTGATCTCATTGTAGTATGCCTGTGAAACTTGGACAGTCTACCAGTGTGACGCCAGGAAACGGAATCATTTCTATTTGAATTGTCTTAGGGAGATTCTAAAGATTACCTGGCAAAATAAGGTACCAGAAACTGAGGTCTTTTTTTTTTCAGCTGAACTGCCAAGCATTTAAACTCTTCTGCAGAGAGCACAACTCCAATGGGCTGGCCAAGTTGTTCAAATGCCAAATGTACATTTGCTAAAATGTATGCCTATTTTACAGAGAACTTACATAAGGTAAGTACCCACATGGAGATCAGAAGAAGTGATACAAATACACTCTCAAAGTCACTCTCAAGAACTTTGGAATCCATTGTAAGACATGGGAGACATTTAGGACCACCCAGTATGGGGTGCGTGTATCAAAGAAGACACTGTACTCTATGAGCAAAGCAGAATCTCAGTAGCTCAAAAGAAACATGAGATGTTCAATTTTAGAAACATCTCCACTCCAAATGTTCACATGGACTATATTTGCCCAACCTGTGGCAGATCCTTCTGAGCTCATATTGATCTGATCAGCCACAGTCAGATACAATGTACCTTGACCCCAAAACAGTGATGTCATTTTGGTTCTTGTTGAGAATGAAAGACAACAAGCAACCAGTCAATATTTACCACCTCTCAATGGTAGGAAAGGAAGAGCCAAGCAAGTATAAGTACCACCTGAGGCAACTCAATTCAGGACAGGTCTATGTAGAGGGCCTGCTATGGGGAGGTATTTGCAGACTGGATGCACTCAGGCAGACAAGCAGGAGAAACAGGTGATCCTAGAGCTAGACTTAGGCTTTTATTAGTCTTTAGCCACCTATATTCCAGATTCATCTAAGAATAAATATTTTTTCATTAAAGTTTATTTTATTTTGAGCTCCAAATTCTTTTTCTGCTAACCACCTCCTTCCCTACCCATTGAGAAGGCAAAAAATACAAAACCCATTACAGATATGAAGTCATGCAAAACAAATTTCTGCATTAGACATGTTCAACAAAGAGAAAAGAAAGAGGAAAAAATACTTCATTCTACACTCCGAGTCCATCAATTCTCTAACCTGTAGATGGACAGCATTTTTCAGCAGGAGACATAAAATTGTGGTGGGTTAATGCTGATCAGTTACTAAGTCTTTCAGAATTAATTATCTTTACAAAATGGCAATTATTATGTCTATTGTTCCCTAGTTCTGCTCACTTCATTTCACATCAGTTCTTATAAGCCTTCCCAGATTTTTCTGAAATAATTCCCTTCATCATTTCTTATAGCACAATAGTAAAGAGGAAACTCTCGCTACAGAGAAACACTGAGTTTTGAGAAGACTGAATTTATACTACTCGATCGAGAAGCATAAGGAAATGCACTTATCTGGGAATGTGACTAATACTGTCATTATTATTTTATTCTTTATTTTTGTCCCAATTAAATGTTTACAGTATCAACATATTAATGAGTTAAGATAGTAAGCAACTACAAACATGGGTTTGAGTTAATCTGAGAAGTTGCTAGTTTTCAAACTTGCTGAAGGCAAAATAAGCTAGATAAGTAAATTAGCACATAATTCAAACTCAAGTCACAGAATTTCAGAATTGAAACGGACCTCAGTGAACATCTATTCCAGTCTGTACCTGAAAAAGAATCTCTTGTATTAACATATCCAACTTTTCTTTGGAGACCTTGGAGGATCCCACTGCCTCCAAAGGTAGCTCATTCTACTTTGATATAATGCTAATGTTTTGGAGTCCATGTTAGCGTTATTGGTATTACCTGAGAGGCTACATTAAGAAAAAGCAAACCAAAAGAATGAATGATGTCAAAGTGAAACCAGGTGTCTGAAGTTTAAATTCAATACAATTTAATATTTAGTTAATGATCATTACTGGTAAGGACTTTTGCTAGGTGCTATAACGACATAATTGCCAATAAGACATAGTCACTTGATTTGAACAGCTTAAAGTACAGCAGAAGAGATGAAAACCATAGATAAATTAATAAATAAATGGTCCAGTCCTCTAAGAAAATAAACTAAGTAGATCAGCATTCATTAAACTTTGTGAATTTATATTAGTAAAAATGAGAACTTGTCTCACTTAAAAGAAAGTAAATATTAATATTCACTTAACTTCTCAGTGATACCTGTCATAATCAATAACCAATACATCATTTTATAGTAGTATTCTATTTGACATAGTAAAAAAAAAAAATAATGATCTTTTCAGCTAAGCCACTCTGAAAAGAAATTTTAGAAAAATAATTGAGGGGCGGCTAGGTGGCGCAGTGAGTAAAGCACCGGCCCCAGAATCAGAAGGACCCAAGTTCGGTTCCGGCCTCAGACACTTAATACCCACACAAAATAACTAGCTGTGTAACCTTGGGCAAGTTACTTAACCCCAATTGCCCTCCAAAAGGAAAAAAAAAATTGGCTTCAAACCTGGAGGAAATGCATGTATATAAAACTATCTTTCTATCAGATCCCAATGCTTGATAACATCATCCCCATGACTAACATAGCAGTTATGAGAAATAATTATACTTCAAATGATTTTTATCCTAATTGTAGGATCTAATCAATAGTTACCCAAGGAGATAAATAATAGAGGAAACTACCTACTTGCTATTGTCCTTTGAAAAGCAAAATGAAATGTCCTATTTTTCTTACATTCAAGACATCACATTAAAGAAAAATATGCATGGGGAGTAAGGAAATAGTTTGTTCAGGAGGCTGTGATTACAGAGGACAAATTCAATAGGAAAAGCAGACCATAAATACAGGAATGGTTTTCTGATTTATTAAGTCTCTCTTCCACTCAGGACATTGTAGAAAGAGCACTGGATTTGCAATCAGAGGACATGGGTTCAAATCCTGACTCTAACAGCCCTCTGTGATTTTTGTTAAATCACTTGATCTCAATTTCTTTATCGAGAAGATGTAGAAGGCTATCAGGATGTCATGTAAAAAAAGGCCTTGGACACCAAGCAATGCATCATAATGGAATATAATATATTAAGATCCTATTTGATAAAGCACAATTGTGTGGTGGGAACAACTCTTGTCTTAGGGTCAAAATTTGCCTGGGATAAAGCTGAAGTTTTGATGCCTGCTAATCATTTAATCTGTATGAGTCTCAACGTCCTCTTCTATAAAATAGGATAGTAATATTTGTACTACCTACCTCCTAGGGGTGTGGTAATGAAAGTACTTTCCAAACCCTTCAGTTGTATAGAAATGTGAACTCATTTCAGCATTATTATACTTTCCTAATTCAAAAGTGTTTTGTTCACAAAATTAAAATGCTATAAAATGCTACAGGCAAGCCCTGTAGGAGACACCCTGGTGGTCATGTAACCCCAACTAAACACTTGCAGTAAAAGGAAACTCAAAGCTTGCTTCATTGCTTCATAAAGTAATCTGTGCCCTCTCTTGTAATCTCTGTATCTTCCACCCACTCATTTTAGCTCTGCCCTCTAGAGCCAAGAAAATGATAATTTACTGAATTAAGGGCTCAATAAATGGCAGGACTAGAATGAACATCAAAGATCATCTAGTCCAGCCTCTACCTGAGGCTGAAAACACCTTTTCAATCAGCTTTAGTTTCAACACATCGAATGATGATGACAATTTCATCTCTGATGAAGTAATCTAATCCATGACTGGACAGTTCAGATAGCTGGAAAGTTCTTCCTTATATTGAACATTGGATTTGAATTCTGAAAACATGGATTCAAGTTCTTACTTCGCCACTTCCTAGATATATGGCCTTATACAAATTATAAGACCACTTTTCAGGACTTTAATTCAAATCTATATCCCTGTTTCCTGTTGTTTGTCCTTCATTCTACGAGAGGACCATGAATGGATGCCATGGCAGGCAAGTGAAGTAGATTTAAGTGGTGGAGGGCTGTGCAAAGTCACCAGCCTCACCTTCTCCTCCAGAGCCATCTGGGTCCAGTGGCAAGATATAATTTCCAATGCTGACAGCCTTCCAAAGATGGAACGAATGTGATTTCATTTCCTTTCTCTTTTCTTCTACAGGGTAAATGGACCTAGCTCTTTCAACCACTGCTCATTTGACACCATTTTAAGATCTCTCTGCCAACAGTACTGTACAATTTCTAGCATCATTGGGAGAACGTTTGGGGGTCAGGCCTTTTCTAGTCTGCCACTGCAGCTGATGATGATGATGACAATAAAAGATAATAATAAATAATAATTATTATATTAAATAATTAAAAATAATAATAATAAAACATTCACATTTATGGAGAGACTTATGGTTTACAAAGCACTCTGCTAACAATTTTGTGCGCCAGTTAGGGCAAGTACTAGTCTCATTTTTTCAGAGGCTCATCATTTTTTCATTTTCATCAAGGCTTGGGGAACTTAAATAACTTACTCAAAATCATCCAACTAGTATATCCAGTCTTGATCTTCTGGCTCTAATCCAAAACTCTTTCTGGTACATAATGACAGATTCTGCTTACTCATAAAATATGCCGAATATGTTGCAACAGACAGAGGAATTCAATAAACATTCACTCATTCATTCATTTTTCATTAAATAAGCACATATTGAATATTTACCATGTGCCAGGAACTGTGCTATGTGTTGAGAATAGCAAGATAAAAATGAAATAGTCCTTGTCTCCCAGGACAAGATAGAATGCACCTAGCCTAAGTATGCCCATGTCCTCCCCTCAAGGAACTTACATTCTATGGATCCTCTTTCTTGTTTGGGGACATCCTACTTGGCTTCTCCTCCCCAGGACCACAGGTGGCACGTTACCTATACAGTGATACCTGGCCAAGAGAGCTCAGCTTCTGTCTGGTGCCACAATTCCAGAATTTCAACCTCTGTAAAATCCCTTGGAGGCTGGGGCTCCATTCATCAAGTCTTGCTTCCCAGTTCTACAGTGTTCACCGGCTGTCAATAGCTGGGCTCTTAACCAAATGAAGAGTCAGCCAAAATGGATGAATAGCACCTGAGGGTATGTCTTAATTATACAAGGGCCAGTCCAACAATTCCCCAGCTAGGGTTTGTGAAGCCCTTCATGATAGCTGCCTTTAGCTATTTGTTTCTTTCCTGTACACTAAATTAGCTTGTAAATCTTTCAGAGAAAAAAGACAGTGAGAAGGACCATTACAGAAATCAACTTGACTCTTAAAAAAAAAAAAAAACAGCTGTGTTTCTCTTGAAAGAATCCAGGACAGACTAAGACAGATGCTGGCTCCCTGTGGAGCTAACTCTCCAAGGCTAGCTCTCCCTTCTGGTCATCACCTCCCTAAAAACTCAATTAGGTTCCACTTTCCTTTCAGGCTTTGATCAGAGACCAGGGCAAGACTCCATTTATCCTGAGCTGTGTCTACTGGGCACCACAGTTAGTCAACCGAGGAGTTGGATCTGTGCCATGTGCTCATTAAGCCAGACAATGTGCAGCCGACTAATTGCATGGCGGGCTTTCATGTCCCAGTGCTCAGCCTAAGGTGGGGGAGAGGGTGATCACGAAAGTCTCAGTGGGTACCAAAGATTCCCTGACTCTCACTATTGGCTGAAAGGTTCTGGTTGGAGGAATTCAACTCTCCACAGAAGCTCTCTGAAAACAGAGAAGGGGGGAAAATAGGCCTTGGTGAGGAGGCTTCAATAGCACCATTTCTGGAGCTTTGAAAGAGGAGGAAAAGTATCTTTTACATGGTCTTTTAAAGTCTGTAAAGCACTTTTACATATATAACTTGAATCTCGCAACATTATTTCCATTTTACAATTAAAGAGGCACAGAGAAATTAGGTGACATCCCCATGGTCACAAAAATAGCAAATGCCATAGAGCTGTATAGGCTAATTGAGGATAATTTGGTTGAACAAGAATTGCCAAATTGGAAAGGGCCTCAGTAATGTAGTCTGACCATTCCCAAATTCAAATCTCCATTTCAATATGCCCAACATTGGTCATGTACCTTTACTTGAAGAAATGCAAGAAAGTGCCACATGTCCTCTCCCAAAGCAGCCTACTCCACATTTGGAAAGCTATAACCATGAGAAAGCATTTCCTTCCATCAAAGCCTAAAATTACCTCCACAGTTGCCTCCTCCTCTGGAGCCAAACAGAACAAGCCTAATCCCTCTTTCACGTGACCCTTATTCCGAAGGAGACAGTAATTATGTCTCCTATTCCTCAACTTCCTCCTCCCCAACTATCACTTCTCCCCTTCCCCACCTCTCTACCTTGTAGCAGCAAGCACCCTGGCTGCTAGCACAGGTTCTTTGATCTGCTTTTCTAAAGGAAAGCAACTCAAAAAAGGGCTAACCATCTTCCTTTCATCAAACATAAGTCATTTACCTAATTCAGGGGGAAAAGTCAGCACCTGAACTTCAGAGAAAATACAAAGAGAAGTTATAAGCAGACAAAAAATATAGACAGAGAAATAGACCAACAGACAGGGCTTCTAGTTGTCTGACCATTACGTCCATACTTAGTTAGTTACCAGAGAGAGAAGCACCAATATCTGGGTTTTCAAAGCCCAGGGGGTCAACAGCTGCCCAGAGTGTCATCTAGCCAAATCACAAAAAACTCTTCCCAAAGCGAACCCCGAATATATCAGAAAACATCACAACCCTCGTGACCCACGGCCTAGTTAGCAAGTAACGAGGTGTGGGAGGTCCTGAAAAATAAGCCTCCCTCCCACAGGCTGCATGTGACTACATGCAACCTAGTAGGGGCCAGAGTATATTTTCAAATCAGGGAAAGTCCTCAAATTCACTTAAGCCTATCAAGGGGCCAAGGGGCAAAGAAGATCCTCAAATTACCATTAAACTTGTCCTCTATTTCAATCTAAGTTCAGGAGCTTGGCAATAATTTCTGCTTTATTCTCCTCTTGTGCAATGCTGCCACATCAGGGAAACAAAGGCAAGTTCTGAAATGGAGCCACATTATGGTTCAATAGCTATGCATTTACTTAATTTCTATTCTATCATTTCCCCAATAGCAGCAGCAGCAGTAGCACTAGTAATCGCTAGCATTTATATGACACTTTGCATCTATTTTTTCATTTGATCTACAGAACAACCTTTCAAGGAATGTACTTCCATTATCTGTATTTTACTGATAAGGAAAAAGAGGAAATTGTAGGAGTAAAAACAACACATATTGATAGCACTTTACAGTTTGCAAAGTGTTTTCCTCACAGTAACACAAAGTGGTAAGTAATGTGACGAATACTCACTTTGGAAATGAAGAAACTGAGGTTCAAGTATTCTAAACACCTAGTCACATAGAAGAATAAGAAAATGGACTAAACACCTATGAGTGCTATGTGCCAGGCACTGTGCAAATATTACTACAAATATTATTTCATTTGATAACTAGCAAGTGTTGAGATCTACATTCAAACCCAAGGATTATGAGTTGAGCAATCTTTTCGTTATGCCACATTTTCTCTTCTCACCCTACTCAGGAAAAAGAAGAGAAATAATTATGCATGTGAGAGTGGAACATCCCTCTCCTTGTGCCTTTGTAGTAACAAGTGATCCCAGAATAGATGTGAACATTTAAATAAAGAGATTGTGAAGCCATGGAAATCAAGGACAGGCAAAGGGAATTCCTGTAAAGAATGTGTTTATCATTCACCCGATATGTGTTCATGAAGCATTGCTACTTCTCAGACCCAGGGTTAGTCTAGGCTAGCATGCGCAGATCTCCTAGTAGTAGTGACAGATCTGGTCTGTAGCTACTCAAAACCCTTCAGTGGCTTCCTATTATATACAGAACAGGATGTAATTAGAGTACTTCCAAATGCCCCTCACCAGGCCAATTGTCATCTCACACTCTATACTCTAACAAAACTAGACTTCTGGCTATGGCCTCCCTCTACACTTCTCACACTTTACTGTCTTTGTTCCCTATGTCTAGAATATATCCTTCCCCCACAACCTCCCAACTCCAATCTCCACACACTGAAATACTACCCATCTTTCAAGGTCCAGCGCAAATGCCGATTTCTCTGTGAAAACTCCATCGACATGCCCCACATTCCCCCTGCCTTGATCATATATATCATATACTTCCTTCCTAGAGGTTAACAGATGACTCTGTTTATAATCTCTTCTGGCAGAGTATAACTGGGTTCGAATCCTGCCCCTAATATTAATGAGATATATCACCAAGGGAATTTCTCTCAACCTTTTTGGAACTTGGTCTTCAAATCTTTAAAATGGAAAAATGGTATCTGTTGATATTATTGATACTCGATATCTGATGATACCTCACTGGATCATTGTGAGACTCAAGTGAGATAATGTATGTTTTAAAGCACTTTGCAAACTTTAAAACCTAATGCTAAACTGGAGGTAGAAGAGAGGGTAATCACAGAGGTCTCAGTGGGTACCAGGGCTTCCCTGACTCTCCATTAATTACTGGCTATGGAAGTGTCTGCTAGTATTATTATTATTATTGTCTATCATGTCTAATTCTGTTATACTTGTTTGTGTATGTATTTTACAACACTCCCCCATCCCGTGCCAAGCAGGCTGTAATCATAGCCTGAAGGTAGGAACCATAGCAAATGTCCCAACCCATACCTATCCTTTGCATATGCATCACTCTCACACAAGTCATAGCTATTTCTTACTCATCTTTGCCCCAGATTCAGCTAGTTGGAGCAGTAGATATGGCACAGGACCTTGAGTCAAAAAGACCTGAATTCAAAGCTAGCTTCAAACCCATATTTAACTATGTGGCAAGTCACTTAACCTTTGTCTGCCTAAGTTTTTTCATCTGTAAAATAGCACCTAACTCTTCTGGTTGTTTTGAAGATAAAATGACATAATATTTGTAAATCACTTTATAAACTTTAAAGTTCTTTATAAATCTTAAATTATTAACATTATTACATTCAATTTCTTTTCTTTTGGAGGGGGGAAGGCAAGGCAATTGGGGTTAAGTGACTTGCCCAAGGTCACACAGCTCTTAAGTGTCAAGTGTCTAAGGCCAGATTGGAACTCAGGTCCTCCTGATTCCAGGGCTGGTGCTCCGTTCACTGAGCCACCCAGCTGCCCCTTACAGTCAATTCCAAGGGCCTTCGGAAGAGGGCAGCTGTTCAACTTATCCTTACATCCTCAGCCATCACATGAAAGTATGCTTTACACATATCTGTCTTTATATTTCCCTCCCCAGTTACCTACCACAGTACTCTGCTCATAGTGGTTACTTAATAAATGCCTGGTAAAGTGAATTTGAAAAGAAAGATACTGAGAAATTTTGGAGTCCTATGGGAAGCGTTGAGCGTGAGGACCATTACTGACAATGTCAACAAGTTCCTTACTTTGAGTTTCTATGGTATTTGTCCATTACTCTTATAAATCAACAGTTAATAGTTAATCCTATGTTGGTTTTTGTTTTGTTTTGTTTTTTGTTTTGTTGCCTTTTGGAGGAGGGAGGGGAGGGCAATCGGGGTTAAGTGACTTGCCCAAGGTCACATGAGTAGTAAGTGTTAAACGTCTGAGGACAAATTTGAACTCAGGTCCTCCTGACTCCAGAGCCGGTGCTGTATTCACTGCACCACCTAGCTGCCCCTGTCCTGTGTTGTTTCACTGGTTTTTCTTCAAATAATAATAATAACTAACATTTATGTAGGGCTCACTATGTGCCAGGCACTGTGCTAAGCACTTTACAATTATTATCTCCATTGATCCTCACAACAATCCTGGCAGGAGCTTGGACTTCTCATTCAGATTATAAACTCTTAAAGGTAGGGATTGTGTCTTCCATTGTCTGCTCTCAAAGACCTACTGGTGCTGGACAGATAAAGAAAATCGAGGAGGGGAGGCTAGGTGGGACAGTGGGACAGTGCCCTGGAGTCAGGAGGACCTAAGTTCAAATCTGGTCTCAGACACCTAACACAAAAACTAGCCGTGTGACCTTGGGTAAGTCACTTAACCCCAACTGCCCTACCTTCCCCCCTCCAAAAAGCAAAAGAAAAACAAGGAAGATTGTTCTAAACATACAATGATCTTTGGGTAGCTTCATCCTGAAGATTCAATGATGCATGTAACTTTCTTTGGTGATTAAAATGGCATTATTCTTGAATTTTCTAGGGAGTTGGTCTTTAATGGGCTCAAGATAAGAGATCTCCATATCATCCAAATTCATTTGTCTTAAACAACCTTCAGTTAATACAAGGAACATAGCAGGGTGTGTATAATGATCATAGATATGACTGCAATGGATTAAACTGGAAATTTCAAGGAATGAACTTGTCCTGTTGAATTTACAAGAGACAGCACTGCCTGTAGTAGATCCTACTGTCCCTGAGGTCAGGAATCAGCCTACACTGACAGCTGCTCAGTGGGTGCTTAATAAAGTACTAGTTAATGAGGAAGAAACCAATCTCCCTTTATAACCATTATCCAAAATTACCCTGGAATAGAAAAAGAAAAAATGGAAAAGAATAAAGACTCTCTATCTAAGCTTCCCACAAATAAGTCACATTAAACTTGAAAATGTGTGAGTGTATCAGCCCAGCTCTGCCACTTGTAACACAGGCAAGTCAGATTAAGTCTCAGCAAGTCTTTCTACCTCCCTTCAGCCAACATGCATTTATTTAGAGTCTATACAAAACGAAGGCAGTGAGGATCCAAAAACAAAAATGAGACTGTTTCTGCCTTCAAGGTGTTTCTATTCTATTGGGGGAATACAACATTTTCACAGATAGGTAAATAGAGGCTAGATTTTTTAAATGAATATCAAAATTATTTCAGAAAAGACCTCTTACAAGAGACAATATGAGCTAAGAAATAAGGGTTTCTGGTAAAAGGGAATAATAATAACAACAAGAATAAAAATAACAATAGCCAACACTGCCTAATTCTTCAGAATGTCATTAGAACTGAGCTAACACAATGGGAGAGAGTGTGCTATTGTGGAGAAGGCCCAGAAGACTTAGGCTCCAATTAGGGCTGTCACTTAATTTTACTTCAATGGGCCTTGAGTCCCTCCCCTGTAAATTTAGGGAACTGTTCTGTTGCCTAACTTCGAGCTCTAACTCTGATTTTATATGTGTAAAGCATTTTTACACCATAAAGAGTCATGCAAATGTCAGGTAGTCATTGTCAGTTTAATCCCTATCCATTCTTACTTATTGCAGGAAAACCTAATTAGTGCTCATTTAAAACAGAGCACAAATTGAAGCCTTTTTTCCATTGTTTTTTTTAATGGAACTATCAAGTGACCTACATACGTTTAGTCCTAGGCATTTGCCCCTCCTATCAACTAAATTAATTGCCCAGATGTTATCTCACCCACGACCTTAGAACCTAAGGAGGACTTCATAGAACATTTAGTCCTTCCCACCAGCATCACACCTGATTTCTGCATATGAGGAAACTGAGTCTCCAAAAGAAGTCACCTGCCCCAGAAATCAACTATTTTTAAAAATCCTGCATGTAATCCTTCTGTAACACAAATAATTACTTCAAAATGTTTCTGTATTCTAACTTCAGTGTTTTGATGACTCTTGTTCATCCTTTGTTGTCAAAGAGGACCAATGACGTCATGATTCTGGGGTAAAAGTGGGATGCAGTGGATGAGTGGATGACCTTGGCTCCTTCGGTATCTGAACCAAGCTCTCATGAAGCAAGCCACATGGCCTGCTTCAGCCACTTTCATGGCCATTGGAATAAACTGTTCTTATCCTCCCATTCTGCCAGGGGACATTTTCACATGCTTTGGGTAGACATCTCCCTAATTCACCTATGGATTTGAGGGCTCTTGGTTCCCCACAGCCTGGTGAGAACTGGTTGGCAGGTGGACACAAAAGGTGAATGATATACTATGGCATCTTACATTTGCTTAAATCTAGACACATCTCTGTGTTCCAGTCCTGATATTCATTCACTCTACCATGGCTGCAAATACTGTTGAGTGACATTTCAAAGTGCACTCTTGGGGGAAAACTGAGAATCCTACGACATGAATAGAATGTAAGACAAGACACTTATACCTTTATCACTGTCTCCTGTAGCTCCAGGGGAGGCAGCATGATGTTAGAGAAACAGCTGGGACCAGCAGTCTCAGAAAGACTGGGTCTCTAAACGCCTGTACTGTAGCCCTGACTCCTCCACTGACTCATGACCTTAAGCAGTATTTATCTCCTCTCTGAAGTTCAATTTCCCCATCCATAAGAGAAGGGTCTGGACTGGAACTACTGTGAGGTCCCTTCCAGCTGTAAAAGTCTAGGATTCCAGGGTCAGAGTAGAAGTGGAATTAAGATTTAGACATTAAACAGATGGATCTAGAGGAGGCCACATGAATTCAACCTGCCATGGAGGAAGAGATATTTAAGTAATCTGAACCTTATTTTATTGGCAACCCACATTCCCAAAGTGAACTTTGTTTTTCCTATCTCTTGGTTAATTTAAGATTAACCAAGTGATTCCACTGCTAGGAATCACTGATCAGTGATGGGATATCAAGCAGAAAGATCCCCATACACACCAAACTACTTCTGGCAACACTTTTTGTAGGAGCAAAGAACGAGGAACAAAGCAGATGTTCATAAGTTACTGTTTCAGGCATGTCCAACTCTTCATGACTCCATGTTGGGTGTTCATGGCAAAAATGCTGGAGAAATTTTCCATTTCATTCTGCACTTCGCTTTTCAGATGAAGAAAATGAGGCAAACAGGGCTAAGTAATTGCCCGGTGCCACACAGCTAGTAAGTGTCTGAGGTCAGTTTTGAACCCAGGAAGATGTTGAGTCTTACTGACTTCAGGTATGGCATTCTATCCACTCCAACCATCTAGCTGCCCTGTTCATCCACTGGGAAATCACTCAGTAAACTGCAGTCCATAACTGTAATGGAATATTACTCTGCTACAATAAATTATTAACATCATGAATACAGAGAAACATAGAAAAACATACATGAATCAAGGCAAAGTAAGGAGAGCCAAGAAAACTTTATATATATACATATATATGTATATATGTGTGTGTGTGTATATACATATATATATGTAATGACTGCAACAATGTAAATGGAAAGAAAAAACCATAAAAATGAATGTTATGGGGGGTGGAGTCAAGATGGGGGAGTAGAAGCAGGACCTCTACCTGGCTCTGGTTTCCACCTTCCCCAATCCATGTAAAAAGGGGACTCTGAACAAACTTTGGAGCTGCAGAACCCACAAAACGACACAGAGAAGCTAACCTCCCACTGAGGACAGCCCAGCAGGCTGGCAGGAATCAGCCAGCACAGCTCTCTGGGAACCAATCTCAAAAGCTCAAAGAGTTGAATCTTTCCCTCAGATTTAGATTGGAGCAAAGGGAAGATAGTGACTTTAAGAGAAATCAAGATGCTGTGAAACAGATCCAAATAAATGAAAGAATAGAAGGAAATGTGAAATATCTCATGGGAAAAAGCACTGACCTGGAAAATAGATCAAGGAGAGATAATTTAAAAATTATTGGTCTACCTGAGAGCCATGATCAGGGAAAGAAACTAGAAATTATCGTCCAAGAAATTCCCAAGGAAAACTGCCCTGATGTTCTACAACCAGAAGGCAAAATAAAGGTTGAAAGAATCCACTGATCACCTCCTGAAAAAGATCCCAAAAAGAAAACTCCTATGAATATTATAGCCAGGTTCTGGAATTCCCAGATCAAGGAGAGAATATTACAAGCATCCAGGAAGAAACAATTTGAATATTGTGGAAACACAATCAGGATAACCCAGGATCTGGCAGCTTCTACAATGAGGGATCAAAGGGCCTGGAATATGATATTCCAGAGGGCAAAGGAGCTGTAATTAAAGCCAAGAATCACCTACCCAGCAAAATTGAGTATCATGTTTCAGGGGAAAATATGGTGATTCAGTGGAATAGAGGACTTTCAAGCATTCTTAATGAAAAAACCAGAGTTGAATAGAAAATTTGATATCTAGATACAAGAAACAAGAGAAGCTTGAGAAGGTAAACAGGGAAAAGGAATCATAAGCCACTGATGAAAGTCGAACTATTAACATTCCTACATGGAAAAATGATAATTGTGACTGACAAAACTTTTCTCAAGTATGAAAACAGTTGAAGGGAATAGAAATATATACACACATACATATATATATATATATATTTATACCATAGGGTATATGGGCGTATGAATACATATGTGAATGTGTGTATATATGCTTACAGGTATACATAGATAGAGGGCACAGGACCAATTTATCAGGAAGGAATGATACTTACAAGGGGAAATTAAGAGGTGAGAGAGGAATATAATGAGAGGAGATGGGGAGAGACAGAATGGGGTAAACTATCTCATAAAGAAGAGGCAAAGGGGAAAGGGTTACAATGGAGGGGAAGAAAAGGAAGGCAAAAGGGTATGGGTCAACCTTATTCTCACTGAATTTGGCTCAGGGAGGGAATGAAATACACACTAAATAGGGTATCTCACCCTACAGGAGAGTAGGGGGAAGGGGATGAGAAGGGGAATGATGGAAGGGAGGGCAGGCTGGGAGGGAGGGAAGTTGGAAGCCCTAACTTTTGAAAATTGACAGAATCAAAGTAGAGAATAGAACAAGTGAGTGGTGGGATAGGAGGAAGGTAAATATAGTCAGTCTTTTACAATATATCTTTTATGTTAATGTTTTACATTAGCTACACTTGTACAACCTATACTGAACTGCTTATCTTCCCAGTAAGGGTGAGTGACAAGGGAGGAAGGGAATGAATCTGGAATTCAAAAATTTAAAATCAAATGTTTAAAATCATATATGTATATATATATATATATACATACTATTATTAATACTATCTTACATGTAATTGAGAAAGAAGATACACAGGCACTGGGGCATAGAGATCCACCATGCCCTACTGAAAAAGTCTAAGGGGGTATGGGAGAAGATATGGGACAGAGCAGATTGGAGGAGGGGATATTCTGTGGGACTGCTCTTCTGGAATGGTGCGTAGGGGAAAAATGGGGAGAAAATTTGTAACTTAAAATCAGGCGGAAATTAATGATGTAAATCAGAAGTTAATAAAACATTTGAAAAAAAATGAATGTTAAAAAATTACAAAAACCAAACACGGCCCCAAAGAAGAGACATGAGAAGATACCAGCACTGTACTACTTTAAAGAGATGCAAGGTCCACAGTTGTAGGAGATGAATATATATGTACATATACATATATCTGATTGATAGATGCAGATCAGTTCTATGAACTGTTTTCTATTTGTCCCCTTTTCCTTTAAAAAAATTCTTTGTCATAACAGATAATTCTCTAAAAAGGGAAGAAAAAGGGGAAGGAATACAGGTAAAAATTTAGGCAATCTAAAAAAAGATATCAATGCAATTAAGAATGTCATCGGGGGGAGGCCAGGTGGCTCAGTGAGAAAGAGCACCAGCTCCAGTGTCGGGATGACCTGGGGATCAAATCCAGGCTCAGATACTCAGCACCACACCCAGAAATAACTGGCCATGTAACCTTGAGCAAGTTACTTAATCCAGATTGCTTTAAAAAAAAAAAAAGAATGTCATCAGACTTTCTTCAAATAGCTAATATTCACAAGCTAGATTAATTTAAACTTTTTTTTCCCTTTTAACAAAGGAGAAAAAGAACTCTCCTATGAAGATAAAAACATTTACCATTATTGCTTTTTAAAAAACAGTAACATTTCTAACTCCCCCTTTTCCGCTCCACTTTTTCCCCTCTCAAGATTAAAATGATCCATCTAAACTTAATATAAAAGGCCAAAGAGACAACAAGAAAACAACAGGAATAACCCAACTATTATTGCTGAGACCTTGGGATTTAGTATCCGTGGTTCACTTGCTTATTTGCAATTGACTTCAATGTCTCTCAAAGTCTCTCAGCACTGCAAGCGCATAGAGAATCACATTTAGGAAATCAAAGCTCAGCTCCCCTCCTAGCTGACATAGGGTTAAGTCTACTCAGCTGCCCTGAGATGGGAGAGCTGAAAGTCTGGAGAAAACAGAGGACTCCAAGGAGCCTCCACCTACATGCCAATTTCATATTATTCTGCCTGCAAGTGTTTTGAGGAGGGAGGATAGACCTTGGGACAACTGACATCCAGTTATTTTATTTTCCTTCTTTCATAACATTTCCAAGGTTAAAATGAACCTATTAATTAAAATATGCAAATACTTTATTCCCATTGTACCTAATAAACATAAGGGCATAGAGGGTGAAGCATCACATTGACCATCATTTCAAGCAGTAGTTGACTGACCACCTGTCAGGAAATCTGGTAGAAGAGATTCCTGTGTTGGGTGGGAGGTTGGACCACATGACCACTGAAATCTAGTCCTTAGCACAGTGCTTGGCACATGGGAGGTACTTGATAAATGGTTGTTGTCAACCCCTTCTAGGTTAAAGTTTTACTGATTTCAATAAAACAATAATCTTCCTTTATAGCAATGTTCTATCACTTTTACTATGAGGTTAGATTATGAAACTACAGGCATTCATTTAACCACAGCACTAGAACTTCCACTGGACACAATTATGGATAAAGATAAGAATGCCCAAGGCATCCCTCATCCCTCCACTGAAGAAATCAGTTATTCAGGACCTGGCTCACCTTCAGAGTACTTCAGTGTGGTTTTGTCTGCCTAGTGAAGAATTTAATCCACTCTATAGTCTCAGATCAGGGAAATGTAAACAGCATTATTGATCAGTTTGAAAATTCAACTGTCTTATTCCCCTATTGAGAATTTTTCCTGAACAAAGCTGGTTCGTTAAAGTTGAACAAATCCCATCTTATTAATTCAAGAGCTGTCCACCATTGAGGGTGGTATAATAGTACATATATGTATCTACACATACCTATACATCTATAGGTATATGTTTACATCTATAAGTCTAGATATAGATATAGCTGTATAGAAATATATACACATACACATATAAACAATACACATACATTTATATACACGTATTTGTTGTTCACTTCTGTCCAACCCTGCAAGACCCCATGGACGTCAGGCCCTCCTATCCTCCAATATCTCTGTCTGTCCAAGTCTGTCCAAGTTCATGTTCATTGTTTCCATGACACTGTCTATCCTTCTCATCCTCTGCCATACACTTTTCTTTTTGTCTTCAATCTTTCCCAAAATTGGGGTCTTTTTCAGTGAGTGCTATCCTCTCGTTACGTAGCCAAAATATTGAAGCTTCAATATTTGACCTTCCAGTGAATAGCCTGAATTAATTTCTTTAAATATTGACTGATTTTAACTCCTTGCTGTCTAAGGGACTTTCACGTCTTCTCTAGCACAATTTGAAAGCATCAGTTCTTTAATGTTCTGCTTTCCTTATAGTTCAACGCTAACAGCCATATATTAGTACTGGAAAAACCATAGCTTTTACAATACCAACTTTTGTTGGCAGGATAATGTTTCTGTATACATGTGTAAGTGCCCTGTATATATGCCCTATGGGTATATGGGTATGTGTGCATGTCTGTATAATATGCACCACATTAAGCAATGAACATGTCTTTAAAAAGAGTTTGTTCAAGCTGAAAGAATCTGTTACGCCCAACTAATTAATGAGGCACGGTATTTTGTAATTGTTGACAGCTCTACTATACCCCACAATCTCCTCTTGTTCCGTCTCCTCCTTAAAGATGGCACAAAGGCTCCTGGTCATATTTCCTCCTGGAGGTTTCAATAAGAGCAGAGAATGTATAGACTTTCATGAGTCTGGGAATGACCCACCTGGAAAGTGCAAACCACATAGACATATGCACAAACTAAGCCAAAACACCTGTGGGGACAATGCTTAAATATTTGCCCATCCAGGAGCACAGAGCCAGGGTAAACAAAATTATTTCCTGTGATGAGAAGGAAAAAGCCCTTAATTTGCTTTTTATTCTAAACCTTCCCCTGATGATAGTTAACAAGTCTTTAAATCCACTGGTTTATTGGACCAAATATATCCTTGCCTCATTGGTTATATTGTAACCTTTAAAAATAACAGCATCAGACTGCCATTTGTACTTTATTGCTCTTTCTCTGGGAGCTTATGCCCAGGAAACTAGATAACCTAAAATTGCTGTCCGTCCCTATTGCCTTGTTTTATAGAAAAGAAACAGCCACCCAGGAACATGAGGGTCAGTGAGGTTCACTGGAAAAAAAGTGTTAAGTCAAAGAAAAGACTCCCACTGGAGGTGCACTTGTGGGATCTTGGACAAGATACTTCAGCTCTCCAGTACACAAACTTCCTCACCTGTTGGATAAGGTTAGACATTTAAACCTGGGTCTGTGAACATTGATAGGAAATTGTATATTATGCATTATAAACACATACACATAAATATGCATACATACATATATAAGTTGTATATATACAAGTACCAATTATATATAAGTATATATAATGTTATATATGCATATATAAAACTAAATTTAAGTAGAATTGATATTATTAATATATAGCTTCCCTTTGTAAATCTATGTATTTTATTTTATGTGTTTAAAAAATATTATTCTGAGAAGAGGTCCATAGCCTTCACCAGACTACCAAAGGGGTGCATTACACACAAAAATGTTAAGAAACCCTGGATTAGATAACCACTGGACTCCCTTCCAACACTCATCCATGAACTATGACCCTGAAGTTGGCATAGTTTATTATAGAGCTGGGCAAAGAAACCAATTTTCCCGACACCCAATTACTCCTAGACATATTTTCCATTGTGTCAAACTCTGTAGGTGAATTGGTTAAAAAAAAAGTCATTCTTTAAACAGTTTTATTTTCCTCTGCTTCACTTTAAAGAAAAAGACCATGGGGTGGCTAGGTGGCACAGTGAGTAAGAGCACTGGCCCTGGAGTCAGGAGGACCCGGGATTGGTTCTGGCCTCAGATACTTAACACCCACACACACACACAAAAAAAAAAAACTGGCTGTGTAACCTTGAGCAAGTTACTTAACCCCAATTGCTTTAAAAAAAAAAAGACCAGGACATCCTCAGAATGGACTCTTGCCTTCTTTTCTCAGTTTCAGCCCTCAAAGGCCAGCTGTCCTAGCTGAAGCCCACAGTGAAGTGCACTTCCATGTGCTGCCATTTAGTGACCAGGATTCATCTGAATTTCATACAGAGAAAAAAGGTGAACAACCAAAGTAAAGAAATCAGAGCTAGGAGGACATCACATAATATTTTTTTAATGTTATAAAATAGAAAAAGAAGAATTTTTTAAATTGCTTAAATTTCAGATCTGGTCCTTAGAAGCTGTAAGACCTTGGTTAAATCACTTCTCCCTGAACCTCAGTCTCTTCATATGAAAAATGGAATAATAGTACATGCATTACCTCAACGGAGATGTTGTGAGAATCCAGTGAGACAAAGAACATGAAAGTATTATTTGAAAACCACGTATAAAGCAATAGCTATCCAAATGAAAGTCACTATTAGGGTCAGCGTCATCATGAATCTATATATCTCCCTTGACAAAGAAAGCAGCTGCAAAAGGTCAGCATCTGCAGATGGACCTTGCTTTAGGCAAACAACATGATCCAGAAAAATTTCTTGTAAATTGACTTGCTTTAAAGGTCTACCACTTCCTGAGAGGAAAACTAGGCCAAACTTTAAGAAGAAACTCCAAGGTCCCAGAAAATAGATTAGGATGGTGACCAGACTTAGAGTGGGAACACCTTAAGCTAATTAAGTCGGTTACCTCTTTCCACCTTTGACCAGACTGAATCATTTAGAAAAATCATTCTCCAGGATGTACCAACATTTTAAGTAACTATTGTTCCATTTAAAGAACCAAAACTGAGCTCTGTAGAATGCTTTAACTTACTGAAGGACGTTTTTTAGGAATATTAGAGATTGTAGCTTGAAAATGGCTTAGGTTAGAAAGATTTTAAAAAGCATGGGGATTCCTATCCCTTTGGATTTTCTCTCTAAGCACAGATGCTTAGAATTAGAATAATTTAATAAATTTGTCATATGCCCAACAGGCAGCATATGAAATGTTTTATTCCATCACCTTAAATACCTGGGCAAGGAGTTTGTATTTTATCCTTTAGGCAATGAAGAGACATTGAAAGTTTTTGAGGAAGAGAATGATATGCTCAGACCTATATATTAGGAGGCTGATTTTTATCAGCTATGGAAAGGATGGCCTGGAGGGGAGAAGGATTAGAGAGAGGCAGAATGGCTAGGAATAATCACAATTGACCAGGTGAAGAGAGAAAAATATAAAAAATAGGGTGGTAGCAATGTGAGTTGAGAAAGATTGAGTTCGACACAGGAGACTGATCTGACCACACTTGATCACAAATCCTCATCCTTTAGAGCTGGCAGGCACCTTAAAAAAGCCATACATATCAAACCACAAAGACCTTCCACACCTTGCTGACATGCAGTTGTGCTGCCTGCATTCTAAATTCTCCCATGAGGAGGCCCTCCATCAGGGGCAGCCCACTTCTCCACCCTTGGCTAGTTTTTCCCCAACATCAGGGTCAAGACACCTTCTTCCTATCTTTCACCTTTGCTGCTAGTTCTATTCTATAGGACAAAGCAGAACAAATGATTTCTGCATTTCTTTTGCTACTTTTTGACTGAAGACAGCTATCATTCTCTTCTCCCTGCCCTAACTCTTCTTTTCTTCAGGATATCTCCAATTCCTTCCATTAGTCTTCATGGATTAATCCAGTCTCCTCCCTAGTCTCATCCTGGCAGCTGGTGGCACAGTTGATGGCACCATACCAGGCCCAGAGTCAAGAAAACCTGAGGAGTTCAAATATGGCCTCAGACACTTAACTAGCTGTGTGACCCTGAGCAAGACCCTTAACCTCTTTGCCATAATTTCTTCAAGTATAAAGTGGGGATAATAATAGCACCTACCTTGCAGAATTGTGGGGAGGATCAAAGGAGAGAACATTTGTAAAGCACAGTGTCTGGCACATTGTTGGCACTACATAAATGCTGGTGGCTCCACCCGTCCCACATTCAGCTTGTCCATATCCTTCTAAAATAATGTTCCTAGAGCAGAATATGATATTTTATATATGGGTTGAGCTGGAAGGAATACAAGAGCCTATCACCTGCCAAGTTCTGAACATTGCCTCTCTTGAAGCAGCTTAAGTCAACATCAGTCTTTTTATTTTTTTTTTAATTCTGCTATACTTCTCATCTCAGTAACCCCAGTACCGAGCTCAGTGCCGTACACACAATATGAAACATTTTAAATGAAACTGAATTGAATTGACAGTTGATTGACTCTCGGTGTAATGTGAAAGAGGAAGCACAGGAAATCTGCTGAAGGTCACACGCTGCTGGTTCTCACTTTCTATTGACGTTGAATGGCTGATCTCCTTGACTCCTGAGGGTTATGATTATTTGTTTTGATTTCACCTCCTCTTATTTCCCTTCTATCCCTTCCTACAGCAGAAACTTTAATGAGTGGAAAAATGAGGAAAGAAGAAGGCCTAAATAAAAGTAGGGAATCAGCTCTAGATAAAATTATTAGTCATCTGTTGTTCAGTTAAGTATGACTCTTCATGACTACATTTGTTGTTTTCTCGGCAAAGATACTGGCTTAGCCATTTCCTTCTCCACTCATTTTATAGAAGAGGAACTGAGGCAAGCTGCTTAAGTGACTTGCCCATAGTCACACAGCTGGTAGGTATCTGAGGCCAGATTTGAACTCATGAAGATGAGTCTTTCTGACTCTAATCCCAGTGTTCTATCCACTGCACTACCTAGCTGGTCATCTATATTAATTTAAATGCTATAGAGTCACTATGTCCTAAAGCAAATTTAGGGAAAACAGAAATGGGTGGGATTTATGCATGCTTTTACTAATGAACTGAAATGCTTGGTACTTTTAACACATTTTTTGTAACAACACAAGAGTTGGAAAAATCTGTTTTTAGTTTTTAGAATTATAGATTATTATAGCCTGAAGGGATTCAGTAATAATCTAGTCTAGCCCTCTCATTTTTATAGAGGGAAATACTTGCCCAAGGTCTCGGGGGAGACGGACTGGCTCAGTTGGTATTCTTTTTTTATTTTTTTGCTTTTTTAGAGGGGGGAAGGCAGGGCAGTTGGCGTTAAGTGACTTGCCCAAGATTACATGGCTAGTAAGTGTTAAGTGTCTGAGTTTGAATTTGAATTTAGGTCCTCCTAATTCCAGGGTCAGTGCTTTATTCACTGTGCCACCTAACCACCCCTCAGTTGGTATTCTAAAGCAAGTGTCCTAAGGTTCACAGTCCAGTGTTCCTTTCCCTCTTCTAAGCTACTTACAAACCACAGAAGGTTTTTGTTTTTGTTTTAGTACTTTGCATACTGATCACTAAGGATTAAGGAAAAAAAAAGATTAAAGTATAAAAGATTTCCTCCCTCTTATACTGGATTGTATATCATGAATTCATAGCCAGCCAGTAAAGGGAAGTTGAGGAAATGGGTGGAGAGCAAGAAACCTCCCAGTCAGTCACAGGTAGTTAAATTTGTTTGCACAGTAGTGGATGCTAAATATACAACAAGCCATTTTTACTAAGATGATTCTTTGAATGGCACAAATTAGAAAGCTGATATGATGAAAATTGAGAGAAATCGCATAGAATCAACCGAGAATTTAATAGGTACCTATTACATTCCAGCACTCTGCTAGGTACTTGGGATAGCCTCATGGTTAATCTCACCACTTCAAGTCTCTCTCCACTACAACCCAACCTCCACTCAACTGTTAAATTAACCTTCCTAATGCACAGGTCTGACCATATCACCACTACCACCCATACTTAATCAATTCCAGGGATTCCTTATTGCCTCTAGAATCAAATAAGAAAACCTCTGGTTTCTAAAGCTCTCCATAACTTGGCTCCTTCCTACTTATCCAGTCTTCTTATACCTTCCTTCTCCTCCATAAGGGGTTGAAGATAATACCAAGATAACAACCCTGGGAAGTTGGAAGGATGGTGGTACCTTTGATAGAAACAGCAAAGTTAGGAAGAGGGGAAGGTTTGGGGGAAAAGATGAGTTCAGTTTTGGACATGTTAGTTTTGAGCTATCCCTGGGACATCCAGTTTGAAATGTCGAAAAGGCAACTGGTAACGTGGGACGGAAGCACAGGGGAAAGAATGCTGAATATCGAAATCTTTGAAGCATCTTAGATGACAGAAATGAGATTTACACCCATGGGAGCCGATGAGGTGACTATGAAAGAGAAGTAGAAAAGATGAGACAGTCTAACACCCAGTTGGGAGGCATGATGGAGATAAACGTGCCACCAAAGGAGATAAAGCAGATGAAGACATGTGGGAGAAGAACCATGAGAAATAGTGATCAGGAAAGCACAGAATAGAGAGAGCGCATCTAGGAGGTGAGGAGCAGTCAGAAAAGTCAAATAGTGCAGACAGCTGAGAAGTAAAAAGACAGACCGTTTGTCTATTTGGCAATTGTCAGTTAGGTGGTTGGGCTGAAAGGCAGATAGATGGCAAAACTCTGAAAAGAGGAAAAGAAGTGAACACAGCAAGCGTAGACAGCTTTTTCATGCAGTTTAGCTGAGAAGGAAAGAAGTGATACAAGGAAATACTTTGAGGGGATGGTAGGACCTAGAAAGGGGTTTTTCAGGATGGAGGAGATGGACATATTTGAATTGAGTACAGAAAGAACCAGTAGTTAGGGAGAGGTTCAACATTAAAGGGGGAAGGATATTGAGGATACAATCTGCTAGACAAGACAGGAGGAGATGTAATCAATTATACATGTAGAAGGACTGGTCTTGGCTACCTCCATGTCAGAACCTTAGGGAAAGACGCAAAAGTAGGATACAATGTGTCGGGGTTCTAAGATAAAGATACTAGAAGAAGAATCACTGTTGATGCCAACTATGACGAACTCTCTGTCTTTCTCAGGCACTAGATACAGTTCCTAGATCCTTAAATTCTATTTTAAAAAATAAAACATTTGAAGGCCCTGGGGTGGCTAGTCAGAGAAGGGAAGCTTGATATGTAGTGAAGGAATAGAAATGAATAAGCATTTATATAGGGCCTACTATGGGCTTTTACAAATATTATCTCATTTGAGCCTCACAAGAACCCTGAGAGGTAGTTGCTATTATTTTTATTCCCATTTTACATTTGAGCAAACTGAGGCAAACATTAAATGACTAACCCAGGGTGACACTGCTAGAATTGTATCTAATTCGGAATTTCTGCTTATCTTCCTGACTCCAGGCCCTCTCTTTCTGCAGCACCACCAGCACTCTATTGTACATTAGAGTAATAGCACTGTAGCTGTCCATTAAGCTTAGCACACAAATGATCCTTCATCTCTAGGAGAATATCATCAGGTGAAAAATAATCTCACAGATAAATTATACTGATCTCCCAGGGCCGTTTGAAAATATTGAGTAAATATGAGTGAGCGCCCAACAATATTCCTTTCCTCATCTTGTCTTCGTCGCACTGCCCTGCACCGGGTAATCTAGTTCTGGAAAAGACAAAGTTCTCTCCTTAGAGTTTCAGAATTTTTTACTAAAATAACTTATGGTCCCTGGCCAAGACTTGAATTTCTCAGGACATGTGTAGGATATACTTGAAATTAAAGGCACAGCTTTTCTTCTTTTTCATCTATTTTAGTGAACAGTCTGAGTAAGTCTTGTGAATTTGGGGGAGAGAGGTCTAGTTCTATAAAGAGATCAATTCTTACAAATTCACACTCTTCACCAAGGACCACCAATGTCACCAAAGCTTTAGCTGAGACTCTTCTAAGAGAATTATTGGCACTTTACAACTGAAAAAAGTCATCATTTAAGCAGAGAGCTAAAAACAATCTAAAATGTCCATTTATTAAAATTAAAGTTATCTCTCTGGGCTCTGAAAAAATTCCCTAACAAAGTTATCTTCCGACTAATGATATGAATTTATATGTAACAGTATTGAGTCACACTCCTTCTCAAATGAGACCCCATCAAGTTGAATTTCACATCCAGAGTGGTGCTTTCCTTCCTACACAGAGCAAAGCATCAGAGGAGCTAAATTCCTCTGTGTGCCCTCGCTCCAGGATAGCCTGTATCATATAAAACTTCATTCCAAACTCAGTCATCTGCAAGAACTGTTACACAAATGATTTTCCTTTTTCTCTGGTCTCCCTCAGAGGCAGCCTAATCTCACTAACATTAGGAGATAATTTTTTTTTTCCAAGACAGACTTTTTGAACCAAACTTTGTAATGATTCACAAAGGCTACGCTTCATCTCCATGAGGTGAATAGATTTAGTGCCGCCACCATCACCACCACTCCAACTTTCATGGTTTTTAAAGCAGATCAATGTTTGGGGACATGGTAGAAGGTACCCCAAACTTCTCTAGCTTAGTCCTCTCCCCCTACATTTCTTAGATTAGTCTTTCATGCCCCCATTATCACTCCTGACATGGTAAAATAAAACCTTTCCCACAGTTGATTTGACTTTTTAAGAAGTTATTCAAATAAAAACTACATTTCCCCCGGAGAAAAGTGATGTTGTACCTGGCATCAAGTGAACTTCATCTTATTGCAATAAAATAAAGGACAGATGAGCAAGCATAAAGGTACACAAAAACTTTGGTGTAGAGATACATCAAATCAACAGAGAAAGGGAGACAAAATATAGGCTTATAACCTTGTTAGAACAAAATGAAGATATAAAAACTCACTTTGAATCTTTTTTTTTTTTTTAAAGCAATCGGAGTTAAGTAACTTGCTCAAGGTTACACGGCCAGTTATTCCTGGGTGTGGTGCTAAGTATCTGAGCCTGGATTTGATCCCCAGGTCATCCTGACACTGGAGCCGGTGCTCTTACTCGCTGAGCCACCTGGCCACCCCTCAATCATTTATTTTTGATGCACATATTAAGTTCATACAATATTCCTTGATCAATGAAACCAGAGAAACAGCTCTTTGTCTATCTTTTGTAAGGCATAAAATGGGAAAACATCTGCTCCATCAAAGGTATTTGTCATTGTTATGAAAGACATCCTTCAGTCTGAAGAGAAGAAGGATTCCTTATGCTTCTCTGGATGCTATTTGACCCTGACATTATGGTGAATAAGCCCCAGAACACTAGACTTCTTGACAAGGATCTATACCACCCAAAAGGTCAATCTAATAATCTACACAGGAAAAACTAAATGGATGAAGAACACCTATTGTCCACACTACAACATGCAATTGTAGGAATAGTGCACTAAGTTAGTCCATTGGTCAATATCTCTCGGCAAGCATTACAAATGGACAATGAGTTGGCCATGAAATCAAAGAGAAGGGAGGGTTAATTTTGGAAATAGCACGATGTTCTAAATCATCCCAAACAAAAACCAAAACCCCTCTTTTTAAAAGAGATAAGGTGACCCTTTGTTCTTGAAAGCTCTTTCATCAGACCACTAGTTATGACAATATGATAATAATGCTTTAGGCATGTGCGAGATGATAATTATGATGAAAAAGTATAAAAATAAGGTATACAAAATATCTACAGTGATAAAATATCTGTTGCCTGAAAACTAGCTTAGCAAAATTCAGATAAACTCATTACAAGGTTAGCCAAAGAGAGTGATATATATATATATATATATATATATATATATATATATTTTTTTTTTTTAATTTTGAATTTCTGCTTTTTGTAGGGGGAATGCAGGGCAATTGGGGTTAAGTGACTTGCCTAAGGTCACACAGCTAGTAAGTGTTATGTGTCTGAGGCCAAATTTTAATTCAAATCCTCCTGACTCCAGGGCCAGTGCTCTATTCACTGCGCCACCTACCTAACCCAAGAAAGTTTATTCTTTTTGCCAAAGTAGGTGTCAATGGACCTTAAGTAAGTTATAAAATGACTGTCATGTGCATCAACGAATGTAGTAACTACACTGAAAAAAAAACAGAATTTTTTAATAATTATCTATTAATAAATCATCATGTATTCATTAAGCAACTATTACACTGCTAAGTGCAACCAACACTGCCACACCCACTGAGTGAGATGCACTATTTTTCTAATTATATATAAAACTATATTCATTTCAATATTAAGCATTTTTTTAAAAAGAATATAAAGGACATGAGGAATGTAAATATATTGATTGAAAGAATCTCCACTCTCAAGGAGCTTAAATTCTACTGGGGGAGACATATATGTATACATATGTAGATATATTCTCATATTTAAACATATGCACATATATATTCAATAAATATGAACAGAATGACCCTATGGAACACAAATACCTCTGAAGAATGAAAATTACAACTTATTCAAATACAAGTTTAAAAATTCATCATGGGGAGGGGTGGAGACAAGATGGCGGAACAGAAGCAGTAACTTTTCTAAGCTCCTCTATGAATCCTATCACTAAACTTAAAAAAAATGAATCTGAATGGATTTTGGAGTGTCAGAATCCACTGGGAGACAGAGCGTGGCAGAATCCAGCCCAGGAAAGTGCCCACATGGGTCTTGGCAGGGGGAACACGGAGCACATGGGGGCTGCAGCAGCTTGTACTAGAGAGCAGACTACAGCAGAGAGAGAAGGAGCCCCAGCAGGCGGATTCACCCACCCCAAGGGCAACTCACAGGCATCTCACCAGCATCTCACCACAGGATAGGAAGATCCATTGGAGCCAAGGAAGAGAGGGCTCGGGCTCCCAGCAGAGACAGTGGCTTCTCCTGGGGCTATCAGCCCCCAGCCTGGAAGTTAAGAAATCTCCTGCCTGTTTTTCCAGGGGCCAGGATGGCAAAGTAAACTCTGGCTGCTCCGATTCCCCCTCCCTGACCTAAAAACCCAAAGATAAGTGTCCCACCCAGAGCGAAATGCTGAGACAGTGAAAAAAGCCTCGGGCTTGGGAGTCATTGAGAAAGGGTGTAACTGAGGCATCAAGGAGTCTGAAGAGAAGAGGGGGAGGGGTCCCAACAAGCCCCACTTCACCAGACCAGCAAAAGTCTGCCAGGGGCATAGAGGCAGAAAACTGAAAAAGCTAGTAAAAGAACAAATAGAAAATCCCCAAATAAATACTAAATTAGAAATAATGAAAACCAAATGAGAGATTAATAAAATTGAAATTAAGAAAACTATTGTATTAATAAATAAAACTAAGAGCTGGTTTTATGAAAAAACCAATAAAATTGATAGACCCTTAGTCAATACGATAAAAAAAGAAAGAAGAAAACCAAATTATGAGTATCAAAAATGAAAAGGGTGAATCTACCTCCAATGAAGAGGAAACTAAAAAATAATTAGGAATTGTTTTTCCCAATTGTATGCACATAAATTTGACAGTCTTAGTAATGGATGATTATTTACATAAATACAAGTTGCCCAGATTAACTGAAGAGGAAGTAATTACTTAAATAACCCCATCTCAGAAAAAGAAATCAAACAAGACATCAGTGAACTCCCTAGGAAAAAATCTCCAGGGCCAGATGGATTTATTAGTGAATTCTATCAAACATTTAAAGAACAATTAATTCCAATACTCTACGAACTATTTGGGAAAATTAGTGAAGAAGGAGTCCTACCAAATTCTTTTTATGACACAAATATGGCACTGAAACCTAAATCAGGAAGAGATAAAACAGAGAAAGAAAATTATAGACCAATTTCCCTCATGAATATAGATGCAAAAATTTTAAATAAAATATTAGCTAAAAGACTATAGCAACTTATCACAAGAATAGTACACTTTGATCAGGTAAGATTTATTCTAGAAATTCAAGGATGTTTTAATATTAGGAAAACCATCAGCATAATTGATCAACAATAAAACTAGCAGAAACCACATGATTATCTCAATAAATGCCGAAAAGGCTTTTGACAAAATACAACACCTGAACTTCAGAGTATACAGAGGTTAAAATCATAAGTTACAAGAACATTTCAACAGATAGGCCTCCAAACTGTTCAACCATTACATACATACCAAATCACAGTTTCCAGAGAGGGAAGCATCAACATCTGGGTTTTTCAAAGCCAGGGGGCTTGACAGCTGCCCAGAGTCTCATCTCGTCAAATCACACAACACTTTTCAAAGTGAGCCCCAGAACAAAGCCTCACATCAGGGCTTACATAGGCTTCTCCTGGCTCAGAGAATGTAACAACCTTCTTGACCCACTGCCCAATCACAAAGTATCTCTTGAAAAACAAGCCTCCCACCACAGGCTCCAGGTGCACGTAAGCCTAGGGGCAGCAAAGATCTTAAAAATTTACATTCCCATTACACCAAGCTATCACTCTTTGCAGATGATATGATGATATACTTAGAGAATCCTAGAAAATCAAGTAAAAGCTACTTGAGACAATAAATAAATTTGGCAAAGTTGCAGGATACAAAATAAACCCACATAAATCCTCAGCATTCCTGTATATTTCTAATGAAATTAAACAGAAAGAGATAGAAAGAGAAATCCCATTTAAAGTTATTGTAGCCATTATAAAATATTTGGGAATCTACCTGCCAAAACAAACCCAGGACCTATTTGATCACAACTACAATTTTCACACCAAATCAGATCTAACTAAGTGGAAAAACATCAATTGCTCATAGTTGGATGGAGCTAATAAAATAAAAATGACAATTTTACCTAAATCAAATTATATATTTAGTTCCATACCAATCAATTTACCAAAAAACTACTTTATAGAGCTAGAAAAAAATGGTAACAAAATTCATTTGGAAGAACAAATGGTCCAGAATATCAAGGGCATTAATGAAAAGAAATGCTAGGGAAGGTGGACTGGGTATAGCAGATTTTAGTCTGTATCATAAAGCAGCAGTCATCAAAAATACTTGGTACTGGCTAAGGAATAGAGTTAGTGGATCAATGGAAAATATTGAGCACATGAGACTCAGCAGTCAATGACTATACCGTGTTTCCCCGATAATAAGACACTGTCTTATTAATTTTTTTGGACAGAAAAACACCAGAGGACTTATTTTCAGGGGAGGGCTTATTTTAATGAACATTGACACCAATTTTAATAAACAGGTAAATGTGAACAAAAAAATGTACCTTTATTCAATAATGAATTCAATAAAGAACAGGATGACACGCTCACTGCTGCAGTTCTGATCGGATGCAGCTCGGAGCGCGGCGTGCGTTTCGGGGGGGGAATGGTGCATACAGAGGGTACCGTAATGTAGCGTGTAGCACAGGGGATCACCTTCACTACAGTAGCAATCTCAATAGGGCTTATTTTCGGGGGAAGGCTTATTTTAGAGGAATCTTCCACAGTAAGGGGAGGGCTTATTTTCGGGATAGGTCTTATTATCGGGGAAACACGGTAGTAATCTATTGTTTGATAAACCCAAAGATCCCAATTTTTGAAATAAGACTCACTATTTGACAAAAAACTGTAGGAAAAATGGAATATAGTATGGCACAAGCTGAGAATAGACCATTATCTAACACCATATACCAAAATCAAGTCTAAATGGGTGCATGATCTAGGTATAAAGGTTGATACTGTAAGCAATCTTGGAAAGTAAGGAATAGTTTACCTGTCAGATCTGTGGAGAGGGAAAGACTTTATGACCAAACAAAAATTAGAGAGCATTATAAAATGCAAAATGGATAATTTCATTAAATTGAAAGCTTCTGTACAAACAAAGCCAATGTAACCAAGATTAAGAGGGAGGTGGGAAATTGGAAAAGATTTTTTACAATCTATGTCACTGATAAAGGACTCATTTCTAAAATATACAGAGAATTGAGTCAAATCTATAACAATACAAGTCATTTCCCAATTGAAAAATGGCCAAAGGATATGAACAGGCAGTTTTCAGAGAAAGAAATTACAGATTTTTATAAGCATATGAAGAAATGCTCTAAATCACTATTGATTACAGAAATGCAAATCAAAACAACTCTGAGGTACCACATCTCACCAGTCAGATTGGCTAAGATGACAAAACAGGAAAATGACAAATGCTGGAGGGGATGTGGACAAATTGGAACACTAATGCATTGATGATGGAGTTGTGCACTGATCCAACCTTGGGCTATAAATAATTTCATACCCTTTGACCCAGCAATACCACTTCTAGGGTTATATCCCAAAGAGATCATAGAAGTGGGAGAAAGACCCATATGTACAAATATATTTATAGCAGCTCTTTTTGTGGTAGTAAAGAATTGGAAATTAAGGGGGTGCCCATCAATTGGGGAATGGCTGAACAAGTTGTGATATGTGCATGTAATGGAATAGTATTGTGCTATAAGAAACGAGGAGAAGATGGACTTCCTACTTACCTGGAGAGGCTTATATGAACTGATGCTGAGTGAGAAGAGTAGAACCAGGAGAAATTTGTACACAATTACAGACACAACGTATGTGTGATGACCAACTTTGATAGACTGGACTCTTCTCAGCAATGTAGTGATATAAGTCAATCCCAAAATACTCATGATGGAGAGAGATGTCTACATCCAGAGAAAGAACTAAAAAGAACTTAGTATGAATCCAGATTGAGGCAAACTACGTGATCTTTTCCTTTTTCTTGTTTGTTTTTGTTTCCTCCTTACCATTTTTCATTCCATCTGATACAATCTGTCTTTATAACCTGACTAATGTCTAATGTGAAAGTATTTGCAGATCCTATACCTGATTGTATGCCCTCATGGGGGAGGGGGTGAAGAGGGGAAGGAGGAAGAGAAAATTTGAAATTCGAGGAATTGTGGAACTGAATCTTGTAAACTAAAAGTAAACAAACAAATTAATAAAGAAAAAAAATTCATTGTGGGCAAAGATATGTCACTGTTATATTACTGATGATGACTTGTATGTTACCAAGAAATGGTAAAAGGAACATCATCTAGTTTCTATGGTTAGAAAAGGAAGTGGCAAAAATAAGAGTCTAAGTGTTGCATATGTAAGCGTAACTGCTAAAGAACTCCAAGGAAAGCCTCCAAAGTGTGGAGCAAATATTTGGAGGTATGGAGTAACGGAAGGATTGCCCATATCAATGAGATCATAGAACCATCTAAGGATACAATATAACTGGAATTCTCACTCTTCCCTGTACCATTCCTCCTTCATTTCTCTGCTTAGCCCTTTTGCCTAGAATACCCTCTCATCCACCTTTGAAATCCTACCAATCTATTAAGGTCTCATATAAATACTTCCTCTTCCAAATATAAATACTTCCTTTTTCATGAAGCTTGCTTGGCCATGAACCACACTTTCAATAATTCAGTGTTATTCAACACACACACACACACACACACACACACACACACACACACTGTTCTATTTTTTTTAAAGGATTATATGATTTAGAATTTGAAGGGAGATTAGAGACTTTCTTGCCCAACTATCCTTTTAATAGATGAAGAAACTGAGACCCAGAGAGAAGTAAATTCTCCATTATCACACAGGTAATAATACACAGCAGAAGCAAGATTAAATCAAGGTCCTCTGACCCCAGATCAAGTGCACTACATTAACTGTCTCTCTAAGGACCTCCTACATGCAAGGCATTGTCATATTCATCTCTTGAGTCTCGCAGCATCTAGCACGGAATAGATATTCAAGAAATATTTATGAGAAGAGAAAAAAAAGGAATGAAAGGGAAAAGATGGCAAAAATGGAAAAAGGAAGGAAACGCATAAAATAAAAATAAAAAAATCTCAAGGAAGGAAGGAAGGAAGGAAGAAAAAAAAAGGAAGAAAGAAAAACAAGAGGATAGTGCAAACTCAAAGTGTATAGAACATTGAGTGTGCCTGGTAGGGAGCAGTATCAGCCACTGAAAAAGTTTCAGTAGTTACTCAATGGTACCTGGAGGAAGGAAAGAAAGGATATTGGAAGGGAGGGGAAAGGGGGGGGGGGTAGTTACAGCAAATATGTGCCAAATCAATTCACAGAAGGAGCAGATAGCTGCTATTTGGGTTTAAAGGGAATGATTATTAACTCAGCAATGAAATCCTCTTTGCAAAGTTCACCCTGCAGGATTTTGGAACAAAGAAAGAAAAGAGAATGAAGAAAGAAGAGGGAGGGAGGAGGAACGAAGAGCATAATATTGACAACAATTGGAAGGAAAAAAAAAAAAGAAAGTTCATAGCACAGACTCTAAGTATCATGCAGGACATCAGTTATACCTGGTGGGGAGTGGCCTCCAGTCAATGAAAAACTTTAGGTGGTCACTCAGTGGTACCTGGTGCTATAAGTGACTTCCCAGGGAGTTATTTTTCTATAAGAACCTCAGGGCTTCTCATCTTTTGTGCAATAAGAAGGATAATCTGCATTTGTCTATCACATTTTTCACACAGGGTCTAGTTACCTAAATCTCCATAGGGTGCACTTTGCAAAGGAAATTTCTTGATCATTCCCTTCAAACCCAAATAACTATCTGATTTGACATGAATTGGTTACAATCACAAAGGATGCAATACATTATCCAAATATTCCTGTAGAATTATGCGTAGAAAAATCTTGGATAAAAATGTAAAGTTCATAGTTATTATCTGGTGATGGAAACCTTAATAACACATACTCAAAAATAACAAGTTAAAGGCATTCTGAGAAGGCCAGTCATTTTCCCTCTAACCGCTGTGTAGCCAATTTTATTGTGATAACTGCTTACTTTATGCAGTCCTATTGCCCCAAAACTCAATCAATAACTTTAAAAAAGGACTAAAATTACTGGCAGCCAACTATCACTTGAACTCCTTGTGAGGAGATGAAGAACTAGGCTAAGGAAAACTGAGAATGCTTTAACAACAAAAGCCCTAAAATCAAAGCAGAAACAGACAGTTTCCTCCATGGAAAAACCTATAGTCCAAAATTCAAAGCATGAAAATCTCTGCCTGCTAAAAACAGTCTATGACTTCCAAATGGGTGAAGTGGAAACTCTTTAAACTGGCAGTAAAGGCCAATGATATAAGTCATTTGATATTTTAGGATATTTCAGTGACATATAAGGAACACTTATTGGCACCTCCAGCAGGAACACAACAGTGCGTATTATAGTAAATACTGGTTAATTCTGGACCCTCTTGACACTTGTATAGCATCAAGTCTCAGCCTTATTTTCTTCTTGTTTTGGGTTCCTGCACTGTGAGAGTCACATTTTATTAGATATTTCATTAAGGTCTTTCTGCTTTGTCTTTCTGACTATTGACCTTTTTGAACAATTGGGACAATTTACTTCTTTGTCTCACATAGTTTTAGTTTATGATTTCTTGAAATCTAACTCCAGTAAACCAGTCTTTGTTAAATTTGTGATTCAAATGGAGCTACTTGACTATGCCTTTATAGCCAAATCACTCTGGCTCTTCTTGGTTGGCCAATAATAGGGCCCAGCCCAAGCCTCACTTGCTCATTATTTGGGTTTTGATGACTCAGAATGAGTTTAAATTGCAGTTGTTTCTGTTCTGACTCTGAGGGTCTTCCCCTCCCAGATTGATTCTTTTAATGAAGGCAAAGTAGGCCATCTTTTGCCTCAAATCTTACCCTGCCTTTAATTACTGAATGGGTGTTGCCTCAGACAAACTGCGACCTGGGAAAGACCTTACCTTAAGAAAGTAAAGGTCTCCCACTGCAGTCCTGGCCATCACTAGCCATCTTAACCTATGTCTTACCACTGGAATCAGATGACTATGGAAAAGAAAGTGAGGCTGATGATTGTGCAGAGCTCTGCCTCACTTAAATTCAGTCCACTTGCAAGGCAAGACACCATCCCCTTGAAGTCATTGATCCTCTTCAAGAATGAGAATGAAGGACAAACAACCAAACAATCTGCCTTTTAAAAGAGAAAGACTTCTGATCCCTCCTTTGGTTTCTGACCTTCAGTTGGGAGATTTGGGGGACTGGATTGCGGACAAGTTGTTTTACTCAATTTTGCTCCAAATCAGGCTACACATGCCTAGTGATTTTCAACTTCTCTATCATCCCAAGGTCCCTACCCAAATCTTCTCTGTCCTTCAAAACCGGGATAATTCCTATTTGTTCAAAGAAGTTTTCTCTGCCTGTCCCCACATATCAATGATCTCTCCTTCAGTACATTATTCAACTTTCTTTTGCATCAGCTTCTTTATTTGTAAACTACAGACAATATTATTTGCAGTCTCTGCCTCACCTGGGTTGTTGTAAGGATCAAATAATATAATGTATGAAAAGTACTTATAAAGTATAATGCTATAATTACTAGATGACAAATGTTTGTTGAGCTTGAATCACATAAAGGTAAGTTATTGTTATTAAAAATGTGCCAGTACTTGAAAAATATAAAATGCTATAAAAAGTACAGTATTATTATTATTAAATATGGGCTGTGAATATAAACCAAAGAGTGGGGCAAAAAAGAAAATTTGCCATTCAGCTGCAGCTATAGAAAGTCTCTGCCTAGAGGGGGCAGAACCAAGATGGCAGAGTAGAAGCAGGACCTCCCCGGTGCTCCCGCTTCCACCTTCCCCAATCCATGTAAAAAGGGGACTCTGAACAAACTTTGGAGCTGCAGAACACACAAAATGGCACAGAGTAGCGTACCTCCTGATGAGGACAGCCCGGCAGGGCAGCAGGAATCAGCCAGGCCAGGGCTCCACTGAGCCTAGCCCCAAACCTCCGAGGCTTTAGCCCAAGGGCAGGCCTGACCAGCAGCCAGCCAAAAGGACTCCAGATCTTCAGCAGCGGCCATTTCCAGATTTATCAACACATAGATGCGAAGGACAAAGTGAGAGGTCAGTGCAGTCTGGACTTTGGGACCCAGTAAGTGGGAGTATGTGGCTTTTGCCCCTCCAGGCAAGAAGCCACTGAGACACTGGGCCACGTGGTGGCTTCAGCTCCTGGCCTGCAGACTGTAGGGGGACAAAGCACCAGTCTAAGAGGTAATCAATCGCTCTTGCTTTAACCTTCTTGGATCTGGATTGCAGTCTAGGGTGGACGTCCTGGGGCATGTGTCCAACTTGCCAGAGCGTGTAGAAACCTCAGAGAGGGCACCCATCTAATACCTCTGGCAGCTGAGAAAACCCCAGCATTTGGGACAAAAGCTTCCCCCATCTGGTGGCAGAGTCCTACTGTGGCAAAAAGCCCAGGGGTCAAGTGACTGAGGGGCGACATGATCAGGCAAAGGAAACAAAGCAGACAGAAGATTGCAACATTAGACTCCTATTTTGGGGACAAAAAGGAGCAAAGCATGGAACAGGAGGAAGACAGTGAAGTCAGGACTCCTGCACCAAAAGCTTCAAAGGAAAATACAGCTGGTTACAGGCCATAGAGAACCTTAAGAAGCAGGTAAGAGAAGTGGAGGAAAAATTGGGAAGAGAAATGAGAACAATGCAAGAAAATTACAAAATGAGAGTCACTGGGGAAAATAACACCTTAAAAAACAGACTGACTCAAATGGCAAAAGAGGCTCAAAAAGGCAATGAGGTAAAGAATGCCTTAAAAAGCCGAATTTGCCAGGTGGAAAAAAAATCTCAAAAGCTCAATGAGGAGAATCATTGCTTCAGAATTAGAATGGAGCAAATGGAAGCTAATGACTTTATGAGAAATCAACATGCTGTTAAACAGATCCAAACAAATGAAAGAATAGAAGGCAATGTGAAATATCTCATGGGAAAAACCACTGACTTGGAAAATAGATCCAGGAGAGATCATTTAAAAATTATTGGACTACCTGAAAGCCATGATCAAAGTAAGAACCTAGAAATCATCCTCCAAGAAATTCTCAAGGAAAATTGACCTGATGTTCTAGAACCAGAAGGCAAAATAGAGGTTGAAAGAATCCATCAATCACCTCCTGAAAAAGATCCCAAAAAGATAACTCCTAGGAATATTATAGCCAGGGTCTAGAGTTCCCAGATTAAGGAGAGAATATTATAAGTAGCCAGGAAGAAACAATTTGAATATTGTGGAAACACAATCAGGATAACGCAGGATCTGGCAGCTTCTACACTGAGGGATCAAAGGGCTTGCAATATGATATTCCAGAGGTCAAAGGAGCTGGGATTAAAACCAAGAGTCAATACCCAGCAAAACTGTGTATCATGTTTCAGGGGAAAATATGGTCATTCAGTGGAATAGAGGACTTTCAAGCATTCTCGATGAAAAAACCAGAGTTGAATAGAAAATTTGACATTCAGATACAAGAAGCAAGAAAAGCATGAGAAGGTAAACAGGGAAAAGAAATCATAAGGAACTTATCAAAGTTGAACTATTAACCTTCCTACATGGAAAAACAGTAATTGTAACTTATGAAACTTTTCTCAGTATTTGAAGGGAATAGAAATATATATGTGTGTGTGTGTATGTATATGTATATGTCTATATATGAGGGTATATGGGCATATGAATACATATGTGAATGTGTGTATATGTATTTACAGGTATACATAGATAGAGGGCACAGGACCAATTTAACAGGAAGGGATGATGCTTAAAAGGTGAAATTAAGAGGTGAGAGAGGAATATAATGAGAAGAGACAGGGAGTGACAGATTGGGGTAAACTATCTCATACAGAAGAGGCAAGGG
>NW_027185809.1:11496874-11506553 GCF_028583685.1 Petaurus breviceps papuanus
TATGGAGAGAGCAGATTGGAGGAGGGGATATCCTGTGGGACTATTTTGGGGTGGTGGGTAGGGAAAAGACGGGGAGAAAATTTGTAACTCAAAATCTGGCAGAAATGAATGATATAAATCAGAAGTTAATAAAGAATTGGAAAAATAAATTAATAAAATTTAAAAAAAAGAAAAAAAAAGTCTCTGCCTAGCAAGATGATCTCCTCTACAACCCATTTAGAGCAATCAAAAGGAAAAAGAACAAAAGATGGATGTCATTTCCTAGGGGATTTAGACAGAAAAATACGTATTTTTTAAATTGTTCCACCTGTTTTATCCAGGTAACTGATCTCAGAGTGGGCATTATCTCCCTTGGAAAACCAAAATGACTCCAGATATGTAAATCTGGCCCCAGATCTACTTCCTTACTCTACTTTAATGCTTTAAATACTGTTCCAGCTCTTTCACAAATTCAATACAACAAACATTGATATATGAAGCTTGCAGTCTAATGGAGTGGGTGGTTAATACATATATACAGTTCATTCAGTCATACACTAGATCAATGGACACTCATTAAGGGTCTTCTCTATACTGGACATTTTTCTAAATACTGAAGGAAATAGAAAATTTAGGAAAGATAGGGTCTTTCCTCTTAACAAGAACAACAATATCATTTAGATAATTTGTTCTTTACAACAATGTCTTTACAACAAACCCTGTGGTAGGTACCACAGATATTACCTCTATTTTACAGATGAAATTTGGATCAGAGAAATTAACAGCAAAGATAGCTAGCAATTATATAGTGCTTTAAGGTTCACAACCCATCATACAGATGCGGGAACTGAAACAGAGACAGGTTAAGTGACTTATGAATGGTCACAAAACTAGTAAGTGTGAGAGAAGCTCTCAAACCAGGTATTCATTATTCCTGTTCTAATGCTCTAGCTACTACAGCATACTGATAAATGAGCCTATTGTATAGGATATAAATATCTATAATGTCCAGAATTATACAATAAACATATTAATAAGTATTTAAGAAGAGCAAAATTGCTCATGTGAGAAGTCTCTGCAAATGGGATTTGGATTTCTGGAACATAGCTTTAAAAAAAATACAGGAATAATGCTTGGTTAGCCAGAGACAGAGTACCTAATGAGTACTGCTAAAGAGAAACAGAGACAGAGAGAGAGATAACTGTAATACAAAAAGCTATATGTTGCATATGTAACTATAATTCCAAAAATATGTGTGTTACTATAACTGTGTGTGTGTGTGTAATTTTATATAGTCTGTAATCTCATTAATATAGTCAAGGGAAATTTAAACCAAATATAGAAGGGGAGGGGGAAAAAACTGCTCACATAAACTTTCCAATACCCAAAAACCTGCTGAATCTCAAATATCACTGAGAGATACAGGTACAAAACAGAAAAGGATTATCACTAGAGAGGACCAGTGATTCACAGGAGTAATAACCAAGAAGACAGGCAGCTTATGACCCCAGATGTATACATAGTGTCTTAAAAATATTAGAACAGTATTAAGTTTTAGGAACTTTATGGGGCGGCCAGGTAGCTCAGCGAGTAAGAGCACCGGCCCCAGAGTCAGGATGACCTGGGATCGAATCCGGGCTCAGATACTTAGCACCACACCCAGCAATAACTGGCCGTGTAACCTTGAGCAAGTTACTTAACCCCAACTGCTTAAAAAAAAAATTTTAGGAACTTTAGTAGCATAAAGCTTACACTAAGACTTTTGGGACATCTTGTATTTAAGTGCACAGAGTAAATGGCAATAAACTCAAAAACAAGAGGATAAAGAAGCAAACAAAGAAGGCAAATTAAATTTCTGAGACAAGGGTGGACAAGGTGGACAAGGGCTCACAACTCATATATGTCCATAGAATTTTATAGATGAGGGCAGGGACTAGTCCAAACCAGAGTCAACTAAGTGCATCCTGCAGCAGGAGGCAAGAGAAGCCATGACCCAGCAGATAGAGTCTTGAAATTGAAGTCAAGAAAACCTAAGTTCAAATTCTGCCTGAGACAATAGCTATGTGTCTAGGGGCAAGTCACAAAATCTATGAGAAATATAAAATGGCAGGGTGGGGGTGTGTTATTATAGTACCTATTTCACAGATTGTTGGAAGGATCAAATGAGATAACATATCATCAACCTCTACAATGCTATATAAATGCTAGCTATTGTTATTATTACAGCAAAGCTGGAAAGATGGTGACCATATGTGGGCTATTAAAGGTGCCAGTGACAGGTAGAAGGAAAAAAGAAAAAGATTCTCAGATAAGTGAGTTCACCATTTCTTATCAACTCAGGTAATGAGAGTAATTGGATCACCGTTATATAATAAAGTTCTCTATCCCACTTACTGAACCAGAAGTACCTGACAAAACCTAAGAGAAAAAGTCTATGGAGCTGTTTAGCTCATAGCAAGCCACTATCAGATAGATATCTCCATGCACCAACTCAGTTGGTGCTCTGACATTATTCCTCAAAGTAATTTACTCCTTCTAGGATTAAGCTTATTCCTAAATGGAGTATCACAAGTCCTCAATCAAATATCCCTTCAGGAGGCATTAATGAAAAGTCAGTTTTGGAATATCTCTATCTGGAGTCATGGTGTGAATTCACACACTACCCACCTATTGCAAATTTCTAGTATGTCTTTACTAGAAGAAAATCTCTTTTTAAACCCAAAACTTTTCTACAATCATGAAATCACATCAGGATTTTTAACTTTGTGGAAATAAAGGAGGGTGGGGGGAGTAAGTGACTTCTTACTGAACTAGACAAGCGGTTGTTTGGTTTTTTTTTTAATTTCATTATTGTTTTGTTTTGTTAAAGGGCATAATACACTGTATTTTCTGACAGTTTATATTTTCCCAAATCACGTCACTATAGATATAGCAAACACCAATTTTTAATAAGCAGCACAGAAAATAATTGATGAAATCCACTAGGATTAAAATTATAAGTGAAGGCTGCTCTTAGCCTTTCTCGTTCCTTCTATTATTCATGTTTCCTTAAGAATGACTGGAATGCCTCCTCCCTGGCTTTCATTGTTGGACCATAAAGTTGTGAGCTGACATTGGCTACTAGGATTTATCTGAATGGATCCCGAATTGAAAGCTAGAAAAGGAAAGGGAGGGGGTCAAGCAGACAGAGCAGGGCTATCCTTTCTCAGAAAGAAATGCCAGCCCCCCTTGTTTAGCTCTAGGGGTGGAAAACAGGACAGTTTTATATACAAGGGTCTTTGACACATGAGGTCCCAGTGTTAAATCTAATACTCACTTTTCACTTTACTTGGGTGAGACCCAAGGCAAACTACCATTTATGTCAGGTATATGACAAAGAACACTCACTTCATTCACTTTATCCTGCCAGGGGAGGATACAAACCAGTTAGAAAGAAGAAATATTCTGGTCTAGCCCTATTTTTTTGTACTTATTTTTCAGGACTGGTTAAAAAAGAACTCTATCTTTTAGAAAACACTTGATATTTTAGTGAGGATATGCTGCCAGAAAACACGACTCAGTATTTACTACTTAGGTGATCTTGGGTAAGTCACAACCTCCTTGGGATGCAGTTTCTTCAAGTGTAAATGAAGGGCTAGATTAGAAAGCCTCTGTTCTAGCACTGCATCTCTGATCATCTTATAATATGACTTAATCATAGTCAACAGCATCATTTTCAAGCACAGGGTGAATGACTTAGAGCTGGAAGAGACTTCAGAGTTCATCTAATCAAACAATCTCATTTTATAGATTAAGAAATGGTGGCCCACGTAGGTAGTGTGCCAGATAAGACAATGGGCTTGGAGTCAAGAAAGCCAGATACTAGCTGTGTGATTATGGGGAAATCACTCAGCTTCTCTGCACTTTTTATAGTTCAAATCCTGGTCCTGATCTTTGCTGTATGAGACTTTAGGCAAATAATTTTGCTTTTGGTGCCTCGGTTTTCTCACCTGTAAAATAAAGGACTGTATTGGATTCCTTTTCATAGTCTTTCTGGCTCTAAATTTACAGTCTTATCAATTGAATATAAGGAACATTTTTCTTGATCATTCAAGGTCACCATCATAAATATTCCTTGTTTTACTCTCTAACAGTGATGTTCTAAAAATATGTTTTGCATGACTTTATATGTATATGTAAAATTGCTTGTCTCATCAATGTGGGGGGAGGGTGGAGAAAAGGAAAGAATTTAGAACTCAAAAAAAATTTTTTTAAATGAATGTTAAAAAAACATAATGAGGGGTAGCTAGGTGGCAAAGTGAATAGAGCACCAGCCCTGGAGTCAGGAGGACCTGAGTTCAAATCCAGCCTCAGACACTTAACACAAAATTAGCCATGTGGCCTTGGGCAAGTCACTTAACCCGAATTGCCCTACCTTCCCCCCTTCAAAAAAAGCAAAATAATGATGATGATGATGATGATGTTCTCAAGGACTATTAACATGGGTGATATTGTTTACCCCATTTCACCAAATATTCCCCCTACCTCTGACCTTGTACAATTCTTATATTTAAAAAAAATAGTTCTGGCCCCCCACCTTGCTGGCAACTGTTGTTTCTTATTCTTATTGTAATCTATGCACCCTATTGTTTCTAATCTCCTGCCTTATTTTATTATAATAATAATAATAAGCAATTATATAATACATTAAGGTTTGCAAAGTGTTTTACAAATATTACCTCTTTTTATCTTAATAACCCTGGCAAGTAGGTGCCATTATTATCTCCATTTTACAAATGAGGAAACTGAGGAAAATAGAGTCTAAGTGACTTTTCCATGGCTACTCATCTACTAAGGATCTGAGGTAGGATTTGAACTCAGGTGTTTCTGATTCCATGTCCATCACTGTATCCACTGTACCACCACCTCCCCACCCAGTCAGTGTGACAAGGTCCTCTAAGTTAGGAGCTGGTAAAAGTCTTCCTCTGATGTTATATCCTGATAAGGAAGGAAATAAAGGTTCTCTGAGGCTGTGCCTGAATAACACAAGGCCTCTAATGTCCTACGAAACTGCAAATTGGCTTTAAGTACTTGCCTAGCAATGGGTCATGACTCTACAAGGACAGCCTAGCCAAATTCAAAATTTATCATGATATTAAGTGACAATTTTTTTAAACTGTAGCAATTCAGGCAAACTATTTACTAGCACATTGGATGGGTTTTGATTTGCACTCATGGTCAAAGTGCCCACTATTGATAAAAGTTGTGACTTTTGTGAAAAAAAAGAAAATTTTTGGATAAGGGTCTATTTCCCATACCTCTCAGAAACCACTTTAGGTTTCTTCTAAGCTCCTGGCTCTGTTCTACATTCTTTGGCTTACCAGAGACCAGACTGCTGGGTAACCAGTGCAATTGCAAATCCTTGCAGATACACAATTGTCATGACTACTTTTACAGTATCATTTTGGGGAAAGCATTCTTAAAACCTTCAAGTGCAATAAAAATTATCAGACTTTTATTGTTTGTTGGAGTTGAAATTTCAACATTATAGGCAAGTCCCTGGTATGGATGTAACATGCCTCTGTTTTACAGTCTTAGAGACTTGCCTAGAGCTCTATTTACAATGGCTTGCCACAGGCAGTACATCTAGTGTGTGTCAGAAGCAAGCCTGGAATCTAGGTCTTTCTAATTCTGAGCCCATTTCTCAATCCACTATGCTATATGCAGGACCTATACTCTAATTTAATCTCTGCTACCTACCACTGTAACCTTTGACAAGTCAATTAACATTTCTAGATCTCAATTTCCTCATCTGTAAAATGAGAAGATTGGACAAGATGGTCTGCACGGTCCCTTCTGGCTCCAAATGATAGATGCATCACATCATTTCTGTAATAAACTGCATCTCATGGGGAGTAAATGTAAGATCATGGAGAGTCAAAATTATACTTGACATTCCTTAACTAATCCATCAAGTAGACTACAGTATCTTTAAACACTGCCAGATAGGGTATCTTTAATTTTTTTAATTGTTTAAGGTAAATCTGAATTGATGCTTTACATAATTTACATTTCTCATTTTATCTCTCCATCCTCTCCATCCCAGAGAGTGATTCCTCAGGGAAATACAAAAAAGCTGGGGGAAAAGCAATTTAGCAGAACCAATGAACACAATGAAACTATCCGACATTACAAGCAACTGTCCACACCCATAGTCCTCAATATTTGAAACAAAGCAGGGGATGCGATCACTTTCTTATAACTCTCCGTTGGTGCCGAGTCCGGTTATTCAGACACTCTCTATTAAGTGACGTATCTAAGATATAGAGACAGCTAACAGAAATACATTAGACTAAAAGCAATTCCCCAGGGGATAAGTGATGACAGGATACAAACAGACATTTTTCAAAAGAAGTAGAAACTGTTAACAACCATATGATACAATGTTCCACCCAGTGTTAATGCAAAGTACATGCAAATAAAAACACTTTATCCTAGTCAACAATTCCTTTATTATCCTAGTTACATTACTTTTGTTCCCACCAAAGCTTTTCCATTGTATGTAATAGAAGTTATTTCTTTTATTTTTTAATTATTACTTCTATCTCTTATTTGGTTAAGGAAAGATACATTGTTTGGTCCTCTAATTTCTTTTATGGAACGATATTTAACATTCAAGTCACGAATCAGTTTTGAGTTTATGGTGGCATGTGGTATAAGGTTCTAATCTAAATTTAATTTCTGCCAGTTAATGCCTGTCAAACATGAAGTTCTTTCCTAAGTAATTTTGTTTTCAGGCTTATGAAATACTAGGTAATTGAGTTCAATTATTTCTGTTTCTTCCTTTTCTAGGGTGTGTCACTGATGTACTTTTCTGGGTTTTTTTAATTAATACAAAATGTTTTTTGAGCTTTTTTTGCTTTTTGGAAGGCAATTAGGGGTTAAGTGACTTGCCCAAGATCACATGGCTAGTATTTGTGTTAAGTGTCTGAGGCTGGATTTAAACTCAGGTCCTCCTGACTCTAGGGCTGGTGCTCTATTCACTGTGCCACCTAGCCGCCCCAAAGAAAAACCCATGGCATTACTGTACTGTGATTACCCCTAACCTGGGTTCCCAATTTTTATTTTTTTGCTTTTTGGAGGGCAATTGGGGTTAAGTGACTTGCCCAAAGTCACATGACTAGTAAGCCTGTCAAGTGTCTGAAGTCATTTGAACTCAGGTCCTCCTGACTCCAGGGCCAGTGCTCTATTCACTGCACCAACTAGCCGCCCCAATACCAAATGTTTTTTATGATTACAGCTCTATATTTTGAGAAATGAAAGTGTTATTACCCCTTCATTGCTACTTGTCCCCCTTATTTCCTTTGATATTAAAAACTTTTGATTCTCCAAATGAATTTTGTTTTTTATTTTGTCTAGCTCTTGTTTGATTTGTATAAGACTAAATCTATGAATTAATTTCAGTAATATTACCATTTTTACTATGTTGGAACATTCCAACCATAAATATTTAATGTTCCTCCAATTATTTAAGTTAATCAGAATTTCTTTAAGGTGAATGTTGTAATTATATCTGTACAAGTATTGAATGTGCTTTGGTAAATTGATTTCCAGATATGTAATGCATTTGGGACACTTATCTTTATGTTATTCCCTTCTGGGTATTATTTTTGTTACATGGAAATTCCATGTCCAACTCTGTGACCCCATCTGGGGTTTTCCTGACAAAGATACTGGAGTGTTCTGCCATTTCCCTCTCCAGCTCATTTTACAGATGAGGAAACTGAGGCAAACAGGATGAAGTGATTTGCCTAGGGTCACACACCTATTAAGTGCTTGAGGCAAGATTTGAACTCAGAAAGATTAGTCTTCCTAACTTCAGCCCTCTCACTCTATTCACTGTGCCACCAAATGTCCTTTATAGATTGGCTAAAGTTTTGTCAATTTTGTTAGTTGTTCCAAAATGATAACTTTTTGTCCTGTTTATCAATTTTTTTATTTTCATTTAATCTAATTCTTCAATAATTTTATACATTTTCTTTTTGTTGTTGTTATTTGGGTTTTGATTTATTTCTTTTTTTTTAATTTTAAAATCCTTGTTCTGTTTATTAACCCTTACTTTTCTCTTTTGTTAATATGTGGTTTGAGGTATATAATTTTCCAGTTGAGGACTGCTTTCTGCATTGCATTAATAATGATATTTTGTCTAATCATTATCACTGTCTTTTACATAGTTATTAATGGTTTCTGTGATATCTTCATTATTTTCATTGTTCAGGATTTTGTGATTTGATCTCCATTTAGATATGTCTTTTGCTTGTATTCCGCATGTTGATTACTATTTTCACTGCATTATAGGTTGTAAAGTATGTGTTTACTATTTTTACTTTTTATATTTATTCATAATTACTCTGTAACCTAGTATGTGAATGAATGAAAAAAGCATTTATTAAGCCTGTACATTAGCAAAGCACTGTGTTAAACACTGATGATACAAACAGAAAAGTAAGATAATCCTAACTCTCAAGGATCTCAGATTTTAATAGCAAGAAATAACAAAAGAACACATGCTTTCTGCTACATGATCTGTTTGTGTAAAATTGATATGTATCTCACAGAAATGTATATATATTCTTATGATCCCATTCAGAAGATTCCATAAATCTTTTAGCTCTAAAATTTTTATCAGTTGATTTCGTTTTCTATTTTCCTTCTTTATCTTTCTGCTAGATGTGTCCATCTCTGAAAAAAAAAGAACATTAACTCCTACTATTATGCTACAATCTTTTTTCTATTCAATTAACTTATTCTTTATGAATTGATTTTATAAACCATGTTATTTTAAAAGAAATCTGTTTGTATCAGAGAACAGGTTGGAACAATTAAAGGCAAATTTTATAAGTTTGGAACCTACCATTCTAGAGAGCAATTTGAAGTGTGCCCAAAGGTCATTAAAACTATATATATACCTTTTGATCCAGCAATACCACTGCTAGGTCAGTATCCCAAAGAGATAAAAGGGGGGGGGGCGCTCATTTGTGCAAAAACTGTTTATAGCAGTTCTTTTTGTGGTGGCTAAGAATTAGAAACCAGTGGGATGTCTATCAATTGGAGAATAGCTGGACAAGTTGTAGTATATAATTATAATGGAATATTATTATGCTATAAGAAATGACACAGCAGGATGATTTCAGAAAAAACTGAAAAGTCTTACATGACCTGATAAAAAGTAAGGTGAGTAGAACCAGAAAAAAATTGTACACAGTAACAGAAAGCTCATACAATGAAGAACTATGAACAGCAAATCAGTGATCCAAGATAATTCCGGAGGATTCATGATGAAAAATGTCATCTGACTACAGACAAAGAACTAATATTGTCTGAATACAGACTGAAGCATAATATTTTCTTTGTTTCTTCCTTTCTCCTTCCTTCCTTTCTATTTCTGTCTTCCTTCTTTGTTTGAGTCTTCTCACACAAAATTGTTAATATGGGAATGTTTTATATGATGGTACATATATAACCTATATCAGATTGCTTAACATCTCAGGGATGGGGGAAGGAGGGATGGAATTTGGAACTCAAAATTGAAATAAAAAACAAGAAATGTTAAAAATTTTCTTTACATGTAATTGGGAGGAAATTATAGACAGATAGATGAAAGATAGATAGATGATAGATAGATAGATAGATAGATAGATAGATAGATAGATAGATAGAT
>NW_027185809.1:11506563-11516527 GCF_028583685.1 Petaurus breviceps papuanus
GATAGATAGATAGATAGATAGATAGATAGATAGATAGATAGATAGATAGATAGATAGACAGACAGACAGACAGACACATACATAGGCTGGAACCCAAACTTTTATTAAAATTAAAATATTTATTAATATTTTATTAAAATATAAGAAAAACATAATACTTAGCTGGAAGGAAAATTAATGATTAAGGGAAAATATTCACATATAAGTATGCTTATATTAGTGAGCAATCACATCACTATATAACTGTTTTCTCTTCTTGTTCCACCATGAAACAAAAGAAAAGCCAAGGAAGTCAAAGGTAACAGAGCAGGGTCCTCTAGCTGATGGGAAATGCTTTTTAAAAAAGCTCAACTAAAGTCACCTCTCATTAAATCTACAAACTTAATCAATAGAGTAACTATAGGTATGATGAAGAAGAGATCCTAGACTCACACAAAGTATGCTAAGATATTGTACTATGAAAGGCACACAGGCACTAAGACTAACTGAAGCAAAAGTAAACCGATACAGATTCCTTATGTCACATTCATTGAGAAATTGGCAGGTAGGATCATCCACGCTATTTATTTTTATCCTGTTTAGTTCAGAATATAGTGGAATTTAATAAATAAAATAACAAATACATAATAAATAATTTAACAAATTAAATGCATTTAAACAAATAAACACTATTGTATTACTCGATGGATACACTGAATATAAAATACCAATTTTACTTATAGGGAAAACAGGGGCCAGGGACAATAATTTGTAATCATCAGACAAAGAGAGTACAGAGATTAGAAAAATAGTCATATGTACTCTACTTTTGCACATGCCAAACATTTTCTTTAGCCTTTGTATATCTACATGAATACCATATTTGCATGAAATGATCAGATTACAGAAATGGAACTGATCAATAACTTAAGGCACTTCCTTCCCTCAGTTTCCTCATCTGTAAAATTATTGGGTTATTCTTGATAGCCATCTAGTATTAAATTTGTGATTAATCAACCAATCAGTAAAACTTTATTAAGAGTCCACTATGTGCTATGCACTATGCTGGGTACTTGGGGATACAAATACAAAGAATGAAGCAATCCTTCCCCTCAAAGAGCTTACATTCAAATGATTGGAGGCACCAACTATTATAATTATAAATGTAAATAAATACAAAGTAACTAGATGTGATACTACAAACTAAAGCTGTTACCCAGGAACCATGGACCTTTTTTATTATAATATGTATTTTAACTTTCTTCAAGAGAAGCAGTATATTGTTTGTATTAACATCTACAGAAACATACTTGATCTATTATGTATAATACCTATCTCTAGGAATAGTGGCTATCCCAATTGATCACCTTTCTTTGAGAGGGTAGATGCTTCAATCTCCCAAGCTCGCCAGGGAAGCAAGAAGGTTGAAGTGAAATGGACGTGTATATTTGCTCCATTTCCCATTCCAATTCTATTCGATAAACATTTATTAATTCTCCACAATATGAAGGCACAGAATACTGAGGACATATAGATGTAAAATTACACAGTCTCTGTCATCAAGGAGCTTATAGCCTATTATGCAAAGGAAAGTTGTATCTGAAACAGTTGAGTATTTTGTATCTGAAAGAGCTGAAAATCAAATCCCACACAAACTACAAATAATTTAAGAACTGACTAATTGGGGAGAATATTGGTTAGTCAATTAAGTTAATATTGTTGAATAACCTCAGAGAAAACATGAATCAATTAGTAAAAAGCTTTCAGTCACACTAGTCACCTGCCTGTAAGGGGCAAAGATAAGAGGTATTTGTAGAGCCAGACTAAAAATACATAGTAGTAATCACCTATACATAGACTAAAGGGTATAAGTAATAGTAAAATACTATTACTCAATACACTTAATTTGTGGTATTGTCACCCTTACCTTGGTCAAAGGGCTTGTTTGGATTCCAGTTTCTGAAATAATCATCCTACAAAGGAGAAAAATAGAAAGCAAAGACAAGATTTACAAAGGTTTCCAGTATAATTGCCTAAAAGCATAATTTCTTCCCACTTCTCCCAAATACATATGAAATCAGTAAGTTTAGACATTCTCCTTCAAAATGGGTTTTGGCACAATGAAAAGAAAAGTTAATTTATTGTACAAAAATTTGTTTTCCAAACTTTTAAAAAATGTAAAATTTCCTTCAAATTAGTTCAACTAATATGAAGATACTAAGGACAAAAGTATAAACCAACTTATCAGTTGAGAAGGATATACTTCACAGATCTATAGAATTCATCCCTCCATCTACCCAGATTGACACTCCACCATTCCTTGAAGTGCTGTGGCAAAATAGCTGGATGGATGGATGGATGGATGGATAGATGGATGGATGGATGGATGGATGGATGGATGGATGGATGGATGGATTGATGGATGGATAAATAAAAAAATTAGTTGATAGCTAATCTTTCTTTTATGAGCCTCCTGAAACCTAGCTAGGCTGGTCCCCTGATCCCAAACACACCAAAGCCTGCATTCCACTGGAATTACCTTTGACACCTTTTGTTTCCTCTCTGCCACTAAAAAGTGTCCAAGGAGGACTTAACAGGAATAGGAAAAATACTTGCCATAAGTGAATAAATGATACACTAAGTAACAAACTACTACTCTATGTCATGATTAAGCCCTTGGTAATTTCACTATCAACATTTTTTCTTTAAGTTGGGGTATTTAACTCCACATACACTGGTTACCTAGGGTTGCAAAGACTTCAAAATTTTAACATAATGATTAAAGTGCCAGTGGTGACCACAAGTATAATCAGCCACTGTTAGTTTTAAATTCATGCCACAGAATTACAACTGACTAAGGAATTAATTGAACAGCTAGGTGGAACAGTGGATAGAGTGATGTCATGTTAATGGAATAGGAAGATCTTCCCTGTCCATTAAGAGGTCTGTGTGACCACATGTCAGTCATGGATGTCTTGCTGCTTTCACAGATGTGATACATCCTGAGTCACATAGAGTCAACTGGGGGAGGAACTTGCCTAAGAGGAATTTGCCTAGAGTGAGGCTTGCTTGTAGGAAGGTTTTCACACCTGTTGGTACTGTTAATTATGCACTGAAATCAGGAGGGTTAGGATGCCTTCTGCTTCTGAGCCAATTAGTTGAAAACTATATATACTGGGACATTGGTACTTTACTTTGGGGGTTTGATTATGAGAAAGACCTTTTGATTCCCTGGATAGGACTCTGAATAGTTGTTTGTTAAGACCCCCTTTCCCCCCCTCCCCCACTACTCATAGGTTTGTGCTCTCCTGATCTGGTGGTATATGTAGGTGTTTATATTACTTTGTTCAGACAGTAGGAGCCCTGTCTGTTGAATCTCTTTGCTAATTTCTCTGCTTGTATTTTCTAGTTATCTATAATTAAAGTAAGATTGTTGACTCCTTTAAAAGTTGTCTTTCCTTTAGCAAAGCAGATCAAAGAACCTGTGCTAGGAGTCTATCCTGGGTATAATAGGGTGCTTGTTAATACAAGTGCCAGACCTGAAGTCGGGGAGACTCATCTTACTGAGTTCAAGTCTGGTCTCAGACACTAGCTATGTGACCTTGGACAAATCACTTAACTTTATTGGCCTCAGTTTTCTCATCTGTAAAATGAGATGAAGAAGGAAACTGCAGACCACTCCTGTATCTTTGCCAAGAAAACTTCAAATGACAAAGAGTCTGAAACAACTGAATATAAACAACAAAGGAATTCATTATTTTATAGCCACAGGTAGAGGTGTTCTCATTCCTGTTCATACAGACTGACAAGAGTCAATTGTTAAATTTCCAGTTTGGAGCACTTACATGTAGGAAATTGGCAACTGTTATGAATCATGACTTGATTTATTGTTTTGTTGATTGTCTAGATTTAAGAAAACTAGTGAGGGAAAATGTTAAAAATGTGGATCAAATTTATGTGTATTTTACATCTTCACTCCATCCTCTCTCCCAGTCCTGACTGTTAAATATTTAATAACATACCACTGCATATAAGACTTTTAGTCCACTTCTTCCAAACAATATTGCCTATCTACCATATGATCCTACTCCTTTGAATCTGTGTGTATGTCTGACGCTTCCAACCCCCCCGCAACCAGCCCTATTCCCATTTTTCATTCATTTATTCCCACTGCCTATAATTCCCTTTTTGACTGTACTCACTTTTAAAGTAACCAAGCAAGGGTGAAAGAAGTTTTCTAAGTGAAGCTGCATCATGGATGGATACCCTATCTATTCCATCTTTGGCATATTTGTAATTTCTCCTCTTAAGCATGCCCAACCTGATATTCATAAGGCCCTTTCTAAAATATTTTTGACAGCTGCTCTGTACGCAATAGACATCTTCAGTGAGCTGTCCAAAAATGATGCTTCAATCTTTCTTCCAGAGAAGTTAATTTGCATCATTGTGCACAATTAGTTCAAATTATCATCCATACTGCCTTACACAACAGTTTATCTATGACAGTCTCCTTTGAATTTTGTTTGCCTTTATGTAGCTCAATTACCCAACTTTATTAGATCCTTGTTGAGTTCATCTAAGTCCCTAAATAGACTTTTAGTAAAATAGCTTTGGTAAAATTAGAACAGATTGCTTCTTGTGTAAATGATTCTATTTTCAAGATCATGAATAAATGCATCTCATCGAAAACATTCAGAACACTGATCAATGCAGTGTCCAATCATGATTCTCAAGGAATGATTCCTCTCAGAATAAAGGGAGTAGACTATAGATGGATAATAAGGCATATATTTTCACACTGCTAACATGTTGATGTGTTTTCTTTATAAGAAATGATTCTGGGAGGAGGATTCTGGGAAGGTGGCAGAGTAGGTCAGAAAATTCCAAGCTCTCAACATCTCCCCCCAAAAGAGTTAAAAGAGCACCTTAGGATGAACAAAGTGCTGGTGGAATTAAATGAGAAAAGGAACATAACCAGGGTCCTCCCCAGACAATTTGAGAAGATCAGAAGAAAAATGTGAGGATGAGGGGTAGTCCCTGTGAAGAGTAAACACTTCCAGGCTAGGTTCTGTTTTAACAGCAAACCTCTAGCCTCTTAAACAACAAGCAGCAAGCCCCTGGGGTTAGTTGGTTCAAGAGGCTGCCTAGGCCCCAGTCACCAGAACTTTTACCCCTGGGATACTGAGGTGACTTGGCTGTCTGAGCCCTGGAAGACTGAGGTCACCTCTGCTGACAAGAAACTCCAGACCCAGCTGTGCTGCAAAGAGCTGTGGGGGCAAGAAGCATTCAGCACACAGCTGCCCAGTGAGTGCAGAAGCAGTGGGGCAGAAAGCCCCTGGCTGTGGGCACTTACAGGAGGCTGGAGGTTTGACTTGGTTTCAGGCTAGAAGAAAGGACTGAAGATCTGGGGCAAGAGGCACCATTTCCCATACCCCAGGGCTACAGGGGACTACAAATAACTAAGTTATCGCCACACATACACACACACAAGCACAGGCAAAGGAGAAAGAATCCAACTATAGAAACCTATTATGGGAATAGAGATGACCAGGATTCATCTTAAGAGGAGGATATTGAAGTAAAGAAACCCCCAAAGAATAACATCAAATGGTCACCTGCCCGTAAAGACTTTATGGAAGACCTTAAAAAAGACTTTAAAAATCAAATGACAGAGATGGAGGAAAAGCTAAAAAGAAAATAAGAACAATCCAAGAAAAACAAGAGGGGTATGAAAAGGAAAGTCAACCAATTAGAAAAGGAGACCCAGAATCTTAAGGAAGAAAACGATACCGTGAAAATTAGAATTGGGCCAAGTGAAGCTGGTGAAATTACAAGAGATCAAGAAATGATTAAACAAAATATGAATAATGAAAAAATAGAAGAGAAAGTGAAATACCTCATAAGAAAAACAAGAGATTTAGAGAATAGATCAAGAAGAGAAAACTTAAAATTAAGTGGACTAACTGAAAGTTATGATCAAAAAAAGAATCTCGATACAATAATACAAGAAATAATTAAAGAAAATTGTCCTAACACATTAGAACGGGGGGGGGGGGGAAGGGAGGGGGCACATAGAAATAGAAAAAAAATCCATCGATCACCACTTGAAAGAGATCCAATGAGGAAAACTCATAGGAATAGCATAGTCAAATTCCAAAATCCCCAGCTCAAGGGAAAACTATTAAAAGCCACAATTAAAATTGCACAAGACCTAGCAGCAGAAACCTTGAAGAATCATAGGTATTGAAAAGCAAAAGAATTGGGGCTGTGGCCAAAAATATCATACCCTGCAAAGTTAACTATCATCTTGAATGAATAACAAATGGACATTTGATAAAATCCCTGACTTTCAAGATTTTGTTTAAAAAAAAAAAAACCTGAACTTAATAGACAATTCAACATACAAAAATCAACAAAAATATAAGGTACCTAACAAAAACTGATTATAAGGGATCCATAAGGGCAGACTGTTTACTTTTTATATATGTAAAATGTAAAATTTATGTCTAAGATTCTTTTTAATAATTAGGTAGCTCATAAGAAAGATTGGGGAAAACCTAGGCATGATATGAATTTAAAAGTAAAGCCATTTAGGAACAAGCTAAAAAGAGTAATTATTTTAAACAAATGAGGTGGAAGAGAAAGTATTGATACAGAGGAATTAGATGGGGGAGGAGGGCTGGTAGTTCTTCTAACCTGTTTTCATCATGAATGGGTATAAAAGGAAACAACACATATATATTTAAAAGAGTACTAAAGTCTTCTAAATTCAGAAGACATAAAATGGTAGGGGCATAGGGAGGGGGGAGAGGACAAGAGAGGGATCTTTAGAGGGGAGGGTGAGAGAATAGATAAATAGTGGTACAGAAGGGTGTTTAGAATTATGGGAATGGGAGGACAGGGGAGAGATCCTTGGAGGAGGGAAAGTAAGTCATAGGAGGACAAGGTAGTGGACAAAAGTAAAGTAGAAGAGTCAGGAGGAATAGGAAACAAGAGATCTGCACATACATAAAAACAAAGATCAAGAGTAGAATAGGTTTGGGAATGTATATGTCTATATATGTATGTATGTATGTATATATCTATAGCTATGGAGAAACATATCTAGAAAAAAGGAATTTTTCTAATGGGATAGGAGTGGGTAGTGAATTATTGGGAACTAATAGTAAAGCAAAAATAAGGTATTCATGCAACATTTATTTTAAAACAATATAAATAAATACAATTGTTTAACCAAAGGGCATTATTTCAGTTTTCTGATCTTTGATAGGGAATTTCTCTCTCTGAACCATAGAGTTTTAATTTGCACAATGAGGGGTAAGAATACTGGATTAGATGATTTGGAGAGTACCTTCCAGCCCTAAAGATTGATGCTTCTTCAGTGTGCTTATTCCCTCTTTTTTGCTACATTGCAAAGTGCCTTGGCAAGAAGTATGGAAAGCAGGGGTGGCCAGGTGGAGCAGTGAGTAAGAGCATGGCCACCAGAGTTGGGATGACTTGGGATCGAATCCCGGCTCTGATACTTAGCACCACACCCAGAAATAACTGGCTGTGTAACCTTGAGCAAGTTAGTTAACCCCAATTGCTTTAAAAAAAAAAAAAAGAATTATGGAAAGCTTCATTGTAATGCTGATATCAGAAATTCCCATGTTAAAGGAAGCAGGTAACTCATATGCCCCTGAGGGTAAAATGTATTCCATTGAAAAACCCTTGAAGTGGCATGATAGGTTCAGGGTTTTACTGTCCGCACTAAAGCAATCAAAAGGGTATCATGAAAAGGCAAGGACATGTCTGCACACTGTGGGTAAACAAGTCAACATCACTCTAGCCAGATCAATGCTATCTTATCTCCAGTGACAGTCTCCAAGAAATCAGGGACTGATTCCACTGATTTTCTGCAAAAACAAGAAACAAAAAACCTTGGACAGACGCTTACCAAACGATTTTTGAGCATGAAGGAATCAATCCAAAAGTATATTTAAGGAGCTGAGAATCACTTTCTCTGCACCATCACCCCCTGCAAAATCAGACTCTCTTTAGGAAACGGGAGGTGTGAAGAGTTCTCTGTACTCTCCTGTCTCTATTTATGTGTACCTGTGAGGAGACTACACAAAAATGTCCTTTCTGAAGAGCCCTTACTCCTCTGTCCTTCTTCCACTTCTGACTTTACAAAGTTCTAGGTGTTTAAAATTCTGCGTATAGTAGTAACCAAATTGATTTTGTTTGATCAAACTTGAAGGAAAAAAGTGGGTGTTGAGTTTGCTTGTTTGTCAGTAATTTCATCATCTATGATGAAGCTCAAAAGAATCTTCCTCCACTTCAGTGATGAATAATTTCCTTAAGTAGAAGGATGGATATCCAAATATAGCTACATATGAAAATTCACAGCTCACATGAATGCTTTATGGAGGTTGAGAAATTAAGGACACTTTCATATGTATGTGTATATATGTATACACACATAAATATAATCGAATATATTGTATATGATATTCTGAGAAGCATAATTAGCCAGGGGAATACAGGACAAGGAAAACAGAAAGAGAAAATGACAACTCTAAGTTTCAATCAGCTTAAATTTGGAAGGTGAGTGACAAAAAGAGACAGTAACTAGAGAGAACTAACCTCAGACTCAAGGAAGTTTAGGGTTAAATCCAACCTCTCACACTTGTTGCCTAGGCAATTCTTCCAGAACAAGTGACTATATCTCTCAGCAGAGGAAATTTCCTTACTGAGAGTTCTATATGCCAATGAAATCACCACTAAAGTCAAAACCCAAAATTATGGAAGAAATTGAATTTACCTTTCTACTTTAAAATTTTCAAGAAGAGGTGTCAAACCTGAAGCCAGGAGCTAGTGAGACTTGAGCCAGATTAAAATGAAATTGGGAAATGTTTAACAAAATAAAGAAAAATACAATGCAACATAGACAATGTTAATTAGTGGTCTTCTAAGTCAATACGTGGCCACTTGTGAAGGGATCCATTTTTATTTGAGTTTTTGACACAAGTGTTTTAAAGGATCTGGGATTCCCAAAATTGTGCATATTCCCAACAATGATGAAGACTGCAGCCCATTCCTGCCTTCTCCCTACTGTTTTATTCCCCACCACCAGGAATCTATAAATTTTGCAGATTACAGGGCTGTTGTTGGTTTGTTTGTTTTAAATGATGTGAGAACTTCTCCTTGGCGCTTTCTTTTCTCTAGGTTTTTATGACACTACTCTTTCCTGGTTCTCCTCCTCCCATTCTTTGCTAGATCCTCATCCAGGTCACACCCACTCACCATGGGTCTTCTCAGCTCTGTCCTGGGCCATGTTCTTTTCTCTATATATACTATTTCACTTGGTGATCTCATCATCTACCATAGATTCAATTATCATCTATGATTCTCAAATCTATTTATTCAGCCCTAACCTCTCCAAGATCTTACTGTATATCTTCAAATGGAAATCTCATATATATATATATATATATAACTCTAGATATCCAAAACTGAACTATCTTTCCCATAGAACCTTCCCTTCTTCCAAACTTTCCTATTACTGTCAAGGACACTACCATTGTCCCAGGCATTGTCCACAATCACAGCCTATATGTCATTCTCTACCTCTTACTATCTCTCTCATATCTAATCTATTACCAAGACCTATCAATTTTATCTCATGACATCTCTTGTCCAAGTTCCCTTCTTTTCTCTAACATTATCACCACCCTGATGCAGAATCCCTTTACCTGACACCTCAACTATTACAATAACCTGTCAGTTTGTCTCTCTGCCACAAGTCTCTCCCAGTTCCAGTCAATTATCCACTCAGCTGTCAAAGTAATCTTCCTAAAGTATGTGTCTGACTATGGTACCCCTCCCACTATTCAGTAAATTCTAATGGCTCCCCATCACCTCCAAGATCAAATACAAAAGCCTTTATTTGATATTTAAAGCCCTTCATAACCTGCTACATACTCTCTCTCTCTCTCTCTCTCTC
>NW_027185809.1:11516627-11523334 GCF_028583685.1 Petaurus breviceps papuanus
CTCTCTCTCTCTCTCTCTCTCTCTCTCTCTCTCTCTCCTCTCTAGTATTTCTGTATCTTATACCTCCTCAGACCCCAACATGCTTTGCAGCCCAGTAACCCAGTTCTTCTTACTCTTCCTTAAATAAACCACTCTATTTCTTTATTCTGGTCATTTTTTCTGTCTCTCGTTCCTAGAATGCCCTCCCTCATCATCCCTGCCTCTTGGCTTCCCGCATTGCTTTTAAGTCCGAGCTAATATTACACCTGAATTTGTTTTTCCTGAATTGTCCTTCATTCTGGTGCCTTCCCTCTGTTGATTACTTCCAATTCATCCTGTTCATACCTTGATTGCATCTGTTTGTTGTCACCCCTATTAGACAATGAGTTCCTTAAGAATAGGAACTATCTTTTTATTTATCTACACTGCTTAATACCTGGCATATAATAGTAACTTTACAATTGACTAAATTACTGAATTAAGCTTTAAAACAAGGACATCAAATCCACATTATGGTAGTTTGCAGGATATGAGCTACCAGCATCCTTTAAGAGCATTATAATGACCACAATCAGAAAGCATGACCAAAGATGAATTCAATTTAAATGCTAAGGAAGGTTGTTCAGTCACTTCTGACTGTTGGTGACCCTGTGGACCATGGCACACCATAGCCATCCATGAGGGTTTCTTAGCATAGATCCTAGGGTGGTTTGTCATTTCCTTCTCCAGTGAATTAATGCAGAGGTTAAGTGACTTACCCAGGGTCACACAGCTAGCAAGTGTCTTAGTCCAAATTTGAACTCAGGTCTTCCTGACTCCAGGCCCAGTGCTCTATTCACTGAGTCATCAAGCAGCCTCCAGGGAAGGACTACTATCTATAATTAATCCTAAGGGTGGGAGAAAGCTGACAAGCCCATGGGGCTGAAGTCAAAGCCCAAAGAAGGCATTTCCAGAACTTTGAAAAGGTTTAAAAAGTGTGCCCCTTGCCTTTTTTAATTTAATTTATTTTTGTTACATTTTAAGGTTCAAACTGTCTCTCTCCCTCCCTTCCCATCCCACACTAGAGAAGGTGACTATTTGACACAAATTTATGAATATATTTAAAATCATACTATTCATACTTCTACCCATCAGCTCTTTCTCTGGAGGTGGACAGCATCTTCCCTCATAGGTCCTGTATAGTCGAATTAGGTATTTATAATACTCAGAATTACTTGGTTTGCAATTATTCTTTGAACTATATTTCTGTTATTGTATACAACATTCTCTTGGTTCTACTGATTTTACTTTTCACTAGTTCATGCAAGCCTTTAAATTGTTTTTCTAAAAAAATCAGCTCATCATGTCTTATAGCCAAGTAGTATTCCATCAAAATTGCATATCATAATTTGTTTAACCATTCCCCAATTGATGGGCATCCTTTCAATTTCCAGTTCTTTGCTACCACAAAGAGAACAGTCATAAATATTTGAAAACATATAGGTTCTTTTTCTTTTTCCTTAATCACCTTGGGAAACAGACTTAATAATAGTATTGCTGGGTCAAAGGGGATATACAGTTTTACTACTCTTTGGGCATAATTCCAGATTGCTTTCCAAAGTAGTTGGATCAGTTCACAATTCCAACCAAAAGTGTATTAATGTCCCAATTTCCTCACATTCTCTCCATTATTTGTCTTTTCCATTTCTATCATTTTATTCAATCTTATAGGCATGAGATGATATCTCTAAATTATTTTAAATTGTATTTCTCTAATCAATAACAATTTAGACCATTTTATATGGCTACATATAGTTTTGAATTTCTTCATCAAAAAAAACTGCCCATTCACATGTTTTGACCACTTGTCAATTGAGGAATTACTCATATTCTTATAAATTTAACAAAGTTGTCTATATATTTGAGATATGAGACTTTTATCTTGAGAAACACTCTATAAAATTTATTTCTAAATTTTCCGCTTTCCTTCTGATCTTGGCTATATTTGTTCATTTTTAAAAATTTAACATAATGAAAATTGTCTCTTTTACATCTCAGCCCTCTATCTCTTGTTTATTCATAAATTCTTTTCCTATGCATAAGTCTGATAGGTGACATGTTCCATGTTCTTCTAGTTTTCTTATATCTCCTTTTATAGCTAGGTCATGTATCCATTTTGAACTTATCTTGGTAAATAGCATAAGATACTGGTCTATACCAAATTTGTGCCAAACTGCTCCCCACTCTTTTCCCAATAACTTTTACCAAATAGTGTATTCTTATTCCCAAAAGCTTAAATCTTTACATTTGTCAAACACAAGATTACTACAATTATTTACTACCATATATTGTATGTCTGCTGTGTTCAACTGAGCCACCTTTCTATTTCTTAGCCAGTACCAGATGGTTTTGATAATTCTGCTTATAATATAGTTCAAGATCTGATATTGCTAAACTTCCTTTATTTATACTTTTATTCATTAACTCCTTTAATATTCTTAACTTTTTGTTCTTTAAAATGAATTTTATTATTTTTTTTAGCTCAGTAAATTTTATTTTTGGTAATTTAATTGGGACAATTGAATAAGTAGTTTAGGTAGAATCATCCATTTTTGTTATATTGGCTCTGCCTATCCATGAACAATTAATATTTCTATAATTATTTAAATCTGACTTTATTTGCATAAGAAGTATTTTATAATTATGTTTATGTAGTTCCTGGGTTTGTCTTCAAAGATATACTCCCAGTTATTTTCTACAGTCTACAGACCCTCTGACTTTAAAAATAGTACCATCAGGTGTTAACTTCCACTGCAAGTTTAGAAGCTTCATTGTAATATGAGTGATTTGATTCATCAATAAACAAATCCCTTCTGCTATGGAAAATGATGTTATCTCCTGTTAAAAATAACTTCATTCTTCTTTGCAAAAGTGGGAGACTATGTATGTGGACCACTGCATATAATGATGGCTTTGATTTATGTCTTGGTTAGTTTTAATGAATTGTTTTCCTCCATTTTATTCTTTGTTATTAGAAATTACTCTCTGGGAGAGAAAAGGGGATATGTTGGAAAATAAAAATGACATGAAAAGAGAAGATACCAATAAATTTGTAAATGTGCATTTACAAGTAACTCATTGAATTGTACCCTTTGCTGCATTCCCTTATATGTTGCATCTTATGCTATTGCCTATTTTGACCTTAGTGTAAGTTTTATTTATTCCTTAATTGATGGATGGACACTCAGTTTTCAACAAATCACCACATGCTTGAATGGGAGTCATGACTTCACTTTTCCTCTAGATTCAACAGCTGATTTTAGCATAAGAATCATAACCTTCCTGCTACTCACTCACCCATTACCCTTTTCTCTTAGTTGTAGAGCCCTAGCATAAGCATAAAAACTGTCCATAGGCTAGCAGACACCAATTGAGCTAAATGCTTTCAACTCCTTCCTTGAAGATATGTTATTAAGATTAGCATTCTCAAGAACAAAATACCCTTTGAAAAGAAAAAAAGTTGTAGTTGTCCTATATTCTACCCTGAGTTTTACAGTGAGATATTCCAATTTGCATAACTTGAAAAGAAAATTCCTTTCTAGTTTGGAAAGGAATATTTCCCTTCAAACTGAAGAGATCTTAAAAGCTAAGGAAATTATGTATGTAAAACACTTTGTAAACCTCAAAGTCTATATAAATGCCAGCATTTCAGCTTCTGCTGCTCTTGAGTGAAAAATGTGGTTTCTCCTCCTGCCCTATAATCCCCAAAATGGTTGCAGTTCTGCTCAAAGTTTTGCCAAGGCTTAGGCAGAGAGGCCTGCTTCAGCTACAAACACCTTTAGAGAAAACTATGGGCAAGAGAGGGGAAAGAGAACAAAACAAAAAATACTTTTAAAACCTAACTACTTTGTTCTCGATTATGAACATTATGGAGCACTTTATAATACACCTCTAAGCCTCAGATGCCATCAGATCAAAGAAGTTTAGCTCAAACAGAACAGATAATTTTTCACTCATACATATTTTAGTTAAGCTGTCTGAACCCTGCAGTTTCATCTGAAGATTACCCAAGATAATACAAATTGCTCTTGGTATCCCAGCCTAGAAAATAAATACCAGTCTTATTCAACATGGCCAGGGATAAGTAATGCAGATGGCTAAGAAGGCAAAAGATCTTAAAAGTGGGTATAAAACCCCTCTGGGCTATGTCCTGGCCCTAATGTCTGAAACATGAATATAGAAATCTTCTAATCTGCAGATTCCCATTGGCAAATTCTTAACTATCTGGTAGTCTTATTTCATACACAGGCAGACCCTGCTCTAAGAAAATCCTACATAAAAAAATTATACCTTCCAGGACAGGTTAATTACAGTGCATTCTTCACATTACAGTAAGTAATTTACTATATTAAATGAGACACTGCAAATGCTCTGGAAATCGTGAGCTCTCCCAGTACATTCATGGGGTGTTTTGGTAGACTAGTTGGGAGAAGATGGTATGAAGAAAAAGAAAAACAGAATCAAAAGAACAGAAGCATAGCATCTCAGAGTTTAAAGGCAGCTCGAGGCCACTTAATCCAACTCACACCTTACTAGGAATCATCCCTATAACACCACTATCCCAACAAATGGCTATATAGCCTTCCCAGGAAGACTTCCACTGAGGGACAATCCATCACCTCTAGAGGACACCAATTCTATTTCTGGACATCTCTGATTGTTAAGAAGCTTCTCAGAGAGGCAGAGCCAAGATGGCGGAGTAGAAGCATGACCTTCCCGCAGCTCCAGCTTCCACCTTCCCCAAACCATGTGAAAAGGGGACTCTAAACAAACTTTGGAGCTGCAGAACCCACAAAATGACACAGAGAAGCTAACCTCCGGCTAAGGACAGTGCAGCAGGCCAGCAGGAATCGTCCAGCACAGCATTCTGGGAGCTGAGCCAAGCCCCATGCCTCAGGTTTAGCCCCAGGGCAGGCCTGACCAGCCGACGGCCAGAGGGACTCCAGATCAGCAGCAGCTGTGGCCATTTCCAGATTTATCAACACATAGATGCGAAGGACAAAGTGAGAGGTCAGTGAAGTCTGGACTTTGGGACCAGTAAGTGGGAGTGCGGTGGCTTTTACTCCTGGGGAGAGAAGCCGCTGAGACACAGCTTCAGCTCCTGGCCTGCAGAGTGTAGGGGGACCAAGCACCAGTCTGAGGGGTAATCGCTCCTGCCTTAACCTGCTTCGATCTGGATTGCAGTCTAGGGTGGAGGTCCTGGGGTGTGAGTCCAGCTTGCCAGAGTGTGTGGAGACCTCAGAGAGGGCACCCATCTAATTCAGTGTTTGGGACGAAAGCTCCCCTGTCTGGTGGCAGAGTCCTACTGTGGCAAAAAGCCCAAAAGTCAAGTAATTGAGTGGCAAAATGAGCAGGCAAAGGAAATAAAGCAGACAGAAGATTCCAACATTACACTCCTATTTTGGAGACAAAAAGGAGCAAGGCATGAAACGGGAGGAAAACAGTAAAGTCAGAACTCCTGCACCAAAAGCTTCAAAGGAAAATACAAGCTGGTTACAGGCCATAGAGGACCTTAAGAATCAGATAAGAGAAGTGGAGGAAAAATTGGGAAGAGAGATGAGAACAATGTAAGAAAATTACAAAAAGAGAGTCAACAGCCTGACTGAGGAAAATAATACCTTAAAAAACAGACTAACTCAAATGGCAAAGGAGGCTCAAAAAGGCAATGAGGAGAAGAATGCCTTAAAAAGCTGAATTTGTCAGATGGAAAAAGAATCTCAAAAGCTCACTGAGGAGAATCATTGCTTCAGAATTAGATTGGAGCAAATGGAAGCTAATGACTTTATGAGAAATCAAGATGCTGTTAAACAGATCCAAACAAATGAAAGAATAGAAGGCAATGTGAAATACCTCATGGGAAAAACCACTGACCTGGAAAATAGATCCAGGAGAGATAATTTAAAAATTATTGGACTACCTGAAAGCCATGACCAAAGTAAGAACCTAGAAATCATCCTCCAGGAAGTTCTCAAAGAAAACTGCCCTGATGTGTACCAGAGTGCAAAATAGAGGTTGAAAGAATCCACCTATCACCTCCTGAAAAAGATCCCAAAAAGAAAACTTCTAGGAATATTATAGCCAGGTTCCAAAATTCCCAGATTAAGGAGAGAATATTACAAGCAGCCAGGAAGAAACAATTTGAATATTGTGGAAACACAATCAGGATAACCCAGGATCTGGCAGCTTCTACACTGAGGGGTCGAAGGGCTTGGAATAGGATATTCCGGAGCTGGGATTAAAACCAAGAGTCACCTACCCAGCAAAACTGAGTATCATGTTTCAGGGGAAAATATGGTCATTCAGTGGAATAGAGGACTTTCAAGCATTCTTGCTGAGAAAAACAGAGTTTAATAGAAAATTTGACATTCAGATACAAGAAGCAAGAGAAGCATGAGAAGGTAAACAGGGAAAAGGAATCATAAGGAACTTATCAAAGTTGAACTATTAACATTCCTACATGGAAAAACAATAATTGTAACTGATGAAACTTTTCTCAGTAGTTGAAGGGATTAGAAATATATATATTTCTATATATGAGGGTATATGGGCATATGTGAATGTGTGTATATATGTTTACAGGTATACATAGAGGGCACAGGACCAATTTAACAGGTAGGGATGATACTTAAAAGGTGAAATGAAGAGGTGAGAGTAGATGGGGAGAGACAGATTGGGGTAAACTATCTCAT